>NC_042621.1:199769747-200072905 GCF_901001135.1 Rhinatrema bivittatum
CCCCACACACACACACCATTTTCCGATTCTGAGCAGGGTGCATTTTTTTGTTATATGGCCCTTTAAGGCGGTGGTGGTCCCGTGAGATTGGGGCCACCGTCACACCTAAAGTGTGTTTTGCCATGAGAGAGAACGATGTGGTCCTACAGCTGCATTGTTTTTTCGGGGGAGGGGACCACTCTATCACGGCAACACACCCCTACGATATTAGGACCATTCCTGTGAAAAAAACATCGCAGCTTAGTGCATCTAGTTTTATGTTTGCTATATTGTGATTTTTTTTTAATGTTTTATATTGTAATTCACTTAGGCCTGGATTTATCAAAATGCACTAAATATTGCATGTAATAGAAAAAGGGTTGCGTTTTATGGTAATAGGCAGTTTATGCAAAGCACAAAGTGATAACTTTGAGATAAGTGCTAGAATTGTGGTATTTCCTACATATGTGAGAGAGAGAGAGAAACCATGATGCCCTCACACTAGATAGGTATTTATATCTCTATGGGAGGCCCACCTAGGAACTCGAGGTGAGGTTTAGGTATTAGTGTAAGGGTTAGGGGCCACTTTGACATTCAAAGTGAGACATACGAACAGAACAGTACTCTCTTGTGAAGAATTGATGACCTTCGGAGTGAGGACACTCACCCAAAGATGAGATTTGTGCAATGTTCTCTCAACCTAGCTTGATGTGAGGGACAGTATCAGAATTCAAGAGAGCATGTGACAACCACAGGGGATCCCTGAGAGAGAGGAAGTGACTATAGAGCTGAGCAGAAGATGCGGATGGGCAGAGCAGATGGGTGTAAGGTCTTTGTCTGCCATTATGTTCTGTGCTTTCTGTGGTGACTCCACAGCCAGTCAAGGTTTTCAGGAGCCAACAATGAGTATATATGAGGTATATTTGCATATACTGGGTCTCTTCTTTGTAGATAACTTGAAAACCTGAGTAGCTGTGAGTCACCCAGACAAGTTTGGGAAACCCTGTACATGATTTTCCTCCAGCTCTTTACTGCAATTGAATGACAAGTCCAAAATAAATCTACTGGGTTGGTACAGAACCACTCTGGTTTTATATAAAAATGGAAAAAAAAATAAAGTTAATAGAATATTTGCACAAGAAGATGTGTAGATAAAGAGATGTTATGTTTGTAGAAGGAATTTCCATCATATAAAAAAATCATGTAGTATGTGATAGCCAATTACAAACAAGCCAGTATAAAAAATATGCCATTTTTTTTCCATTTGTAGTGATAAATAATTTCTATTATTATTATCATTTGGCATTACAGAAATTTAACAAAATGTAGCCTTTCTTTCTGAGACATAACAATATTCTGTACAGAGATCAGAGGTACTGCAATTCCTGTTAAGAAATTGATAGAGAGGCAAAGACAGGATTTTCTTATCTGAAAAGAAAAACTGGAACAATGGTGTTATCAAATGTTGTAATAGATTAGCTTTTTCAGCTACCAGCACTTATCAAATAATAGGCTTAATCATTGTTTACTTTTTCAAGAACTGACATTTCTTTCAAAGTCTTAAATGCCATTTGAAAGATTAGAAATGTTTACTGTAAGGATTAGTAGTGTAACTAATTTCAGTCCTACTAGGTTCAATTCTAATTTGCACACAGCCATGAATCACTGCTCAAGGCAATGGCTGTAGTAAATATTTCAAGAAAACAAATGAAAATTGTTTGAAGAGCATTGGGCTTCAAGAAAACAGATGAAAATTGTTTGAAGAGCATTGGGCTTCAAGAAAACAGATGAAAATTGTTTGAAGAGCATTGGACTTCATTATACCCAGTCTCCATATATGGGAGAGGTCCTGTCAAGCTTTATTTTGATGCCTATAGGTCTTTATTCAAGAAAGATTTCTTGCACAGAATGGGGGAAAAAAAATCCTTTTTGAATAAGGCCCAGAATCATTCACAATTGTTGGTGCATACAATTTAAAAATGCACCTAACACAAAGTTGTATTTATTTACTTCAAATCATTTATTATTACATTATTTACAAATACTCTGGGCTATAATAAAACACCCATACAAAAGAAAAAAAAATAAAAATAGGCAGAAGAACAAACACCATCAACCTGCAACCCGCTGAAATGGCTGTCTCAAAGACCTGCAGTTGTCCGAACACGCACATACTCAACAATTTAGTATCCAAAGGATTGGACAAACGTTAGTGGTTTTATCCTCTTCTTGAAGGAGCTCAAACAAATTGTAACCCTCAGCTTATCCAGCAAAGAATTTCAGGCTGTAGGGCCTGCAGCTGAGAATACTCACTCCCTTGTCTCGCACAAGTGGGCTATTCTTAAGGAAGGGATGTCTAAAAGATTTTTTGTCGGAGATCTTAACATCATGGGGATGCATACATCCTTAGCATTAAACATAGACTAAAAAGAGTCTTTGCATTAAGTGACTTAAAAACTAAGGTTAAGATTTTAAACCTAATACTCCATAAAACTGGCAACCAATGTAAAGTATTAAGTATTGAAGTAATGTGCTTCCTACAATGTGCTCCTACAAGAACACGTGTGGCTACATTATGCATTCCCTGCAGTGTTTTCAAAACTGAGTCTGTCAACCCAACATATATCACACTGCAGTAATCTATTTTGGTAAACACTAAAATAATATCTTGAAAGCCTAGACCAGATGTATTCCATGCATTACAAAAGGTGGAAAGAAGGCTAAACGACTACTGGCATGGTTAAAAGGTGAGGTGAGGGAGGCTATCAGGCCGATACAGAAAGAAATGTGGGAAAGCGGGGGAGAGGGTCCTGTGCGTGCGATACAGTAAATAAAAATATGTTAATTAGGGCCCGCGATAAAAGAAGGCGCTAGGGACACTAGCGTGTCCCTAGCGCCTCCTTTTTGACAGAAGTGGCAGCTGTCAGCGGGTTTGACAGCCGACGCTCAAGTTTGCCGGCGTCGGTTCTCGGACCTGCTGAAAGCCACGGGAAAAGCTAGTGCGTCGAAAACGCACGTCCAACCCCTTCGAAACTAATAGCGCCCGCAACATGCAAATGCATGTTGATGGCCCTATTAGTTATTCCTGCGTGATTCAGAAATTAAATGTGCAGCCAAGCCGCACATTTTACTTTAAGAAATTAGCACCTACCCAAAGGTAGGCGTTAATTTCTGCCAACACCGGGAAAGTGCACAGAAAAGCAGTAAAAAGTGCTTTTCTGTACACCCTCTGACCTAATATCATGGCGATATTAAGTCGGAGGTCCCAAAAGTAAAAATAATTAAAAATTAAAAAATTTAAAAAATTTAAAATCAGCCCGCGGCTTGCACCGGAGCGCACTGTACTGTATAATAGCTAAAAGAACATCTTTCAAAATATGGAAAAGGGATCTAAATGAGGAAAACAGGAACAGCATAAGCACTGGCAAGTTAGAAGCAAAGATTTGATTACAAAGGCTGTTAGTGTAACTGGGTTTAAAAAAGGTTTGTACAAGTTCCTGGAGTCCATAAACCATTAAATAAGATGGACTTGAGGAAATCCGCTGCTTATCCCTGGGATAAGATGCATGGACTCTATTGATCTTTTGGGATCCTGCCAGTACTTGTGATCTGGATTAGTCACTGTTGGAAACAGAATACTGGGCTTGATGGACCCAGTATGGCAAATATTATGTTCTTATGTTCTAACTGGTTTAAGAAAAAGCTTCAGCTGTCACAGCACACATAACTTAAAGTACACACCCTGTGCAACAGCTTTCACTTGTGAGTGAAAAACAGTGAGGAATCTAAAATAACACCCAGATACTTAACCTGCGAGGATATTGGGATCACCCATTCCCCAGTTCTCAGACTACATCTTCAGTTAGCTCTTGCAAGCATGCATCTAGTTGCACCCTATATTCTTTATATTAACCTCAAGAGAATAATGCAGTGAATCATGCAAATGAAAATAATTAAGTTTTAGTTAATGTAAATAGCAATAGAATTAAAATATCTCCAAATAACGGAAATGTCAGTATCAACATTGGCTTTAATGACTCACAATTTGCGGTCCTCAGTTTTAAGTCTTGCTATTTCCTCTTTCATGTACCATATCATGTTCAGCCTTAAGGAGAAAAATATCCAAGGCATACATGTTTGAAAAGAATGCAGAATAACTGTAAACAAGTATGATTTTGCAACCTCAGGGGAAGGTTAAAGGAGTAAGACTCAGGAAAATATTTATTTAAAATTGGCCATAAAACAAAGTCCAGGAGATAATCCAAGTGAGGTCTGCAGTGTGCAAGGCAGTAAATGTCCTCTGCAGCAGTGAGGTATACCATCAAGGCCACAGCACGATATCGCCAGCATTGTCTTAGCTATTAATCTACTTAACCTTTCTATGGTACTTTGTGATTGGCTAATATCCATAGGCCATGAGTTATCTGAGGAAAAAGTCTGTATGTTAAACATGTTTTAGGATTCATGTGTTATGTTGGCTAAGATGATTCATTCACAGCTTAATGGAATTAATATTGCTTATTATTTCCTTCACTCTCTTCCCTGACTTGAACCCAGCCTCTCCTGCTATTCAGTCAAGCATGATCAGGCCGATGCAATATCATGCACGTAAAAAAACGTGCATCCAAAGTGGACGCACGTTTTTTGAACACGCACACATCCACCTCTCCTGGGTGCTCGATGCAATACGCAAATGAGCTGCCACGCTAAAAGGGACACGCAACGTCAAGTGTCAGTCAACGGACCAATCCCCTTTCAGGACAGCCTTCTGAAAGGGGATTGGTCCCTTCACTGACATGTGACAGTGAATGGACCAATCGTCAGTAAGTGAAGCAGTGAATATATTATATTAAGTGCCCTGTGTGTGCAGGTTCCCAAATCGGATGCTCAATTTGTGAGCATCTGTTTAATCCTGCAGCAGCTATTTTACTGGCACAATATGCACGTACAATATACATGGCCCTGAAGGTGTATAATGTGGGTGTATATTGTGCGCCCCTAATTTTTTCTTGGTTTTTGCATGGTGCTGCTTTCTGTGGTTCTTCCTACTTAGTATCGTGTAGGAGGAACCACAGAAAAGCAGTTTTTTTGTTTTTAAGTTGAGCCCTTGATGCATGGGAAGACTTTTCACCTGTTCCAGGCAGGCGTAAAATTTGATGGGTTAAAAAATGCTCCTTGGGCACACAGGGATTTTTTGCATTGCAGAGTAATAGATAGTAGCCTCATCTACATGGAATTTACATATGATGAGTGCTATTAGCTATGCGTGAGTTTGGATGCACGTTTTGGACGCGTTGATCTTTATGGATGCACGTCCAAAACGCGTGTCCAAGTGCTCGTTGACCTGTGTGCTAGGCTCAACGCACAATAATGCATCAGCCTGTTTGGCAGAGACAGGAAAGTCTTTTTAACACACAATGGCTTGAATAATACATCAAACCATATGTGATTGTTAGTTTCTCAAAAGCACTGCTAGACAAATGAAGTGGTATACCGATACATATAAGACAACCACTGCTCCATGGAGCTTACAGTAGAATGTGCAGTTATTTTGAGAACAATTTTCAAAAGTTTCTACATGGATAAAGCCTGTGTTTACTAGCGTTAAAATGGCTTTTGAAAATTGCCCGTCCCCTCTCCCCATGCTGTTTCACCACCTGTGAACGTTTGCTTGAGGGTGGGAAAAGGGAGAAGAGTTAGGTCGAGGGAGAGAAATCACAGCGCGTGCTTTCTGGTTTGTACGTTGCACATGTGCAAACTCTATGGATACTTTTGCACTCATGATGTGAGTGCTGGCGGGTTTTCAAAACGAAACTGCCCATGCGCAAATCCACAGGTACGATGTAACTCTGATATGTGCAAGTGGCTCTGGGCATCTGAAAATTACCTCCTTCGGAATAAATTAGGGATAGAATGATGCAAGGGTATTGGCACAGGATTAAGTACCTGCCATCTCTAAATCAGTTCAAATCTATCTCGTCAGTCCTGACCAAGTCATTACCTTTTGACAGCAATTTAGTAACCTTTCTGAAAAGTCCACTGGAAAAGTCAGGGCCAGTGCTTCCATTAGGCAGACTATAGGTGGTCGCCTAGAAAGCCAATCCTCAGGAGGGGCAGCAAACTTGCCAGTGGGAACCCCTGGCTACCGGTGGAGGCTGAAAAAAAGAGGGAAGGTGTCCCAGAGGGAGGGCGCGGCTGGGGGTGGAGAGGCGGCGAAAAAGCTGTAATGTTTGCCTAAGGTGCCTAAGACCCTTGCACCAACCCTGAGAAAAGTGTTCACCTCACAATCTGGCACCATCTCTACGCCCCGGCGTAGAGATGGAATTGCCCTCTCTCCCTTCCAGGAGGTCTCTCCGGAGCACTGTTAAGGGGTATGGGCCAGGGCAGTACAGAAAAGCTTGTGCTGCTGCTGCTGCCCTGCGCTGCTTCTATTTTATGAAAAGAAGACTTGGGTTTCCAGTGGTGACGATCTGAAACCTTTCACAAGCACTAAATTGGCTTATAAAATGGAAGAGCAAATTAAGCTTCATCAGTTTCTCACCTTACTGAAATCTAGAAATGTTCATTAAGCTTCATTTATTTTGTTTGTGACATCTTCAGTATATGTGCTTTGGTTTAAGCTAAATAAAAGCCTGCCTGAAATACAAGACAACATTTTTCAAAATGTATGTGCCAGATAATCTAATGAATCCTTAAAAGCTTATGCTTCTCCTTCATTTAGGCTTTTTTAAAAATGTCATGAGATCTTAATCAGAATATACATCTATTCAGAAGGTAATTGAACAAATTATACAAACCCCCACAGAAAATAGATCAACAGCCAGGACAGTCATACGTACAGTTCTGGCCATCGTGGTGTCAATGTTTATATTGGTTCTGCTTGGAAAATTCCAGATTTATTCATTATGGCCTCAATTAATTCATTGGGAGGCCACAAAGGAAGTTGTGACAAATAACTATTCAGGAAGGCTGATGTATACAAATATTTGCTATTCAAAGTTGGAGCAGGGAAGAACTGCAGCAAATTTGGCAGTGATGAAAGTATAACGAAGCGTTTTGGGTTTGCCCTTCTCTGAGCTGCATCATCTACCTCATTTCCCTATGCGAGAGCCTGATTATCCCTTTTCTGACATGCAATATTTCTCAGATGGTGCCATTCCCCGACAGAAAAAGGTAAGCAAACTACTAAACATGCAGAGACAATGACGTCAATGAGATGGAAGGGCAAGGAGCCCTGCTCACATGTCTGTTTCCCTACAAACATCTAAAATCTAGGGATGTGCAGAGGGATGCCATTCGTTTCATTCGGGATTCATATTCGTTGGGGGGCAGATATGTTCCAATCTGCAAGGGGGGCCCCCGATACGTTCATGCGTTAATTCTTATTCGTTTCCCAGCTAAAATTGAATTAACTACAACCCCCCACCATCCTGACCCCACCAAGACTTACCAAAACTCCCTGGTGGTCCAGCGGGGGATCCAGGGGCCATCTCCTGCACTCACGCCCTCGGCTGCCGGTATTCAAAATGGCTCCGATAGCCTTTGACCTTACTATGTCACAGGGGCTACCGGTGCCATTGGTCAGCCCCTGTCACATGGTAGGAGCAATGGATGGCTGGCACCATCTTGTGCTCCTACCATGTGACAGGGGCTGACCAATGACACCGGTAGCCCCTGTGACATAGTAATGGCAAAGGCTATCGGCGCCATTTTGATTACTGGCAGCCGACGCCCCGAGTGCAGGAGATCGCTTCCGGACCCCCGCTGGACCACCAGGGACTTTTGGCAAGTCTTGGGGGACCCTCCTGACCCACAAGATGGCGCCGGCCATCCATTGCTCCTACCATGTGACAGGGGCTGACCAATGGCACCGGTAGCCCCTGTGACATAGTAAGGTCAAAGGCTACCGGCGCCATTTTGAATACCGGCAGCCAAGGGCATGAGTGCAGGAGATGGCTCCCGGACTCCCCGCTGGACCACCAGAGAGTTTTGGTAAGCCTTGATGGACCCTCCTGACCCACAAGATGGCGCCGGCCATCCATTGCTCCTACCATGTGACAGGGGCTGACCAATGGCACCGGTAGCCCCTGTGACATAGTAATGGCAAAGGCTATCGGTGTCATTTTGATTACTGGCAGCCGACGCCCCGAGTGCAGGAGATCGCTCCCGGACCCCCGCTGGACCACCAGGGACTTTTGGCAAGTCTTGGGGGACCCTCCTGACCCACAAGATGGCGCCGGCCATCCATTGCTCCTACCATGTGACAGGGGCTGACCAATGGCACCGGTAGCCCCTGTGACATAGTAAGGTCAAAGGCTACCGGCGCCATTTTGAATACCGGCAGCCAAGGGCATAATTGCAGGAGTTGGCTCCCGGACTCCCCGCCGGACCACCAGGGAGTTATGGTAAGCCTTGATGGACCCTCCTGACCCACAAGATGGCGCCGGCCATCCATTGCTCCTACCATGTGACAGGGGCTGACCAATGGCACCGGTAGCCCCTGTGACATAATAAGGTCAAAGGCTATCGGTGCCATTTTGGGGTCAGGAGGGTGGGGGTTTGTTTAAATTCGCTCCTTTACACTGCCGAATAATTCGGCGAAGATTCGTTGTATTCGTGGGGAATCACGATAAGTTTTGCTTCCACATGAATACAACGAATATGGCCTTATACGTTGCGGATTACCAATACATAGGAAACGAATGCACACCCCTACTAAAATCTTCACCTCAGTTCCATAGGAATTAATCAGGAAAACGCTAGCACTTTCACACACACCAAAAACCATTTATTACAGCCACAAAACAAACACCAATGCCGTAGCAAGCTGCAGAGTAAGAAGAACTGCCGGCATGCAAGACCAGCATGTGTCCAAGTGCATAAAAAGAAACTTTTTTTCATCTATACCATCATGGCGTGGCCCTCTCACACTGAGGATATGTCTCCAGGGCGTGTGCCCAAGAGGACAGCTGTTATAGTAGGTGATTCAATCATTAGGAATATATAGATAGCTGGGTGGCTGGTGGGCATGAGGATTGCTTGGTAACTTGCATGCCTTGTGTGCCATCTAGATAAGATTTTAGAGAATGCTGGGGAGGAGCCAACTGTCATGGTGTATATGGGTACCAATGATATGGAAAGGTGCAGGAGGGAGGTTCAGTTAATTGATATAGGAGGGAATGTGGGGTGGGGAGTGTAAGGCCGCTATAGCCTCTGTGAAATTTGGTGGTGGGGTGGGGGGGGGGCGGAGGAAATCAGGCCACAGGCCCTGTACTTCTTCTTTTTTTTTTTTTTTTTTTTAACTTGCAGAGATTACTTACCCAGATTTCTTTTAAAGATATCTGGATAAGTAGCACACAAGGCTCAGAAGCAGGTCTAAAGTTAACAGCTAACCTGATTTTCATTCCCGGAATGCCCCCAAAATACACCATTTTTGTTTCCGGCTAAATTGTGGCCAGATAGCTACCTACTGAAAATAGCTTGTGCTAAAAGGAATTAGTATGCACTAAAGGCCCAGTTTTAAAAGGGCTGCGCACGTAAAAACTGGGGGTTACGCACGTGGCCGGGCCTTGAGGGCGCCGCGCGCATTTTAAAATGGGCCCGGCCACGTGCGTAACCCCGTTACACTCAGAAGTGCTGGGCCCTGCAAAAGGGGCAGGCCGAGGATGTGTAGTCTAGGCAGGGGGAGTGGGCCGAGGCAGCACCATTAGACGCTGTCCCTGGGAAGCACACGCCAGCAGCTGGCCGGCGCGCGAAGTCTACTTCTGCTCCGAAGGAGCAGTAAGGTAAAAAATAAAAAAACTTCTAATAGGTGGGGATAGGGGTCGGGGAGGAGAGGAGAGGAGAGAAAGTAGGAAGGTTAGATAGTGGTTTAGGGAAGTTCCCTTCCAGTCCATTCCTTCAATGGAGCGGACTGGAAGGGAACTGGGAGAGGCCTACTCCCGTCACCGTGCGTAGCTTTTTAAAATTCCCATCCCCCGCGTGCCTCAGGCCTGACCCACCCGCACTTGTGCACGCGGATTTTAAAATCCAGCGCGCATGTGTGCGCAGGAATTGTGTTTTATAACATGCTCGCGCTGACACGCATGCGCATGGACACCCGCGCGGAGTTTTTAAAATCTAGTCCTAAATATGAACGATACCCATTAGAAGAAATTAGCATACACTGCAAAAAATACCCACTAATAAGATTTAGCACTCACTAAATGCAAATAATATGTGCTCAAAGGAGCACACTAGGAAAGATTTGCTTTTGCTGGTGGCCGCCAATCAAGAATCAGGTAGTGAAAGAGAGAAAAGAGCAAAGACAGGGAAGAGGGGATTGGAAGGGCAGGAGGATAGAGGAGGGGAGAGGAGGGGAGAGGAGGGGGAAGGAAGGAAGGATGAGAGGTTGGAGGGATGGGACAAGGAAGACAAAGAGAGGAGAAGGACAGAAGGGAAAAGGGAGTCAGAGGAGGTGTGGCAGGAGGGAGAGAGTAAAAGATTGTCAATCATTGGCAATCATTGATCTGTGCTGGAGAAAAGAGGGTTCCCGTGGTGTGGAAGAGCTCAGGGGAGTGACTCTATGCATGTATTTGCTCCCATCATTTTTGATGGACCCTTCCAATAGTATATACAGTATATATTCTATCATTTAAATTAATAGAATTTGTCTATATAATAAATGGCTATGAAAAAAGGGATTGTGTCCAATCAGATGTGTCCATACTCTTTCTTCTTGCCTCACCTTACTACTGCTCTTTGGCCTGCTGAGAGGCCACAAAGCAACTAAAAACAAACCCCAGGGTCATGTGGGGTCAATATCCAGTGGCAGCAGAATATTTAAAGTTAATTGACTAACTTTGGACTTCCAGCTGCACTTAACCAGTTAAGTATGAGGCTGAAAATCAGTTTAAATCTAACCAGGTGAAACTTGTGCAGTTAGGTTTAGGCCAGTCATTTCTACAGATGGAGTTCTTCACACAAATTTAGTCAATAAGTACTAAATACCTTGCTATCTGGAATTATTTGAAAATCCTGCCCCAGGCATACCCCAGCTTGACGCCTTTTTTGGTCTGGATAAATCTGCAGGCACAGTAATTTTATACACACAAAATTTAGCTGCACAGCAAGGGGAGCATTTAACCAGTTAGATGTTTGCAGTTAAAAGGCAATTTTATTCTCAGAAATCTTTGAATATCGATCCCATAGTTATTAGCCCAATCTCAAACCTTCTTAGATAGAGGGGGAGGCTCTCAGGCCATTCTTAGATGCTTTTGGGAGACTTTAGAATCTCAACTGCAGTCAATTGAGTTGATATATCTCACCTATTAAAACCGGTCTGAAGACACGAATCAAGGGTTGAACGCCACAGTGGCCCAGCGTTTTGCTATAATAGAATCCAGAACTAAAACAGGGTCTGAGACTCTATGCAAAATGGAAAATGAGTTAAAAACTGTTACACAAGATTTCCTTGACACTTCCCAAACCACAGAATAAAGTAGTAACAGCAGCTTTAATATGAGGAAATATAAATCTTCAGGGCTGGCAAAAAAAAAAATCTGACAAATCATTTATAGGTAAAGAATTTGAGGCTCCTTGGGTCTGTGGAAATTGCCAAAGATAATTTAAAGGGAACTTAGTCTGACAGAATTACTCTTAGTCCACATGTTAGAAACTGAAATTGCTTCTTCTCTTATGGTTTAAAGAACATATAGAATAGGAAAATCTAGGAGAAATCTGTTAAGTCAAGGAGTAGTTCATCTGGGACAGATCCATTTGATTAATGCGGTTTTATTACTGAGACAGACCTTTTAGCCCTTATTGATGATGTTTGGTTGATTTTGGATTGGGATCATCAGCTATCTAACTGGGTGATGCATCAAGCTGCAGTAGTGCTCTAATGTACATTCAACAGCATATATCGCACGATAGAGCACTATCGCAGCAATATCACACGATATACGCAATTGTTTGCATATATCTCTGGTACCCTATTACAATGATTTGCTTTGCATGCAACTTACATGCATGAATAATGCAAATGCATGCAAAGCAGTCATTACTAGTCAATTTGATGCAAATATTTTATTGTGGCCAACCGAGAAAGTGATCAGTCGCGATAAAAAAACAACATAAGAATATAAGGCTTGTCATACTAGGTCAGACCACAGTTCCAACAACTCCAGTATCCTGTTTCCAAAAGTGGCCAAGCCAGGTAAGAAGTACCTAGCAGGATCCCAAGTGGTAGATTCCAAGCTGCTTATCCCAAGAATAAGCAGTGGATTTCTACAACTCTACCTTAATATCGGTTAATGGACTTTTCCTCTACGAACTTGTCCATACCTTTTTTAAACACAGCTATAATAATAGCTTTCACCACATCCTCTGGCAACGAATTCCAGAGCTTAATTATGTGTTGAGTGAAAAAAATATTTTTTCTTATTACTTTTGAATTTATTACCCAGTAACTTCATTGTGTGTCCTCTGGTCTTTGTCCTTTTTGAAAGATTAAAAACTGATTAACGCTTACTCGTTTCATTCCACGCATTATTTTATAGAACTCTATTGTATCTCCCCTCAGCTGTCTCTTCTCCAAGCTGAAGACTCCTAACCTCTTTAGCCTTTCTTCATAGGGGAATTGTTCCATCCCCTTTATTATCTTGGTTGCCCTTCTCTGTATCTTTTCTAATTCTGCTATATCTTTCTTGACATGTGGTGACCAGAAATGAACACAGTTCTCAAGATGAGGTCGCACCATGGAGCGGTACAGAGGCATTATGATATTCTCAGTTTTATTCTCCTTTCCTTTCCTAATAATTCCTAGCATTCTACTTGCTTTCTTGGCTGCTGCTGCACATTGAGCAGAATATTTCAAAATATTTTCAATGACACCTAGATCCTTTTCCTGAGTGGTAATTCCTAATGTGGAACCTTGCATTTTGTAGCTATAATTTGGGTTACTCTTCCCTAAGTGCATCACTTTGCATTTGTCCACATTAAATTTAACTTTCCATTTGCATGCGCAGTCTCCTAGTTTTGCAATGTCCTCTTGCAATTTCTCACAATCCTCTTGTGATTGACAACTTTGAATAATTTTATGTCATTGGCAAATTTGATCACCTCACATGTTGTTCCCATTTCTAGGTCATTTATAAATATATTAAAAAGCATAAGTCCTAGAACAGACCCCTGGGGTATTCCACTATTCACCTTTTTCCATTGGTAAAATTTACCATTTAGCTCTACTCTCTGTTTTCCATTTTTTAACCAGTTGGTAATCTACAATAGGACAATGCCACTTATTTCATGAGGGACTTTGTCAAATGCTTTCTGGAAATCCAGATACACTATCAACTGGATCCACATGTTTATTTATGCCTTCAAAAAAATGTAGCAAATTTGTGAAGCAAGACTTCCCTTGGCTAAATCCATGTTGGCTTTGTCCCATTAAACTATGCTTATCTATATGTTCAGCAACTTTGTTCTTTATGATAATTTCTACCATTTTGCCTGGCACAGACATCAGACTCACTGGTCTGTAATTTCCTGGATCATCCCTTTATTCCTTTTTAAAAATTGGAATTATATTGGCAACCTTCCAGTCTTCAGGTACCATAGATGATGTTATTGATAGTTTTACAAATTTTCAATAGCAGGTCCGCAATTTCATTTCTCAGTTCTTTCAGCACTCTGGGATGTATACCATCTGGTCCAGATGATTTGTTACTCTTTAGTTTGACAATTTGCCATAGTATATCTTCCAGGTTCACTGAGATTTGTTTCAGGTCCTCTGAATCATCACCTTTGAATATCATTTCTGGCATGGATATATCTCTTACATCTTCCTCAGTGAATACTGAAGCAAATAATTCATTTAGTCTCTCTGCTATGGCTTTGTCATCTCTAAGTATTTCTTTTACCCCTTGATCATCTAATGGTCCAATTGACTCCCTCATAGGCTTTTTATCTCAAATGTAACTGAAAAAGTTTTTATTATGAATTTTTGCTTTCACAGCAAGTTTCTTTTCAAATTCTCTCTTTGCCTTCTTTATCAATGCTTTGCATCTGAATTGCCAGTCTGCATCTGAATTGCATCTGAATTGCCAGATGCCAGTCTGCATCTGAATTGCATCTGAATTGCCAGTTTCCTGTTTTCTTCATTCAGATCCCTTTTCCATTTCTCGAAAGATGTTCTTTTAGATATTATAGCCTTTCACCTCACCTTTCAATCATGCCAGTAGTCATTTAGCTTTCTTTCCAACTTTTCTAATGCATGGAAAGCATCTGTTCTGGGTTTCCAAGATAGTATTTTTAAACAACATCCATACCTAAGCTAAACTTAACCTTTGCAGTTGCGCCTTTCAATTTTTCCTATTTTCCTCATTTTATCATAGTCACCTTTTTGAAAGTTAAATGCTGACATAATAGATTTCTTTTTTGTTCTCCCTCCAGTTATTAAGTCAAATTTGATAATGCTGTGATCACTATTAACAAGTGGCTCCAACACTGTTACCTCTCGCACCAAATCCTGTGTTCCACTAAGGACTAGGTGTAAAATAGTTTCCTCTCTTGTTGGTTCTTCTACCAGCTACTCCATGAAACAGTCATTTATTTCATCTAGGAACTTTACTTCTTTAGAAAGTCCTGATGTAACATTCACCCAGTCAATTCTAGGGTAATTGATATCATCAATTATTTCTGTTCTCCTGATTTTGTTAGCTTCCCTAATTTCTTTTAGCATTTCATTGTCTGTTAATTCATTCTGGCCAGGTGGATGGTGATACACCCCCATTGCTATTTTATTCCCTTTTTCACCTGGAATTTCTATCCATAAAGATTCAACTTTGCATTTTATTTACTGCCAACATTTTATCCTGTTTGATTCAATGCTATATTTAACAAATAGTGCCACACCTCCACCAATTTGATCCATCCTATCATTTTGATATAATTTGTACCATAGTATCACAGTTGCCCATGGGTTATCTTCCTTTCTCCAGGTTTCTGAGACACCAATTATATCTACCTTTTCAAAATTGTTATAGCCTCAGGACCCTAATGAGGTCCCAAGGCTTCCGCAAATGCATATACTGGGCCATGCCAAAAAAAAAAAAAAAATGCAGCTGCTTAAAAAAAGGTTGATTAGGGGTCAGGGCTGACCACCGGCTCAACCCAGGGCTGCCACTCGAAGTGTCCCTGACTCCCCAAAGTTAAAAAATAGATTTAAATAAACACACTGTGCCCCCTCCAAAGTTTAAAATAAAAGTCATTGTGGGGGGGGTCAGGGGTTTTTCCCTTCTTAAAATATATATATATAAAGACAATGGAATATAAGGCCCCCCAGCACTCACTCCTTCCACAAAAGTGTGAACTGAAATAAATGAGGTTTAGAGACCCTCCAGACACCCCTCACCCCGTCTCACTCCCACATTCCCCAAACTTTAAAATTAAGAAGCAGGTCCTGCGATGGGGTTGGGCACCCTCTAGCACCCACCCAATCAATGCCATTGACAGGGGCAAGGTCAGGTAGATGCCATTTTGAAAAATGGCATTGACTGTGTAGGGCAGCCCCATCAAGGGACCTGCTTAATTTTAAGGTTCAGAGGATGTGGGAGGGGGTGGGGTGTCTGAGGGGGTGGAGGTTTCCTGAACCCCATTTATTTAAGTTCACACCTATAGGGGGAGGGGGTGCCGGGGGCTGTATGATTCAACACATATGTGCCTATTGGGGAGGTGGTACCCCTGAACCCCCAATGATTTTTATTTTAAACTTTGGAGGGGGTGAGGGATTGGGGCTGTCACTGCGCATTCATTTAAATCTATTTTTAATTTTGGGGGAGTCGGTCCCTGACCCCCGCTCAACCTTTTTTTTTTTTTTTCGGCAGGCAACTTCTTAAGCATGCCGGCCCTTTAACGTGATGGCAGTCCCTTGAGGTTAGGGCCACCATTGCAACTAAAGGGCTGCTCACTCCGTTCTTTTGTCCCGCAGAGTTTGGTTGTGAGACAAAGGAATGCACCATAAAGCCGCGTTCTTTTTCAGGGGAGGGACCCCACTATCATAGTGACACCTCCCCCCCCCCACCATGACTGTGGCGCACCCCAAAAATCATTGTGGCTTAGTAGCTCTAGGCCTTAGTGTTGCTAGATCTTACAGTATGATCTAGGTGTCAGGGGCCTTCTTTTTAGATGACTGCATTCCTTCTGAAAGTGGTTTTAGACAAGCTGAATCTTTTTCATGGGAATTAAAGTGTGAGGTCCTTCAGGGCTCAATGCTTTCACCATTATTGCTTAATGTTTCCATCAGTTCTTTGGGTAAGGTGATTTCTAAGCATGGGATTGATTATTATATATTCATTGATGACATCCAGTTGTGTGTTGAAGTAGGATCAGACTCATTAGAAGCTGTTCTAAATTTAAATAATTGTTTAACTGATATTTCACACTGGATGAGAGTACATAAATTAAAATGAATGCGGAAAATATTGAAGAATCATTTTGAGATACCAGAATAAATGATTCATTTTGATGAGATAGATACCAGTTTGCTTTAGAGACCCTGTCAATAGCCTGGGTGTTATATTACATTCACACTTATCTTTGGAGCTTCAGGTTCAAAAAGTACCAAACACTGCATTTTTCCATCTTTCTAGGCTTAGACACTTAGGATAAAGTGGTGCTGGCATCTGCAGTTTATGCACTGGTACAATCTCATTTGGATTATTGAAACTCCATATGGAGCTATCTAAAAAGTTCCTGCAAAATCTACAATTGGTTCAAAATGCAGCAGCTTGGCTTTTGATAAATTCTTGGAGGTACAAAAGTATCACACCAATTTTACAGTTTTTGCAGTAGTTAACATTAGAGTTTTACTCCTTTCTTAAATGTTGGCCTTTAATTTTTAAAGTCTGGTCTGTGGGAACTCCATCCTATTTGAGAGATTGCCTAGTTCATTATACATTCGTCGGACAATTGCTTGGCTGAAAATTTCTGCTCACATGTGCTTAAACTTGTTTGTACAAGGAAAAAGGTTTTCTCTGCTTTTAATTCCATATTATGGAATCGACACCCAAAGGAAATCCAATTTTCAATTGAATTATTAACTTTTACAAAAACCACTAAAACATGGTTATTTCAGCAGGCTTTTGGCTTATCTTGATATAGAGTTTACGGTGGGTGTTCCTATGCAGCCTGCAGAGATTTGGTATGGTCAGAAATTTTGATGTTAGGAGTATTTATTTGATTGTATTGATTTTACTATAAATTGCAACCTTGTTGTGAACTTGCCTTGAGTGTCTGCTGTAAAGAAAAACCCTTCTTAAATAAAAGTTGTTGATGATGATGAAGTTAAAGCTCATGCAACATTTCAAGTAAAAATGGGCACAACTTTAAAGTGCTCTTAGTCTTTTTATTCAGAATTGGATAAAGATTTTGAGGTTGAGTCATCCATGCCGTTTTGGGCTTGAATAGGAGAGTCGCAGCCAAATAGCAAGTTTTGTTGAATAACTGCTGTCAAAAAAGGTGATATTTGCCTGCTATTCGGTGTGTTTTGAGAACTTCAGAAAAGATATTCAAAGGGAACTGAAAACAAAGAAGGACATTTTCTGATTGCAGGAGTCGGAGTCAGCCTCCACGTTCCTTTATAGGGATCGGCTCCACTCTCGTTGCCACCTAGAAATGGTGATTCATTCCTCCACATGCATGCTGTTTATCTGCCTCCACAAGTACTTTTATCCAGAATAAACTTGCTCAGGGAAGGAGTAAATCCAGCTAACTTCTCTTTGATTCAAGTATCTCCTATTGTTTCCTATTGGAGGAATAATGATTTTCTTTTCTTTTCTTTTCCTCTCATAATAAACTCTGGCAATGAATGACTGATCCACTTTTTCCCTTTAATTTAATCCATTGATATTGGAATATATAAGCCCAGAAATGTCTATGGAAAAAGTTAAAAAGAGTCCTGTCTTGTGCTATTTCTTGCCGCTTGGAATGACAGGCCGGTGACTGCCGCAGCATATCTTGATGTTTGCCTCTTTCAAAGCATCGGTAGCTGACCCTACTCCCTTGTACAAGCAACTCAAAAAACTTTTGCACGCATCTGACTGTCCCCTCTCCCCAGTTCATCCTTCTTGCTCTCAAGAAGGATGCCTCTTGGCACCTATCATGCAATATATTACAAAAAAGAGAGAACAAATAATATTCAATACTTCTTTTAATCAATTTAACCAACTCTTCAAAAAATTATTTACAAAATACATATTATGCAATCACGTATAACATGTCTATTGTCATTGAATTATACAACATGTAAAATCACAATAAAATCATCCACCAACACTCATACCCATTCATACCAACTAGGATCACAAATCATCCCTAAAAAGCTCATACAATTTGTCTAATAATATCTAACAATGTAATGAGAATGATGATGCAGAACTTTCACATATATCATAGATGTCATCCACTCATCAAGTTTTCACAAATTATCAATCAATGGAGGCTTCTTTAGAAGTGTTCTTAGCTTGTGGAAATCTTCACAATTTTAAAATCTTTTTTCTTCTCTTCCCTTTAGAACCTTATTCCTTCCATTCCCTGCAAATAATTCTTTGTTTCCCCCTTAAAATGAAGGGCTTCCTCAGGGGAAATCTCTTTAACACCATCAAGGCCATGAATAATAACAAATTAAATACATTGAAAAAATCTATATACTACAATATAGCTGTTACAATTCCCGGTCCCAAGAGGCCTGTCTTCATCTCTCGGCGCCAGGTCCGGGCCACGGCCGTTCATGCCCCGGGGGCGCCCACTGGATCCCGTTGCGGTCCTGCTGCTTTCCGGCTCAGCTCCGGCCTGCCCCTCAGCTCCTCCGCGGCGGAGGGATGCTGCCGCCTCGACCTCCACGTGGGCCGCCTCCCAGCTGCGGCAAGGGAGCGATGCCACGCCGCCTTACCTGGTCCCTGCCCCTAGGCGCATGCATGCCGCTGACCCACATTTAAAGGGGCCGCAGCGGGAAACCTTCCCGCGGCCCCCTAGTGATGTCGTTGCATGTCCCAGGTATATAAGGTGAGCCCTGACACTCAGAGCTTGCCTTGGCAATGGGTCTCCTTGCTCTCGCTTGCTCGAGTTCCTGTAGTTGCTGTTCCAGTTCTCCTGTTCCTGCTGCCTGTTTCTGACCTTGGATCGGACCTGACCTCGCTTACCGCTACCTGCCTCTGATCTCTGAACCAGACCTGATCACGCTTGCCACTGCTCGCCTTGGGCCTCTGTTCCGACACGGCCTCGCCTCATCCCTCCACTCTCCTGGGCCAGGCCCGGTCATATTCTCTGCCTAGACTGGCCCACTGGACTGGATCAATGCCGCCCTTGGCGTTAGGCCTCCGGCCTCTCTCTCTCCTGGTTGCCATCGTGCTCTCTCACCTACTCTCTGGGATCATCCATGCAGAGGCCCACCTTAGACCAGCCGGCCCCAGTACCCAAGGGCTCAACCTGGGGGGAATGCGGGCTGGTAGTGGCACAGCTCCAGCTGGCCTCTGCTTCCCATCCAGCCTTGCCACCCGACAGTGGGGATCCCCCAAAATACTATTTAAAAACCTTGTTCAAAGGCAGTTTTTCTAATCTGAAGGGGGCATCTCAGAGGTGCTCTGAATGATGGCCGCATCTCCAAGGCACCTGTTGATCCTCCCAAAGCTTCTGAAGGTGGAGTAGTACCATGTCTTGGCTAGTCTGGTGGCTTAGAGGTAGGGTTGTGTACTACCATGTCGAGAACATGGGTTTAATTTTCAGGCAAAGACTCTGCTCCCTAGGCTGACCATGGCAAAGGATGCAGTGGAGGCAGCATTCATAGCCCTAAAAGAAAGGGAAACCCTAATCATTGCTCAACAGCAACACCTACTGGCCAGGTTTAGAGTTCACCTTACCACTTTCTGGAGAGATTCACAGTCATTGACCCTGGCTGAGGTTCATAGTTCCAATGGCTGAGCTAAATTAGTCGGAAGGGGATATAAAATAAAGGAAAACCCCTAGGTAATTGCCATTTTTGCGTTAGAGTCCACATCGACTATTTCAGGAGTTTTACTGTACCCCGCTTCCTGAGTATTTTGGTAGTAGAGTAGTCCATAAATTATTTCATTATAAATATCTAAAGTACCTGAATCTAATCTGCTTTGAAGTGGCTAAAAGGCAGAATATATCCCATCAATTGTACAATCCCTTTTAAACTGGCAGGCTTTCCCAGTTATTCTTCACTGTTAAATTACTATCTCCTTTTCTTCTGTTCCAAGTTGTAATATGTCCCTGTTTTATTGTAACTGCAATTTTCCCTTCTTTTAGCACTTGTTAATGTTTTTTATCACTTTATTGTTGTTCACTCCTTGTTATTTGTAAACCGGCATGATGCGATTCCCTTCGCGAATGCCGGTATAGAAAAAACTCAAATAAATAAATAAATAAATAAATAAATAAATATAAATCAAATTAAAATAAAAATAAATTAAAATAAAATAAATTAACAAATAAATACGAAAAAAGGAAGCCAGTTCTGATTGACTGAGAGAAAAGAGAAAAATAAAAGCATAAAGTTTGGACAAGATTAAAAGAAAGAGAAAAAGACTGATACACTGCATGCTGCACAGACAATACAGAAAGCAGCAGGTATAAGCAGGAAAGAAGGCAACATATACAACTACACCTTCAAAGCAGGATCTCTTGCTTTCCAGAACCAACCCAGGGAATGCATGCACCCACATCTGTTGATCAAGTGTTGGAGATATTAGCAGAAGAGATTTCTGAACAACATTTATGCCCTAAATTTTGATTTACAAACTCAGGGGGTCATTTACTATGCCGTGGTATTGTACTGCAGAAGGGGAAAACTCCACGGGCCCTGGAAATACACCACATGGGGCATTCCAGCAGTATTTTTTCCCACCATGGTAAAATGCTGTGGCGGCTTCCATGTGGTATTTTTTCCTAGAAAAATATTGCGAAAAAAAAATACCGAAGGGAAACAGAAAAAATTGTGCAATGGCTGATCCCTTTATCCAAGGCCACCATTTTCTTAACGGACCAAGACAGACAGAAATAGCTTGGCCACAAATGTGTCAAACCCATCCCCCGGTGGATCTGACCAGACGCCTGCCCACTGCTGCCTCTAGAGGCAGCCCATCAATCAAAAGAAATGCAAAAATAGAAAATAAAAGTTGCATTGCATTGCCCAGTCCCCCTATCCAAACCCCCTTCCTTTCTAACATAGGTAACCCCCCTCAATAAATTCACCCCATCCTTCCAGTATCAGACTGCCACCTCCCCAAACTAACCCACCACCCCCAGCCATTCCTGAGTTTCCTGGTAGTCTAGTGAAGCCAGGAGTTTCTTGGTAGACTAGTGGGATCAGGAGTGCCCCCTTGGCCCTAGGCCATCCGCCACCATTTTCCAAACTGGCTCTGGCTGGTCTTTGTCCCTATTATGTGATGGGGACAAAGTCCGGGAAAAGCCATTTTGAAAGATGACAGCTGCCAATCCAGAGACTAGGAGGTGGATATGGGCCCAACTACACCACCAGGAGCCATTAAGTAACCAGGGACCCTGCCAGACTATCAGGTATGATCAAGAGGGGGTGAGCTAGAGTGGGTATGAGGTCTGGGCCGGCTAGTTTTTATAGAGGGGGAGATGGCTGATATTGATGCAAGAGGGCGGTGTTGGGAAGGGAGGGTTGACTTTTGTGGAAAGGGGAGGGGGCAGGGTGTCACTGCTTGACGTTTATTGTCTAATTTATTTTACTGTTGGGCTGCTCTAGAGGCAATGGAGGTGGGTGGATGGGGTCTTACCAGACCCACGAGGGGAGTTAACACATTTGGGGGCCAGTTATTTTGGGACAGTGTGGCCCTATAAATTTTAGTATGGATGCATCAAGATGCATGTTAGCATCCCAATACCTAAGAGAAAAGCAGCTACAGCTCCTGAGCTGTAGCTGACTTTTCAGAAAATATTGCGGTTTACCTTATTTTAGGAAAGCCGCATTATTTTACTTGCATGAAACTGGGTATGAATGAGCTGCTTGCAAATATTATGCAAGCAAAGCAACTCATTTAAATAAGTGCGGCTTTTTAGGGAAAATATCATGCGGTATTGACACGATAGAGTTTTTCCTGTGACAAATGCTATATTTCATGTGTTAGACGCTTATCACGGCTTAGTAAATATATTCCTCAGATTGAAATTTTTAGAGCATTTTATGAAATCAAAATGTCTTTATGATTTCTGTTTTGTCTGTCGGTCCTTAACACTGACATCACAGGTGAGACTACCAAGCCGGCAGACAAAATCAAAACCATGAGTGCAGGAGTCAATAGAAAGAAAAAGAAGCGTTGCTGGCAGGGATCCTAGCCCTCGCTAGACAAATAGTTACTGCACAGAGATCAAGAAGTAAGGCTGGTGAGGAGCCCATGCTCTACCATCCAAAGATGAAGCTGCCCCAGTGGCTCCGCCAGCTAAAGAGGAGCCGTTGCCAGGGGGACAGGAAGGAAAGAGGAAGCAGAGAACATGGAGTGGAGTCCCAGGGAGAAATAGTATACCAGCCACCCGACATACATCCCTACTTTAACACCTTTATACAAAAACATTCTTACCACACTCACACACACACCCAATAACTCCACTCAGCCTCACACAACTTCACATGCCCCTCCCCACATAGTCACACATACAATTCACCCCACTTACTCATCATTCCTCCACCCTAAAGAGCAAATGCAAGACACACTCACACATACAGTACATACAGGACATGAAGTCAGAAAATGCGCTCTTCAAAGTGGCAATGCAATCTAAACATCTTTTGTCTGTCTTTTTGAACTTTATTTTACTAGAGTCTCCTGAGTAGGCTTATATTTATAGATCAAGATAAGGTTAATTTAGAATGGATTCGGCTTTTTGTAGGGATGTACATTTGTTTTTAATGAATGAGACTATTCTTGGCAGCCTCCTGGGAAAATACCTAAAAATGTGGGGGTATTTTTGTATTTGTTGCATTTTTTTTTAAATGAGCATCCAGCAGCCTGGCACCATGGCCTAGCCCCAGGCCATGATAGGCCATGATAGGCCATGGCCTAGCCCCCAGGCCATGATAGGCTAGATTTGTAGTTCAGAAAGACCAACCAGGGCTGGGGGATTTTTTTAGTAGTTTGGGGGGGGGGGGGGGTTCTTTTGGAATTATTATTTAATGTTTTTTTCAGTTTGGAAAATTTATTTATTATTTATTTATTTGCTTTTATATACCGACATTCGTTGGGGTACATCACATCGGTTCACATTATAACAGGTTAAAAGCATGACGGGGGTCATGCTGTTTTTACATTGTAACATTAGGAACATAGGAACATTAAAAACATTAGTATGTTGTAACATTAATACATGCGTAGGAACAGTATAACAGTGAAACACAGTGGGACAAAGAGACAGAATTTATACATGGTAACTGTTAAGAATCAATTGAGAGGAACTTTATATATGGTGGCATATTATGCCACCATATATAAAGCCCTTTGTATATATAAAGCCATATATATACACACACACATATATATATATATATATATACATACATATATATATTTGTATATATAAAGCCATATATATACACACACATATATATATATATATATATATATATATATACATATATATATTTGTATATATAAAGCCATATATATACAAATGAACCAAGCCCTCATAAAACGTTAAACAAACCAAATGAAAACCAAAAATATAAACCCCAAAAAATAAAAATAAAGAACCTGCTTAAAATCCTGTTCCTTGGAGAGAATCAAGATTGCTGCCGAGTGAGAAGCTTTGCAAGATCTTCCTCTCTCCGCATTACCTTTAGTGGAACTAATCTTTTCTACAATGCCTCCTACTAAGTGGAAGGCTAAGCTGAGGGAGATCATTTCTAGCTCTCCCTCGCTAGACTTACACCAGCCCTGGATTGAAGGGTTCTTTGCAACAATGCCAGCAATGAGTCCAGGAGTGATGGCTGGTGCAGGAGTCGATGTAGAGCAAACGCCGCCCCCGCTGACTGAGGAGATCTCTCTTAGCTCTGGAGTGCCAATTACGCCTTCCCCCTTTTACCGTGGGTTGCCAGAGCAGTCAGATCTCTTATAGGCCTCCTTTCTTGTGAATCAGGGAGTGCTGATTTTGGAGCGAGCAGCCCGGAAAAAGATGGGAGCCTCATTCCAACGGCCGCGATGGCAGCTCTGGCCATTGTTGGAGAGGAATACCCTGTTGTTGGGGTAATCGGAGTGATGAGTCTCCCAGCTGGGCCCTGACAATCTTCCCATTCTGTGATTCGGGTGATGGTACTGCTTTGAGTGGAGGTGGTGTGGCGCTGGATAATCCAGCTTTGAACACGGTCTTTGTTAAACCTTCTGTGATCACATTAGATGCTGTTTGGAATGCTTTGGTGTCCCTTGAAGCTTCTATTTCCTCTTTAACTAGGGTTACCCTGGACACTAACCATCGTGTTCTAACTAATGAAAAATTGATTTCTTTTTTTGGTACTAAAATGGAAGCAATGGACACTCAGGTTGTATCGACTGAGAAAGTTCAACATGTCTTGGTTCAGTCTGAATGGATACATTCTAAAAAGCTTGAGAACATTGAGAATTCCTTGAGAAGTCTTAATTTAAGAATTCTAAATTTTCCCTATACAAGATTGATTTCTCCTTTAGACTTGTTTAGGAATTATATTTCTCATGTTCTTAAAATTCCTGCAGAAGCGATGCTGGTAATTACCAAGGCATATTATTTGCCACAAGGTTAAGAAGGGATTGGTGGAAATCAGCCTCAAGAATCTACCTTAGATCTAACAGATATTCTTAAATCTTCACAAGAGACTGAGATTTCCAAAAGAGGAACCTTGCTGGTATCTTTTGCCTTTATGTCTGATAGAAATATTGTTCCATGGACAGAAATTATGGATCTATCCCAATGTTACCAGAACAACTCAACTTCAAAGGAAAAGATAGTTACAGGTAAATTTTCAAAGGCCCACGCACGCCAGCAGCCGGTGCCAGTGCCAGTGCCGGTGTGTGGAAGTTGCTTCTGCTCCGACGCACGCGAGCTCCTGTTAAAATTGACCCCTTAGTGTACATTTGTGTGCATTACAGACAAAAGGATACCAAGCATCTGGCAAGTTTGCATGTAGATTTCAGTTGCTGTATTCTCCTCCGACAGTAAGTCCAGCATATATTAATATGACAATCAGGCATTGTCACCCCAATCCAAGCATGGAGAGCTTATCCGACCTTGTCCCCTCTCTCCTCCAGAGTTTATAGTGCCATGCGCTACACTCAGCATCACTTTTAAAGAGCCTGCACAGATTGAGAGGCTAGGCCACTCATCTGTATCATGCAATGCAGAAATCCAGCGACTCAGCCTCTCTTGTTTGCCTGTATAGGAGCTCAGGCTTCCTGTGGCATGACACCCTCCATTTTCTTTCCCCATGCTTTTTCGCCATCCTGCCCAGCAGGAGTTCTCTTGGTGAAGTGAAGCAGCACCATTTTTATGCTGTGTGGTTACAAACGCCCATCACCTTGCCCAGCATGTCAAAACCCCTCCAGGACCTATTCACCATTATCAATAGTTTGGCAGGGTATAGGAGCCTAAACTTCAATTTTCCCTTATGTAAATGTTTCTTCACTCACACGTATTCCACCCGTCTCCTTTAGGTAGCAGCACTGTAGTCAGGGAAGATGGCCATGCGACTGCCTTGATAAGTCAAAGGGCCGAGTTCCTGCGTCTTTCTCAGAACCCACTCCTTAGTTTGGATATGGTAGAATTTGATAATAAAGGCTCCAGGGGAGTTATTACCAGATCAACCAGGACCCGCTACCAGAAGGCCTCTTTCAGTTTCTAAGTGGGGGTCGCCCTCCTCCGAATGCAGCACTTCACGAAAGAGTTGCTCCAAAAACTCTCTCACTCACTGTCCCTCCAGTTTCTCCATAGCAATGGTAACATGGAATAGACTTAGTTTTTGGGTACTTGCCAGGTTCTTGTGGCCTGGATTGGCCACTGTTGGAAGCAGGATGCTGGGCTTGATGGACCCTTGGTCTGACCCAGTATGGCATTTTCTTATGTTCTTATGTTCCACTATGCTCACATTAGATTGATGGGATCTTCTAAAATTTTCACTTGTTTTTTGAGTGTTGCCAGCAGATTTGCTGCTGAACATGCCCAGTCTTTGACTGCAGGTAGATGAGTTTCTAATTCATCTACTCTTGGACAAACATTATCTTTATGTTCTTTGATCTTGGCAATCGATGTTTTCATAGAGCCCAGCTCTTTAGAAACTTTGGCCCTAAGGCTCCGAATTTCACCCAGAATATGAGCTATCATGTCATGATTAATAGCGGCAGCTGGGCCTTTGGTTCCACCCACTTTCTCCTTTCCTCCTGTGCTTGGGCCTCCTGAGTCCCCAGCCTTACAAGTCTATGATGGGCCTGTCCAGAATACTTCAAATGCAACTCCTGCTCATCATGAGATGGGCACACTTTTCCTGCAAAACTTGATTGTAGGAGCTGTACCTGATTTTGCCCTGGCTTATCACTCCATGCACTCATAGATCTGTTGGGGGGAATTAGAGGGGATGACCCCAGGGCGATCGGAGCTTTATCAAAGTGCATCTGCCACCATGAATGCTCGATAGCATCCCCTCATTTTTTTTGTTTTAGGGATGCTGGGTTATTCATATTTATTTGGTTCATTTTATTTGCTGAACTGAAATAAACATTACCCCTCCCTCCCCCCCCCCCCCCCCCCCCCACCAGACTACACTTATTCTTTCCATGGAGGTCTCTGATGTCAAAATGAGCAGGAGCGATCCCCAGTGATTCTGCACCATCACCTGTGTTTTGAAAATGGCACCAGCGACTAGGGATTGCCCCTGCCCTTTTCAATATCCAAGATCCCCTCAGTAAGATGTGTGGTCAGGGGGTGGGGCTGGTGGCTGCATTTCATGTTTTCATTTCCTTTTTCATTGAATTTCTCAAATGAAATTAAATTCAAAACCATGTGAAGAGGCATTTGTTTTATTTTTCAGCAAAATGCAAGTGTTTCATCACATTTTTCATTTCATATAAAAATGAATGCACACTCCTCACTAATGTTTCTGCTCCTGTTCTGGGGGCATTGTCAGGTGTGTGTTACATTGTGCACATAATTTCACCCTCCACACCGTGTGCTATTTCTCCTTTCTATTCCACATGAAAAATTACATACACATTATCATTTAGAATTTTTAAAAAATTGACAACATTTCCAGAGTAAAACTAAAACTTCTCTCCTACCCTTGTGGTCTGTTCACATTCTCTTCTGTGATCTTGTTTGTCATTTTCTGTTTCCTTTCCTGGTTCTCAGTTTCCCTGAATTTTCCTTCTATGCGTTTCTTCTCTCTTCTCTACCTCTTTCCATCTGTCTCCTTGAAATCCTTCTTTCGTGTGACTTTGCTCCATTTCTCTCCTCTCCATCTCTCCCCACATTTTCACATCTTTTTTCATGTATCTCCCCTCCCCATCTCATTCTTCCATTTCTCCCACTCCATCTCTCTCTCTCTCTCACTCCCAATCTCAGCCCTCCAACTTCTTTTTCCCTTCAGCCTTCATCTCCCTCTTCCTGCCCCTCCCGGCCATGTTCCTTCTTTCCTCCTTCCATCTCTGCATCTATTTTTCACCCCTTCTGTGGCCTCATTCAGCCTCAATTTTGTCTCTTCTCCTCTCATGCATTATCATGTACTCAACCCACTTTCTCTAATTTATTCCAGCCTGTTTCCTCCCCTCTCTTCTTTCATCCACATATTTCAGGTTTTCTTCCCATGCCCAACCTGAACTCTCACTCCTTCTCTCCCACTCCCACTCTATCTCCTTCTTCCTATCCTTCTATATCTTTCATTTCTGCCCCTTCCCTCATCTCTCCCTCATTTCATTCATCCCTCTTCTGCCTTCCCCATCCCATGTTCTCATTATTCAAATCCCTCTAATTTCACATTTCTCCATCTCCAGTCATCTGTCCTTATCCCTCAATTTCTCACTCTCTCTCTATATATCTTCACCTTTTACCTCCTCCATCTCTCTCTCCCTTTCCCGGTTTGATCCCAACTCTCCTTCCCTCAGATTGATTCTAGGTCCTCTTACTTCCCCATTCCCCCTTTGATCCCAGATCATCCCACCTCACTCCCCCCACCAGTTTCTCCTTGCTCATTTTACTATCATAATACTTATTAATTCCCTTACAACAAATCTTGGAGCGATTTACAATAATCAAAACAATAAACAATAATATACTGTGAAAAAAATAAAATCTTAACAAGAATAAAACAGCCCACTAAAAGGCCTCCCTATTACAAAATGAAAACAGTACAACTTCTCTTCAGCCCACCCCATACGACTACAAATTAAACATACTAGCTAAATGCTGGAGCAAAGAAAATAACCATGTTTTTAAAAGCCTAATAAATCCTTCATTTATCTCATCTCTGATGATAACAAATTCTAAATTTTAGGGGCTAAAACTGAAAACATTCAGGAGAAATACATCTCTAAGTTGATTTCCCTGAATGTAGGAACCACCAATTTTTCCAACTGAGAGGAGTGAAATGGACTCCGTATATATTTCTCCATTTTCCTTATAAGGTACTGAGGAGCTTTATTGTGCAGGATCTTAAAAAGCAACACTAGCAGCCAATGAAGTTCCCAAAAGTTTGGAGACACATGATCACTTATTTTAAGGCCCCCAAATAAACTGCAGCCGGGTCAAAGGTTTTTCCTGAAAAGGACTATGGGCTGAATTTCAAAAGGTTTTATGTGCGGAAATGGGCTTTTAAAAATTGCATACTCATAAAGATGGCGCCGATGGCCCTTTGCCCTTACCATGTGACAGGGTATCCGTGCCATTGGCCGGCTCCTGTCACATGGTAGGAGCACTGGATGGCCGGCGCCATCTTTAAAGATGGCGGTGGCCATCTTTAAATATGACGGCGGCCATCTTTAAAGATGGTGGTGGCCATCTTTACAATGGCGGCGGCCATCTTTAAAGATGGTGCCAGCCAGCCAGTGCTCCTACCATGTGACAGGGCCGGCCAATGGCACGGATACCCTGTCATATGGTAAGGGCAAAGGGCCATCGGCAACATCTTTATGAGTGGCAGCCGACGGCCTGAGAACGGGAGATCGCTCCCGGGACCACCACTAGATCACCAGGTAATTTTAAAATGTTTTGGGAGGATCGGGAGGGTGGGGGAAGCTAAGGGGTCATTTTTAAAGGGTCGGGTGGGTTTTTATTTTATCGGGCTATCAGCGCCATTTTTGAGTGGCAGCCAAAATGGCGCCGATGGCCCGAGAGCGGGAGATCGGTCCCCGCACCCCCACTGGACCACCAGGTACTCGTAAAAAGTTTTGGGGGGTTCAGGAGGGTGGGGGAAGGTAAGGGATTCATTGTATAGGGTCAGGGTGGGTTTAGGGGTTGTTTTGGTGTGCCGGTTTTCCCTGCCCTCCCCCCTCCCCTGATTTACGATTTTTCATGATAAATCGGGGGAATTTCTATTGTATCGCGACTCTTAACGATTTTTGACGATTTAAAATATATCTGACGATTTTTTTAAATCGTCAAAAAACGATTCACATCCTATTATGTACCCCACTACTTTTGGGTAGTGACTCTCCTGCTAAGGTGTCTATTAGGGTATGGGGTTTCTGGTGTTACTCTGGGAGCCATTAAGTCCTCAAAAGAGGGGCTACGAGAGGAAAATTTTGCTCTCCTTCCTATTGGGTCTTCCAAAACCAGGAAACAAGGGACTGAAACCCACCCAACCGGTCTCCCAGGAGTAAAGAGGGAAGGCAGAGTATTTGAAAGCATAATACATAGAAAAATTGAATGTAAACTTAAAGAAAAGTTTATTTAAGTTTGTTTGTCAAGAAAACAACATAAATCAGTAGTTCCAATTCTTGTGAGTTTAAAAAAAGAAACATTTAAGGCAGAAAGTACTATTTTACAATAGACAATCTTATTAAAGAACTCTTTTGTTACCTATATCACCTTTCCACTTAGGATTTCTTATTCTCTGTCTGGTACTGGTACCTGCTAATAAGAAACTCTTATCAGGTAAGTATTATTGAGATATTATGAGTTAACTCAATACCTTATTCTATCTCTGGTATATGTATATATATATATATATGTATATATATATATATATATATATATATATATGTATATATGTGTGTGTATGTGTGTGTGTGTGTGTGTGTGTGTTTGTGTGTTTGTGACTCTTTCCAAAGTCAGTTATAAAGAAAATGACCCTTTTCAAAACTTTCTTTCCTCAGGTGTTCAAGCTGATTCTCGGGTGTAATGCAACAAAGAAGATAAATATGTTTATTGGTTTTTAATTTTTCTCTTTTATGTTCTCTTTGCTTCACAAAGAAAAAAAATACCAGAAGTAGCACAGTTTCCTTATTTTCACTCCTATGCAGTGTATATATGCAGCTTTCTTAAATTATTACTATATTGTGCTGACCAACAATTTTGTGGTGCACGATGCTTTCACTTAGCTGTCCTGTAATCCTTCCAGACCGGTTCCTATTTTCCTAACTGCAGCTCTCCCTTTGTCTTTTCCAGGTGTTGGATGCAGATGGCTGCAGGCAGTCTGTCTCTTTTCTTCTTCTCTCTGTCTCCTGGTGCAGGTGTTTGAAGTCCTATCTATCTTTAAATAAATCAAAGCATGTGTTCCCTGAATACACTATCCATGACACCCTCTTCCGAAGATCTATTTAAATAATGTTTCTAAATGTGGTGTCTTCGATGTCTTATTAAACTGGTCTAACTTGGTGTGTAAAACAAAGGATAGTCAGTTTCACCCTAAACTCATTAAAAAGAGGGAAAATGATTTGGTTCAGGTTGGTTCAAAAGTCTTTTCATACACACTCACACTGGTACACCCAGAGCTCTTAAGTGAAAACCAGCTTAAACTTACTTATAGGTCCTCTCCTCTGATAGATTACTGTGCTCAGAGGTTTTGAATTAAAGCTGACCCAGAAATATCTAGTTCTGTTTCATATGAAACACTGAATGGTCACTTAAATTGCACAGTCACTCTCAGACCAGAATTTGAGTCAAGTACTTGCGCTGTAGAACTTCAACAGCCCATTAACTCTCTGGTTCTATCAATTTATGTAGCAAAGGTTTGCAGTGAGGTCAGTCTGAAAAGCTTATTTACACTTTTCAGTTAACGAGTAAAAAGAATATTAACACAGCGTTTTTATACACCTCAATTTCTCATTCTCAGTAAATCTTCTCATTACAACAGACTAAGTAAACTAAGCCAATGAAAATCTTAATTTACTGTTACTGTATACTGTTACTATACTTTTGCTGCCAAAATTCATACCTGGATTGCTCTAATATGAACAACATTTTTAAATCACAATCTCATTCCTTCCTTTCAGTCACACACACTCTACTTTGAGTACATGAACCACAATTCCCTCTGGATTCCAACCTTTCAGACAAATAAAGGGGATCTGTAAAAGGAGCCAGAAACAATCTGCCCTTTTTTTCTCTGTCTCTCGTCTCTCCATGTGCAAAACCGCTCCTGCTGGTGGGGCCTAATCATTAGCATATCCCTCAGCATGGAGTTCCCATAAGCCTTAGCTTTGACAGGACTGACATAGCAAGCTGACAATCAGAATCTCCAGTCTTGCTTTTCCTGCTGAAGTCATTCTACTTCACTCCCGCTCACCTCTTATAACTGGACGTGAAGACAGAAAAAAAACTTCACAACTGATTCTCCTCCCCAGCTTGTAAGTCCACTGGAAGTGTTATCTTCCTGCCAGCACTGATAGCAAGATACTGTTTGTTTTTTCATTCCCTGAAGCCTCTCACTTAAGACTCTTGTCATACAGCTTCAGGTTCTTAACTTTGAGCCACAACAGTCCTACCCCCAGGAAGACAAACACCAGAGGGGAAAGAAAGCAAGCCACATCTCAGCAATGCTTTCTACAGCCTCAGAACTCAGGTCAGAAAAAAATATACATAATGTATCCTCTTATGGTATTTTTAACCCCTGCTTACAATTACATTTAAGATGATTATCTATAGTACACCTTACCACTTTAGATAGAGTTGATTTAATAAAATTCTGCTCCTCTAAGTTTCCATTCTTAACTGAAAAACTAACTGCACATCATCAGCAAAAAAAGATAATAATCTCCTAAAAGAAATCTTAAAAATTTAAATTTAAAAAGAATACAAATATTAAATAAACAATCAAAGTATCTTAACTTGAAATAAACTGGGCAAATTCATTACAAAGAGCAGCCAGAGCTCTCCTCCTCCACCCCGTCCAGCTCTCACCCCAGTCCTCCTTACTTCTTTTTACTCACCCTGACCCCAGTCCTCTGTTTTGTTGAAGAACCTGGTCCTCCTCGCAATCACAGTTTCACGTTCATTCCAGGTCTTTCTGCCTCATCCACTGTGCATCTTTCTCTCATCGCTATCCTTGTATGGACTTCCTCTCACCCCTACTCAGCCAGCCTCCCTTCCTCTGGCCCCAATCCCAGGTTCTCCTCACTCCTTAGCTGACAGGGGTGTCTGTTGACTGCTAGTGTCTAATGATTCCAGCCTCACAGTTTTCAAGCCATTCAGGGCTCCTTAGATTCCATGTTAATCATAATGAAAGTCCTAACAAGCCTTGTGTGACTCAAAAACCATAAGGCTGCTGGAATTATTGTGCAGTCAACAGAAGTTATATGTGGTAAAATACCACACTATCCCCAACCAGAGAGGTATAAAGGTAGGCACAAGATACAGGTTGGGCCCAATGGGTGGGAAGTATGTGGATAGACAAAGGTTGTGCATGGTCACAAATGCATGCAGCTTAGAAAGAACATTGATTCTTGCTCTAGAGTTTGTATGTCACTTTCCAGCTCATAAGGAATATTCCTAAGGATAGTAGAAGAGGTTCTAGCAGGGAATGTCCCATTTGTTTTAGTTCAGAAACATTTTGCAAATAGATCAAGTCACAATTATTTTCTATTCACATGAAACACAGATGCAGATACCCAAGATTGTGCTTTACATGATAACTGTTTCTCTGGTCATTGATTCCAGGGATGATCCTCCCAATGATGGTCACTCAAAACAGGAGAGTTCTGCTTAGAATAAAGAGATGAGGTCTCTCTTGAAGTCACAAGTCTCCCTCTAGTTTTCTCTGGAATGGTGACACCAGAGAAACTTATACAGCATATGCTTCTTCTCTTAACTCTCCCATTCACTGGAAACTTCCCAAGAATATAACTATACCCTCTACTGGATGAGAACATGTGTTGTAACATTGTATTGGATTGTATGAGGGGAATGGATTTAAGGGCAAAATGCCATATACTAATAAAATAAGAACATAAATTGTGCATTAGACCATATGATTTTGATTATATCTTTAAAGAGATAGATGCAATGATAAAAGAAGGGAAAGAGTAAATCACAGTGGAAAGTTCTGATACAACATGAGAAATTAAAGAACCTCTTAATAAAATTTAAGAAGGAGAATAAACAGAGTAACACAGAAAGTTTGTGATAAGTCACATAGGGGGTTATTTATCAAAATGCGCTAAGGTGTTTTCGCATGCGTTAAGGGCTTATCGCATGCGAAAAGTCCCGTTAACGCATGCAAAAACACCTTTAACGCATGCGATTGCACCATATTGTATGGTGTGATGCAAATCTGAAAGAGAGGAGGAGTTAGGGGTGGGCTGGGTTTGCCAGTCTGCTATTGCACAGACTTAATGCTGATGTTAACTACACCTTTTTCAGTAGTGTTAAGCCATGTAATAGCTTGTATTACAGGGTGGTAAGGTGTTAGCGCATTTCTTGATGTCTCCTGAAAGGCCTGTTTTAGTAGGTTTGAAGCCCCCGGAGCACCAGCCTAGCCCTATATGAGAGAGAGAGAGAGGGAGAGAGAGAGAGAGAGAGAGAGAGAGAGAGAGAGAGAGAGAGAGAGAACCTAGCCATAATGCCCTCTCCCTAGATAGGTATTTGTATCCCTAGGCCCACCTAGTGCCTCGAGGTGAGGGTTAGGTATTAGTGTAGGGGGTTACGGGCCACTTTGACATTCAGCGTGAGACATACGAACAGAACAGTGGTCTCTCTCTCTCTCTCTCTCACTCTCTCTCTCTCATATCCCCCTCTGGTTGTATGCAGGAAATACAATACAACAGGTCTGGCACTTATCACAAAGTCTGAAAATGTTATCACAATTTGTGCTAACTTAGCTCTTCGCATAGGTAATTAGTGAAAATTGTGATAAAATGTCTATTAGCATAAACCACACCCCTTTTGCTATCACATGCGATACTTATCACATTTTGATAAATCCAGGCCATAATGACATAGTGACATAGTAAATGTCATATAAAGATCAAATGGTCCCTCCAGTATGCCCAGCTGAGATTCATCCACTTTGGGTAGATAAGCATATAAATTCCCAAATATAACCCAACACCAACTCTCACCTCATCAAATCCTTTATCTGACCTCTCAATCTATTCTCATGTTTATTTTATTTATTTAAAAGATTCATTGCCTGCTTTATCTGCAATTCTAATAAACATACACAATCAAGATAAAGAATACAAAACATACAACTAAAAAATAAACAATAAAAACCATGAAAACAAAAACAGCCAGTGCTCTAGCATCTATATCAGCCTGACCATATCTTGGAGCCCTGATGCAATCATACCACTACTGTTTAAGGTTGTAACCACCACTCTATGTAGTTTACCCTAATGCCCTTCTTGAAGCACAATGCAGTCATACTACTGATGTTTTGGGCTGAGCTATCATGCTGTGCAGGTATCCAAAGTGCTTCATTGCCATCCTCTTACCAGTATGAATCTTGTGTTTATCCCGCACTTTTTTGATTCCTAAATATGTTGCATTTGTCACCTGCAGTCAGGCCCTTGAGCAGCTCACTCACCCCAACGCCGCACTGCTGAGCCCCAGTGCCGCCATTCCACCTCTGCGGCCAGGAGGCCATTCAGCGCTGCCAAGACTGTCTTCTTCATTCAGCTGTTAGCCACTACCTAGGTCCATTGTTGCGGCTACGAATGCCATCGATATTGCCTTCTTGCAAATTGTGGTGCCACCAACATCTGGTGTCGCCTCTGCCATCTTCGTGACCTGGGATACCACCGATGTCTGTTCCTGCTCTAGCTCTCCCCAGTGCTCTCTAAACATGCACGTGCACCTCTGCTCACAATTTAAAGAGCCTGCAGCGGGAAAAGCCCTGCGGCCCTTTCAGATGACATCATTGCCTTGTCATGCCTTCAGCCCTATAAAAGGTCTTCATTGTCAGTTTAGCTTTGCCTTTGCAAGGAGTTGCCTTACTCCTGGAGTTCCTGTGCCATCTCTTCATTCCAAGAGTCTTTGCTTCTTCAAGGTCTTTTGTTTTTTGTTTTTCATGAGAGCTCCTTCATGTTGCCTGTTCCATGTTCTGGCTCTCATCAGTTCCTTGTCCAAGTCTTCTGAGTCTTCACCTCATCTCAGTCTTCTGAGTCTTCATCTCATGCAAGTCTTCAGTCAAGTTCTGATTATCACAGTCATCATTCCCAAATTCTGTCTTCCAGCTCCTCTCTCGACCTTCCTCAAGGCATGCCAGTGTCGTGGTCCATCACCAGTCCACAGCGATTATATAGGGCACCTCCTGGCACCAGGTCTGTCTCCAAGTCCATCTTCACTGGGTAAAATCCTCAGAAGCCATACTTGTTTTAAAGTTCCACGTTCTAAGTCAACTTCCAAGTTCCTGGTCATGTTCTTAGTTCCGGTCTTGTGGAGCTTGGCCAGCTAGTGGATATCCTTGTTCCTCATTCCAAGCCATGTTCCAAGGGATGTTCAGGTTTTCATTCATGTCCAAGTCTCAGTCCAGAGCCTGCCCCACCCCTGGTGTGGTCCGCAATCAGTCCACGGGTTGTGTAGGGCATGCAGCAGGATGGTGTGGCCCACAACCAGCCCTCGGGCTGTGTAATGCATGCTGTGGCACAGAGCCCATTTGAACCTGAACCTGAGCCTTTATCAAAGTTCCATGTCTCCAGTGCCTTTGTCCATGTTCCACATCTTCAGTGCCTTCATCCATGTTCTACATCTTCTGTGCCTTTGTCATGTCCTCAATGCCAATAGTCTTTTGAGTCAAGTCCAAGCCTTCATCATGTCTTGTCTTGCATCCTCAGCCTTTGTCTGTCCTGATAAACAAGCTGTTCCCAAGCAGCAGGTCCAAAAGGGCTATCAAGTGGCTGGAGGGTTACCCCAGAGACCAGCATTGCGTTGTTGGGTCTCTCTCTTAGTATGTGCAGGTTCAGCAGAGGCCTGAGCAAGCTATGTTCCAGTCCAAGCTACATTCCAAGGCTAAGCTATGTTCTAAGTTCAGCTCCTGCCTGGATACGCTCGCCTTCCTTAGTGTGTATCTTGGAGCCTTGCCCTGAAGTTGTGCCTTGGTCAAAGGGCTCACTCTCTCAAGCAAGTTACCGCATCCCATGCTCACAACAAAATATTCAGCTTTACAATCCCTACCACTTCCTCAGAAAATCTCTGAGAGTGGTAGGGAAATATTTTCATGGAAAGGGTGGTCGATGACTAAAATGCCTTTCTGGAGGAAGTGGTGAAGACAAAAATAGTCATATAGAAACATAGAAATGTGATGGAAAAAAAGTCCATATGACCTATCTAGCCTGCCCATCAGTTTTACAATCCTTACTCCCTCTTAGGGAGGCTAGATAGATCATTGTTAGGATTTGTAGGTATGTGGGCCCTGGGCCAAGGTGAGAGATGGAACCGTCCACAGGGAGGAGCACTGTGAGCCTCACCGTTGGGAGGCGAGGTCTCAGCAGACGTCAGACACAGCTGTGGAATAGAGTCTTTATTAGAGAGATAGAGAGGCACTGCCCGTGAAGCGGGGAGTGCAGGAGGAAGACACAAAGTATGTGCGATGGGGTATACCCAAGGGGAATACCTCTGTAGTGAAGATACGGCAATGGTCCACAGAGCGGCCTGCACTGATGAGGCTCCTCAGTCGAGATGATACATTGGTGATCCGTGGAGCAGGGCACACCAGTGAGGGGTCCTCAGAAGAGATGACATGGTAGTGGTCCTCAGCACAGAGTACACCGACGAGGATTACTCACTAGAGATGGTACGGTAGTGGTCCGCAGCGCAGGGTACACCGTTAAGGGTTTCTCACGTAGAGGTGGTGCGGTAGTGGCCCGCAGTGCGCGGTACACTGATGAGGGTTCCACACTAGAGATGATACGGTAGTGGTCCATAGAGCGGAGATACTCACAGTAGCGAAGGTTCCAGGAGAAGCTCCGGGAAATGGAACAAGCAGTAGTCCAAGGCAAAAGGTCCTCTGAGGAGCGGATAGCCAGAGACGAGGAAGGGCCCCCAAGGAACGGGTACCAAGAGCATCTCATGCCAAAGGAGCAGGAACTGGAATGGGAAGTCCATAGTGAGCGAAGCGCATTCAGCAATGAGGGAACTCGTTGCCAAGTCATAGGGAGGCAGAGCCAGCCGGCTTAAATATCCTGGAAGGATGACGTCATCCAGAGGGGATGCCAGCGAGTTTCCCGCCATGACGTGCTTAAGACTGGCCCGTGCTCGCGTGCGCGCCTAAGGGATTCTGAGGACAAGATGGCAGTCAACAGCGTCCACGGCATCCAAGGAGGCCCGGGGACGGTAGGCAGGCCGGTGATAGCTGGCAGAGGCTGCAAGTCTTCCCCATGGAGTCAAAGCTGCATAGAAGGAGGAGAGCAACAGCGGTCGCAGCCATCTGCGACCGACTGGTGAAACAGTACCCCCCTTCTTAGGGTCCCTCCCTGGGGTTTTTGGTTTTCTTGGGTGAGAAGTATGAAACTGTTTGATCAGCTCTTTATCGAGGATATTGACTGCAGGCTCCCAGCTGTTCTCTTCGTGGCCAAATCCTTCCCACAAGATCAGATACTCCCAACGCTTTCTGCACTTCCTCACGTCCAAGATGTCCTTAACCTGATATGTTATATCCTCTTCAGCGGTCAGGCATTGGGGTTCAGGCAGCTTCTTGGAAAATTCAGAGAGGATAAGCGGCTTTAACAGTGAAATGTGGAAGGTGTTATGGATCTTTAGCGATGTGGGTAAATGAAGGCTGTAAGTGACCGGGCCCAGCCGGAGAAGTATGGAGAAAGGCCCAATGTATCTGGGAGCAAAGTGAGCTGAAGGCAGTTTCAAACGAATAAAGCGGGTGCTGAGCCACACTTTGTCTCTGAGGTTCAACTGAGGAGCTCCCCGATAATGGGCATCGTAAAACGTCTTTGCTTTCTGACCAGCTTGCTGTAGAAGCTGTTTGGTGTGTTCCCAAAGTTGGTGTAACTCTTGTGCAGAAGCCTGTGCCACCGGAGATGACACAGGCAGGGGTACTGGAAGAGGAGGCAGAGGCTGGCGTCTGTATACTATTTGGAAGGGTGAAGATCCAGTAGAAGCAGACTGGTGGGAGTTTAAGGCAAACTCGGCCCAGGGTAGTAAGTCGGACTAGTCATTATGCCGAGAGTTCACATATGCCCGGAGAAACTGCTTTAGGGTACGGTTCGTCCTCTCAGTCTGTCCATTGGCCTGCGGATGGTAGGCTGATGTGAGGTCCAAGGATATGTCGAATTTTTTGCATAATGACCTCTAGAATTTTGCCATGAATTGAACCCCTCAATCAAAGAGTATATGCCTCGGGAGTCCATGGAGGCAAAAGACGTGGCGAATGAACAATTTAGCTAACTCCGGGGCCGAAGGTAGATCAGGTAATGTCACGAAGTGAACCATCTTCGAAAAGCTGTCCACGGTGACCCAAATGGTGTTGTTGCCACTGGATGAGGATAAATCCACAATGAAATCCATGGCTATGTGTGTCCACGGCTCACTAGGTGCAGGAAGAGGTTGAAGGAGCCCCCAAGGGGGCCTGCCAGTGGCTTCTGCCGGGCGCAAGTGGGGCATGATTCTACATATGCTTGAGAGTCTTTTTTCATAGTTGGCCACCAGTAGATCTCTGAAGAGTGGAAAGAGTTCTAGCTTGTCCGGGGTGGCCTGCGAGCAAAGAATAATGCGCCCAGCAGAAGATTTTCCTTCTGAGTGGTTGGGGAACCACCATCTTCCAGGATGACACTGTGAGTGTGGCAAAAAGGAGAACCCTCATTGGATCGATGATGTGCCATGGAACATCTGGAACATCTTCCATGGTGAAATGAACGGGAGAGTGCATCGGCTCGGGTGTTCTTATTGGCTGGCCGGTATTGCAAGAGGAAATTGAACCGGGTAAAAAAGAGAGACCAGAGGGCCTGCCTGTGATTAAGGCATTGAGCATGGTGTAAGTACTCAAGGTTCTTGTGGTCAGTGTATATCGTGATTTGGTGCTGCGCTCCCTCAAGCCAGGGACGCCACTCCTCAAAGGCCAGTTTAATCACCAGTAATTCCTTGTCCCCGATTCCATAATAATGCTCCGCCGGAGAGAAGTGTCGAGAGAAGAATGAGCATGAGTGCAAGGTGTGATTGGCTGGATGCTGGCTGAGGACTGCACCAACACTGATGTCTTAAGCGTCCAGTTCATTGACAAAAGGCTGTCGGGGATCTGGGTGACATAAGCATGGTTCTCGTAGGAACGTCTCCTTGAGTTTTTGGAAGGTGGTCATGGCTTCAGATGACCACTGGGAGGGATTGGCTCTCTTTCGAGTCATAGCTGTAAGTGGAATGGTCAGTGTAGAATAATGGTGGATGAACGACCTATGGTAGTTAGTAAAACCAAGGAATCTTCAAAGCGCCTTAAGATTGGTTGAGGCATTTCTCCAGTTTGGCATATAACTGGTTATCCCTTAAGTGTTGTAGAACATTGGTGACGTCCAAATGGTGGCTCTGAAGGTCTTGCAAAAATAACAGGATGTCGTCCAGATAAACCAGGACACAACTGTAGAGCAAATCTCTGAAGATTTTGTTCATCATATTATGAAATATCGCTGGGGCGTTGCAGAGGCCAAATGGCATTACCAAATATTCAAAATGGCCGTCGCGGGTGTTAAATGCGGTTTTCCATTCGTCACCCTGGCGTATCCTGACCAAGTTATATGCTCCTCTGAGGTCCAATTTGACTCCATGGATCCTGTCAAAAAGTTCAGAGATTAATGGCAAGGGGTAGCAATCCTTCTGGGTAATCTCATTTAAGCAGTGGTAATCTATGCACAGCCAGAGGGAGCCGTCTTTTTTCCCCACAAAAAAGAACCCGGCTCCAGCAGGAGACTTAGAAGGCCGAATTAAGCCTTTCGCCAAATTCTCTTGTATATATTCAGACATGGCCTTTGCCTCAGTCAGAGAAAGTGGGTAGACCCTTCCTCAGGGAGGCCCTGTATTGGGTAATAAATTTATAGCACAATCAAATGAGCAGTGAGGCGGTAAAGTGTCCGCGGCTTTCTTGGAGAACACGTCTTTAAAGGATGAGTTCTGCAGTGGAAGACCCGGAATGGATGTTGTAGCTAGGCAAGGCATCGGGGACATGACCTCCAAGCACTTCCCATAGCAGGAGTTGCCCCAGCGGGACAATGGTAAAGTACTCCAATCGAATTGTGGTGTGTGCTGTTGTAACCATGGTAGTCCAAGAACCACAGGGTGTATAGCCTTGTCCAGTAACAAGAAAGAAAGTGTCTCCATGTGCAGTGTCCCGGTGCGAAGTTGAATGGGAACCGTGGAGAATGTAACTTCGCCTGGTAACGGTTCGCCGTGAACAGAAGAAAGTAGCAACGGCGTAGGTGTCTGGACGGTGGGGATCCGAAGGTGTTCCATGAGTTGTATAAGTATAAAATTTCCACCAGTCCTCGGAGTCCACCAATGCCAGGGTGTGAAATTCCAGAGCGTGCTTGGTGTAGGAGTGGTCTGGATGGATGGTGTTGGGCGAATGCGTGGAAAACCTGATGACATCCTCTTGGATCCCCTAGCCTCATGCGATAGCTCATGCAGATGGCGATCAATGTGACTGGCGAGGTCAATGAGAGAATCCAAGGCTTCAGGGAGTTCTCGTGCTGCTAATTCGTCCTTGATGCGTGAGCTTAGACCTTCTAGGAATATGGCATGCAAGCAGCCCAGATCCTAGTGTAACTCCAAGGAGAGACTTAAACTCGATGACATAGTCGGTCAATGACCTGGCACCTTGTTGCAGATGCAGGAGCATAGATCAGGCGATGGTCTTGCGGCCAGGGTCGTCAAATACGGAGCGAATTAGGGCAAGGAAGCCGCACAAGTCGTTGAGGATCGGATCCATTCGCTCCCAAAGGGGTGATGCCATGGCTTTTCCATCCAGGAAGGACAAGATGTATGTAGTTTTGGAAACTACATCAGGGAAGTATTCAGATTGTAAGGAAAAGTGCATGCTGCACTGGTTCAAAAAGCTCCTACACAACAAGGGGTCACCTGCAAAATGAGGAGGTGCCAGCAAGGGCACTGGAGGCCGGAACAGTGACGCATGTGAAGCATGGCTTGGCTTGACAGGCGTTGGGACAACCAATTACTCAGTTAATTTATGGCAATAGCCAAAGTCGCTAATACCTTTTGCTGCTCTGTAATTCGCTGAGCCAGGCCAGGGATGGCCTGAATCGCCGAGACCTGTGCCGGGTCCATGGACTTAGCAATCTGTTAGGATTTGTAGGTATGTGGGCCCTGGGCCGAGGTGAGAGATGGAACCGCCCACAGGGAGGAGCCCTGTGAGCCTCATCGTCGAGAGGCGAGGTCTCAGTGGACGTCATACACAGTTGTGGAATAGTTTTTATTAGAGAGATAGAGAGGCACTGCTCGTGAAGCAGGGAGTGCAGGAGGAAGACACAGAGTCAGTGCGATGGGGTATATCTTTACTACCCTCTGTAGTAAAGATACGACAATGGTCCGCAAAGCGGGGATACACCGATGAGGCTCCTCAGTCGAGATGATACGATGGTGATCCGTGTAGCAGGGCACACCAACGAGAGGTCCTCAGAAGAGATGGTACTGTAGTGGTCTGCAGCGTGGGTACACCAATGAGGATTCCTCTCTTGGAAATGACATGGTCCACAGCGCAGGGTATACCGATGAGAGTTCCACACTTATAGTGGTCCGTAGAGCGGAGGTACAAACAGTAGCGAAGGTTCTAGGAGAAGCCCCAGGAAACGGAGCAAGCAGTAGTCCAAGGCAAAAGGCCCTCCGAGGAGCGGATAGCCAGAGACAAGGAAGGGCCCCTGAGGAGCGGGTACCCAGAGCATCTCATGCCAAAGGAGCAAGAACTGGAACGGGAAGTCCATAGTGAGCGAAGCGGATTCAGCAATGTGGGAACTCATTGCCAAGTCGTAGGTAGGCAGGGCCAGCTGCCTTAAATGTCCTGGAAGGATGACATCATCCGGAGGGGACGTCCTCAAGGTTCCCGCCTTGACATGCTTAAAGCTGGCCTGTGCGCATGCGTCTAAGAAATTCTGAGGGTAAGATGGCGGTTGGAAGCATCCACAGCGTCCAGGGAGGCCCGGGGACGGTAGGCAGGCCAGCAGTAGCTGGCAGAGGCCGCAAGTCTTCCCCACGGAGTCAAAGCTGCATAGAAGGAGGTGAGCAACAGCGGTCGCAGCCATCTGCGACCGATGGGTGTAACAATCATATGGTAGGCTAGATAGGTCATATGGTCTTTTTCTGCCATCACATTTCTATGTTTCTATATTACTATTTTTATCTTCACCACTTCTTCCAGAAGGGTAGTTTTAAACATCGACTACTCTTTCCATGAAAAATATTTCCTGAAGTTGTTCCTGAGTTTATCCACTTGGAGCATTGCATCATGACCCCTAGTTCTACAACTTCCCTTCAGTTAAAATAGTTTCTTTCTTATGCATTTTTAGCTATGCTAAGGAATTCATCCACAGCAAGTTAGTTTCCAAGAGGTACAACAAAATTCTGTACTGTAAAATCATTTGTAGTGAGAATTACTATTGAGAAAATACATACAGATATAAAAATGTTTTTTTTAGCATCTTGGGAGTGGCACAGCAAGAATGGATACTAACATGGGGATCATATCCAACCAGGCGATACCAGAGAACACATTCACAGACTAGGAAAACACGCCAATAATTCATTTGTCCAATAAATGTTTAACACAGGATCAAAGTGAGCTTCGGGCAAGGATTTATCCTGCTTTCCTACACAAAAGTATAATTCATAAGAGTGAATCCATCTAAACTTGATAGGAACTTATTTATTTTTCAGCAAGAGGCTTCAGTCTATTGAGGGAGACACTCCATTTAGAGCAACACAAATTCACAGCTCTTAGTTCAGTAAATCCTCATGTTATGTACTTTGAGAACTTTATTCTGAACAATTTAGATTTGCTGGAAAAACAAGAGAGGCAACAATTGTATAATAATATAAAACAAATGGAGCATTAGGCATTAAGGGACCTGAAATATGAACAAAGCAATCTTGTTATTTATGTTGTACATTGCCTTGAGTCTTCGTTTGTGGGGTGATTTAAAAAAACTGAAATAAATAAATAGAATAAAACTGGGGCTGTCATGTTTCTGGACTGCAGTATTATGCATAAGGACTACTAAAACAACATTCAAATGAGACATTTTAGAAACTATTGCCATCTAATACTGATAAAGTGCTAAAGAGATTTATAGCTCACACTTTGAAAGAAAATTATCCTGATAGTACGGATATGGAAAAAATTGAGGTGGCTCAGATAAATTTAAATAAAGAGTGAACAAATATGAATGATTCCAAATCACTGGAATCAACTGCAAATAAGCAGGTTATGAAAAGGAATAAAAAGAATATATTTAGGTGTCTATATGCAAATGCAAGAGGTGTAAAAAATAAGACTGGAGTTAGAGTATATGGCACTAAAAGAAGATATAGACATATTAGGCACCTCAGAGACCTGGTGGGAAAAGGACAGCCAATGACAGAGCAAATAGAAGTGGTGGAGTTTTGGCACTCTATGTTAAGCATTCCACAGAATTAAGCAGGCCACAGATTCTGCAAGAAACACACTGCACACTGGATTTCTATGGATAGAAATTCTATGCATGGTGGTGATAAGTATACTGATCAGATGGTGAAACATAAGTATACTGATCAGATGGTGAAACAGACTATGAAATGCTAACAGAAAATAGGCTACTAAAAGTGGAAACATGATAATACTGGGAGATTTCAATTGGGTGAATGTCTCATTAGGGCATGTCAGGGAGGTTAAGTTTCTAGATGCCTTGAATGTGTGTCCTATGATGGTCTTTCATGGTTTTAAGTTTATATTCCTGTTTGGTCCTAGATTAAGAACATAAGAACATTTGATTTGCCATACTGGGTGAGAACAATGGTCAATCAAGCCCAGTATCCTGTTCAACAGTGGCCAATCCAGGCAGAATTGCTAAAGGTTGATAGATTCTATGCTGCTTATCCTAGGGATAAGCAGTGGATTTCCCCAAGTCCATCTTAATAACAGTTTATGAACTTTTCCTTCAGGAACTTGTCCAAACCTTTTTAAATCCAGGTACACTAACAGCTTTTACCACATCTTCCAGTAATGAATTCCAGAGCTTAATTTTGCACTGAGTAAAAAAATACTATTTGCTTTAAATGTATTACTTAGTAATTTCATTGCCTGTCCCTTAGTCTTTGTACGTTTTGAAAGAGTAAACAACTGATTCGATTTTTCCCTTCTACTCCACTCATTATTTTATAGACCTAAAGCATATCTTCCCTCAGCTGTCTCTTCTTCAAATTGAAGAGTTCTAACCTCTTTAACCTTTCCTCATAGGGGAATCATTCCATTCCCTTTATCATTTTGGTCACCCTTCTCCATACCTTTTCCAGATGAGATGTGGTGACCAGAATTGCATTCAATACTCAAGATAAGGTCACACCATGGAGCAATACCGTCATTATGATATCCTTTATTTTATTCTCCATTCCTTTCCTAATAATTCCTAGCATTCTATTTGCTTTCTTGGCTGCTGCCACACATAGAACATAGTATTTTGATATATTATCCACGATGACACCTAGATCCTTTTCCTGGGTGGTGATTCCTAATGTGGAACCTTGCATTGTGTAGCTATAATTTCAGTTGTTCTTCCCTACATGCATCACTTTGCATTTGTCCACATTACATTTACTCTCCCTCTGGATGCCCAGTCTCCAGTCCTGCAAAGTCCTCTTGCTATTTCTCACAATCCTCATGTGATTTAATAACTTTGAATAATTTTGAATCACCTGAAAATTTGATCTATATTCCTAATGATCGAATCATCAGCTATAATGACCTTCTTAACCCTTCCCTCCAGACCCGTGCCCCTGGATACATAGCCTCAGCATAAGAGGATAAACCATCACTTCAGAGCACATCCTAGCTACAGGATTGTTTCCTGCCACACCAAGGTGATGCTCTCCGTTCAGGTCACTTTTCCCATCCAAGGCAGCAAAGAGGCTGCCAGAGTAGATGTGGGACTGCTCTACTATGTCCCTGAAGGTCTCCTTTATATACTTCTGTCTTCCTTAGCTCCTCCAGGTCTGTCGCTCTAGCCTCCAGATATCAGACTCATTCTCTGAGGGGGCCAGGAATTTTTTGCATTGAGTGAACACACACAACCTCTCACCAACTAGTAGATAGTCATTCATGTGGTACTATGTGCAAAAGAATGGCTAACCCACTTTCTGCTTGGGCTACTGTCTCTTTCTTAATTTTGTTGAATTGTTAGCAATTTAAAATTTCGAAGGCAGCAGGGAAGTTCAAACTAATCTAAAATACTCAAGCAGGTAGATTTTAAAAGCATTGCAGCCCTATACATGGGCTGTGCACACATTTTAAGAAGCTAGGAAATATTCATGAAGAGAGAGAGAGAGAGAGTGAGTGAGTGAGAGAGAGACTCTATTAGAAAAACAATATGACACTCTCTATATCTCCCACTATAAGAGGGGCACTTTCAACTCAGGGTGGGTTTTCGGGGGGGGGGGGGGGGGGAGCAGTGTTACATTGATCTGTGGACCCTTATAATACCACCACCCTTATAATACCACCACCCCCAAAACCCACCCTGAGTTGAAAGTGCTCCACTTGCAATGGGAGATATATAGAGAGCCATGTTCTCTCTCTCCCGCCCAATGGTCACTTGTGCAAGCATATTATTAAAATATGCGTGTAAAGACTGCACACATACGCGCCACAAAGATATTTTAAATGATATGTGTGTTCTTGCAGACATGACGTAAAATTAAGCATATCTTTGGGCACATGTACACTCCTTTTAAAATGTACCTGCATGTCTATTGGTTTATTTCATATCTGTCAGTCATTATCCTCAAGACTCTACAATGAATCTACTTATAAATATCTGGTTACACACCTTATTGACTCTTGTTTTGAAATAGTTACCTGTTAGGGTAATTATTTATTTTTAATATTTATATTCCGCCTATAATAAAAATACTATGCTAATCTGTTGTAAATTTTTAGGAAGTGGTGTCGTGCCATCTGCCTTCTGGTCATCTGCTGCTGGAAAGCGAGCAGGGGCTGTAAAAACCGGTACACGGGCTCACATGTGCACAAGTTCATCGGCCCGCACCCAGGGACGTGGTCATTTTATAACATGCGCACATATATGCGCACATGTGTGCCCACTTTTAAGTGGTCGCGGACCGATGCACACAAATGATGCTTCTGTCACGATCGTGGGGGGATTTTGAAAGATACACGCTGACGCCATTACCAGTTTTCCCAGTTCATTCCCAGTCACTCATGTAAAATATAGAATTTCCAAACCCCCTAGTTTAATAGTCTCCCTTCCCACCTGTTAGCCACTACCTTTAACATCTTGCTGATCTGCCTATAGTTTTTTTTTTACTACTTATACGCTTTCCACAACAGAAGTAAAGTTACACAGCAGGGACCCTGGCCCACACTAGTGGGCAAGGTGAGCTGCATTTGTTTTCTGTTTTGTTTTCTTACTGTAAATAAATTTGCATCTAAGGAAACAGCCAGTAGTCTGCCTCCTTATTTCCTAAGCCATGAATGGCCATGTTACCACATGGAGCTGCTGTGAGAAGTATGCAGATGTGCCTTCTGTTCCTCTGCTGCTGGAAAAAGTACTTTTGTATCCAGTTCTCCTGTAGTGGTCCTACACTGCCTATGTGGGCTCCTTCGTATCTCGGGTTTTCCTTGCAGTGGTCCTGCCCTGCTTCTGTGGGTGACTTCATATCTCCAGGCTTGGGTTTTACATTGCCATAGTGTGTGTGTGCCTTATGTTTGCTGTTTTCCTGTCCAAGTCCTGCTGACTGCCAGCACCTGAGTGCTCAACCCAAGGGAAGGTGACTGAAGATGTCTGTTTCTGCTCTTGTTAGAACTTACCAGACTTGTCCTGTCTGTGTACTGCCTATTCTTGGCTTTAGGGTCACACCTCTGCTGGATTACGCTGTCACATGGAGACTGTATAAAAACACCATCATAGAAGCCGAGATAAAATTTAAAAAGGTTGAAAGGAAAACAAACTTCTGCCAGCATAGTTAAATAGTACTGTGAAAAAGGCTCTTGAAACCCAAAAGGCATCCTTTAAAACATGGAAGTCAAGACCTAATGGAAAAGGGCATAACCACTGTCAAATTAGATGTAAAACATTAATAAGGCAAGTTGAGAGAGAATTTGAGCAGTTACTTGCCAAAGAGGCAATAACTATTAATAAAATCTTTTTCAGGCCCATTAAAAACATAAAAACTTGTGAGGGAGTCAGTTAGGCTATGGGAAAACAAGGGATTTGAAGGGGCACTCAGGGAAGGTTATGATTCAGAGGAAGTGAAATAACTCAGTGTGAATCTGGAAGAGGTGCAAAACATATTGACAAACTGAATAGTAGCAAATCACTGGTACCCAATGGTATTCAACCCAGAGTTCTAAGGAACACAAATACAAAATTGCAGACCTGCTACTGGTAATCTGCAACCCATCATTCAAATCTGCCACTGTACCTGAGGACCAGACAGTAGCCAATGTAACACCAAATTTTATAAAGGGCTCCAGAGATGATCCAACTAACTACAGACTAATGAGCCTGATGTTGATGCCAGGTAAATGTTAGAAATTATTGTTTAAAAAAGTATTAGTTGCAAGGAGAAGGGGCAAGTAAGCATAAGTTTACATGCTTTAAATGCTTTGATTATTGCCCCCACAATATCTTATGCAGCTATATTATTATACATATTTCACATGTGTATAGTTTTTATTTGTTACGTTCTTTGTTCTATATCGTTTGGTTTCATCAGACAATAAATTAAATAGAGACAATCTATGAAGGGATTTTCCATTTTATAAATGCTTGTTTCATTACTCCAAAAATGATGCATACAGTATTAATACTGGCAGTTACTTTAGTCAATAATAATGTCATATTGTTGCGAAAGTCAGCCGAACGGGACCACAGCCAGACCACTCCACCTACCGGCTCGGCCGACTCCGCCTCATCAGACCCAGGAACCTCTCTTCAGCCGGCAGTCACAGCTGGTGAGCCGCGCCGCAGCCCTCCCTCCAGACCGCCATGCCGATGCCACGTGCAAGACGGCACGCCGGTGGCTCCTGCTCTGGCCTTCTTCCTGACCCCTGATTTCCCAGACGTGCACGCATGCGCCACCTGACCCCCTTTTCAGGGGTCACCACGGGAGGGGCCTGGACTCCTCCTCCCAAACCTGCAGGTATTTAAGGCAGGGCCTGCTTCTCAGGCCTTGCCTTGGCTACTCCTGGTTTCAGTTCCTGTTTGGATCCGCCGCTGTCGTCTGATACCTGTTTCTTGTCTTCTGCTTCTCCGTGCCAAGACTCTTGCCTGCCTGACAACGAGATACACTGCCTGCCAAGACCCTTGCCTGCCTGACTATGAGATTCGCTGCCTGCCAAGGCCCTTGCCTGCCTGACTACGAGATTCACTGCCTGCCCAGACCCGGTCCAGCTTCGCTATGAGGCACGTCCTCTGCCTACATCCTTGCTTGCAGACTCAAGTTCACCTCCGGCCTGAGACCCCATGTAAGTCCAGCCAGCTCCGGCACCCAAGGCCTCAACCTGCGGGGAACGAGGGCTGGTAGTGGTGAAGGTCCGAAGGGGTCTCGGGTCTCCTATAGTCTCGCCTGCCATCGGAAGGGCCCTCTGGGGCTCCTCCCCATTGGTTCCCTACTCCGCCGGCCCAAGGATCCACTCTCGTAATACATATGGTTTTAATGACTGTGGATTCGTAACTGTCAAACATTAGAAAATAATTGTAAAAGATAACTGCAGATATTATTAATGTGTTTTATGGGATATAGGATTACCAGGGACTAGCTGCATAAGGATATTTTTGTAAAATCCATACACCAATGTATTAGGCAATATGAAATTAAACTTTTGTAATAACAGAACTTGTTCACTATGGGGCGCGAACAAATCTACGCCTGATTTTATAACATGCACGTGCTGCATGTTATAAATTGTAAGCCCTCTGGGGATAGAGAAATACCTACAGTACCTGAATGTAAACTGGTGTGATATCTCAATTGAGATCGAATGTCGGTATATAAAAATAATAAATAAATAAATAAAGTCAAACCTTTTATATGACCAACATAGATGTGTATTGTGTAATTAGCATGAGATTATTTGAAATTATTTTTATCTACAAAGTCTTCCAGATGTTTTTCCTTATAGTTCATTGCTGTATTAAAAATAGCTCTTTTGAGTACAGTGAGTCACATTCTGGGGCTAATGCAATAAAGTACGCACAGCCTAGCGCACAGGTTTACGCGCAGTTGGACATGCATTTTAGACGCGCTAGACTAGCATCTGATGCAATAAGGAAATTATAGTATCCAAAATGCACACCCAGATGTGTAGCCAATAGTGCTCATCACATGTAAATTCTATGTAGATGAGGCAATTAGCTATTACCCCCCAATGCAGAAAACAGCTGGGCGTTCAATGCACACTTTTTAATGTGGCAAATTGCTACGGAGCTGGCGTTAAGTCAATCTGCCAGTCAAAGGCTCAGGAGAAATTTTAAAAATACTGTGGTTCCTCCTAATAGTATCATTGCAATATTTAAATCTACTGCTTGCCATTTTAAAAATAACAATAGAATGTAATGGCTTGATGAAAAAAAAAATGTGGACAAACAAAATACATGCACAATAGACATGCTCCAGGCCGATTTCGCTGCTTGCTACTGTGCGTGTATATTGGGTGAAATTGACCTGAACCGGAATAAAACGGATGCTCGTATTGAGCGCCCATTGCAACTGTGGGCGCCCAATGCATTTTGAGCACTAGGGATGCACAGTTCTTCCCTGGCACATCCTTTTTAACGCAGCAGTATTTTAAACATTGTATCGGACGCCCAGGAATGTGGCTGTGCGTGCGTTGGGAAAACGGGCACTCGGTACAAGTGCCTGTTTTGATGCACATCTTATTGCATCGGCCTGTCTATATTTCTTGAAACAATGTGACAAAAGACATGCCTATCTCCTTTTACATATTAGAACGTTAACTTTATATAGGAACTGTTAAGAAGTTTTTATCCCAACCAAAATACAAGCAAACTCAACATATAGCTTTGATATTAAAAAAATGTTACCGTTCCCTAATGGCACACCTATAATATGTTATCTATACCAATCAACTTTTAACCCTATTTTGTGCCTTTTTGTAAACCGTTGTGATGGTTAATTAACTTAACGCTGGTATAGAAAAGTTTGTAAATAAATAAATAAATAAATATCTCATGGCTTTGGCACGCATAGGGCTTTTAAAATCAATCTTTAAGATTGTAAATCTGTTATTAGAAGAACGTTGTCTTCCAGATCAATTAAAAAGAGACACAGTATGACCTCTGTTACGAGACTAATTTAGATCAAAATGATCCAGTGAATTATCGTCCTATATCATCCCTCCTGTTTCTTGCCAAAGTAACAACTATATCTTTATTTGGATGACCATCATATACTAGATCCATATCAGTTTGGTTTTCACTCTGGCCATAGCATAGAAACTCTTAACAAGTTTAGATTTATTTCTGCGTGATTTTGAGATGTCCACAAATACTGTTATTTAGATTTAAAAAACATAGGGATTTCTGGAAATATTCTAAAGTGGTTTAATTCTTTTCTATCAAACTATGTTCAAAAGGTAAAAAGTGGAAAATCAAACTTCTAGGTGGTATTATGTGAAGACAGGAGTCCCACTGGAATCAGCACTTTCCATGATTTTATTTAACATATATTTGCATCCAGTCTGTAGCCTCCTTGCAAACTGTATATCAACAATATCCAGTTTTTTGTATCCATCAGAACAATAGCCGATGCTTTAGATCATGTCAGGAGATGTTTAATGCTGTCCAAGATTGGATGTTCTCCAATAAATTAGCCCTTAATTTTGGTAAAACAAAGGCAATGACATTGAGTGGATTTCCTTTGAATGACATGCCTACTACCTCTTTGTTAGGAAAGTACAGCTAGCAGAAACAAAAGAGAGAACATTTTTTGTCACTGGGCCATTTATCTGGAATAGTCTACCAGATGAGATGAGAGCTATGAAGTGCTATTTAACATTCAGAAAACATGTGAAAGCTTTTTTCTTTAAACAAGCATAGAGGTTTAATGGAGCATAAGATATTTGTCGATTTCATAAGAGAAGCTTTTTGCATGTTTGTATTACTTTTTTGAATATATTTCTTTTTTTATTGCTTTTTACTTGTTTTAATGATTTACCATATAGATTTAATGTTATGTTTTTAATGTATTATTATAAACGTAATTGTTGTAACCTACCATGTACTTTGAATTGAGCAGGCTAAAAATGTATTTTTAAATTTAAATTAAATTTAAACATGTAGAATGAAATACAATATTTCTAAATGTAAATTGATTTAAGATTGATTAAACTATGTGGGCTGGAAGGACCTTTACAGATGTTTGATGTAAGCTAAACTGAAGATGTGTATCAAATATAATTCTAAACCAATTATACACATTGACTTATTCATCCTTTGCAAAATGACAATCTGTAATAGCAATTAATGATAAATTAACAAAATGTTAGAGCTTAATGTCATTGATCTTATCAGATTGAAGAGTACTGAACTTTACAGGAAAATAGACATGCTTGTTCCAAGAAAATAAACTATATGAAATGAATGGTCTGGAAAGAAAAGGTCAGCTCTTCAAAACACTTGAAGAGCGCTCAATAAAAGTCAAGAAGAGAAATAATTTCAGGAAACATTCAGTTAGTCATAGTATATGCAGTGTCTGCCAAGTAAGAAAGCGGATCTAACTAGTCAGAAGAATAAAAGCCTTTATATTAAATAAATAAGCAAAAAACACGGGACTAAAAGGAAGTCATATTTTTTTCATGAGTACACAAGCACAAATGTGACATTTCAACTCTGCTATATTTCCTTTCCTTTTTCTAAATATAAACATCTAATCTGTTGTTTGTAGTAACTTAATAAACAAAGAAAGACCTACCTGGTGCATCCAGTCTGCCCAGCAAGCTGGTTAGGGTTATAATTGAGGCTTCAGGTCAGTTACCCCATGCCTTCTGTTTAGTCCAGGTTACCTCCCAACCTTATGTTTAGGGCTCTAACTGATGCTCCATGCAGGTTACCCTCATGCAGAAATGTTTTTACCACTTAAAAATGCAAAAAACGAGGTGTAAATGTATTCAATATGTAAACCTCAAATTATATTAACCAGTGAACACGGTATCTGGATTATTGATCTGATGCCTCTCGCCTCGCAATGGGCTCCAAGCATTTTCAAATTTAAGCACTCTGATTTTTATAACTGATCAGTTTTCTGGAAAATAGATAGTACTACTATTATTATTAAAGTGTTTCAACAAATTCCCATATGGCAAAACATCTGTACTTATTTAAATTTTCAACCTCTAGACACCTTTAATTTTTGCCACCAAATGTCACACACTCAGTACTTAATATTAAAAACCCATGAATGCTTCCATGAAACCCTTAATATGCATTTTTATGTGTTCAGTATTGGATAATTTTTGCTGCGAGAGCTGCAGGAAATGTTTGTTACTTCAAAAATGTCCACAGTCTCTAGCCATTTGAGAACCTCTGTGTTTATCCCACACTCTTTTGAATTCCGTAATCATTCTTGTCTTCACCACCTTCTCCACCTGATAGGAAATACTGGCCCCTTTACTAAGGGCAGGATTTTAAAAGCCCTATGGGGTAGATTTTAAAACCCCTGCGCGTGTAAATCCTCCTGGATTTACGTGCGCAGGGCGCTGGCGCACCTATTTTGCATAGGCCGCCGGCACATGCAAAGCCTCGGGACGCGCGTAAGTCCCGGGGCTTCCTAAAAGGGGAGGGAGGGGCATGTCCTTTTTAGGAAGGAACAGACAAGAAACGAGAGGGAGATAGAGAAACAATTTGGAAAGTCATATATACAAATGCTCGTAGTTTATCTAACTGATTGATCTAGAAGTTACCCATGGTGAAAGAAGATGTTGATGCACTTGTAAAAACTAAATCATGGTTCAGTGATAATCAGAAAACATAATAAGGCAGAGCAAAAAAATTTTCAGTTGTCCTTTTTTGATCAGATATCACCATTATTTAACTTATCTTAAATTTATTTATTTAATTATTTACTTTTATATATCGATGTTGGTATATACCTTCACATCAGTTTACAATGTTTCATAATTAAAAATCATAAAATACAATAAAAAATTTTTAAACCAATCAAACAAGTAACTATGCATCAGACTCATTCTTAAATTAATATAAACAAATCATGAAATAAAATAAAACGTAAAAAGTAAATAATCACATTAAAACATGCCTATTAACATAACATTATTAACCGAAAGCATCAACATATGAAAACATTGAAAATTACTGGCTGACTTCTACTTGGAATGCTTGTACATACATGACAGGATATTCTAATTTCAGTATAAGTTAAATGGTCCCAATCAAATGCATTATAGCTTTACTGACAAACTTGCCTCTTGTGTCACAGCCTTTCCAATATACCATGTATCACACAGGAAAGTAGTTTACTAGTTACTGGCAATGTCATAAGTCTTCTTTACATCAGAGTTTTGCTGGACTGTTATCCATGCGTTCCGTTGATGTGTTTCTCCAGTGAAGTATGGCTTTCCACAGATCTTCACCATACCTTTCTGCATTCTTGCTCAGGTTTTTCACTGTCTTCACAACTGATTCAGCTTTGCTGTTAGTCTGTGAGTATCATGGTAATGCGGTGGTAATTTCTACATGTGAAATATGATGTCAGATACTTCTGACATCATATTTCACATGTAGAAATAAAGAAAATTGAAAGCTGCTTGTGAATGGATGCCATGTTGTATTTTAATAACCAGAAAATGACATACAATGTTAAAGTAACAACAGAGACAGGAAGTAGAAAACAGTGAGATAAAACAATCAGCCACAAGGCAGCATTAATGTATAAGTTGACATCTGTAACACTTAACATCAATGGTGGGTAAGGGAATAGAAGAACTATTGAAGGACAGAATAGTGCAGTACCTTGAAGCCAGTGGGTTATATGATCAATGGCAACATGGTTTTATAAGGGAAAAATATTGTGAAGCAAATTTGATTGCTTTCTTTGATGAAGTGACCAGAGTAGCAGATCATGAAAGTTCCATACATGTGGCCTTTGAAACTATTCCACAAGCTAGTAGTAGTTTGAACAAACACTATAAACTGGGTGAGAAATGGCTTGAGCAGCAGAACTCAGATACTAATAGTCAATAAGATCCAATCTGGTGAAGAGAAAGTGACCGGCAGGGTGCTAGAAGAATCCAGTCCTCTCCAGTCTCTTTGTAAGTGACATTGGGGAAATGGGTAGAAAGGAAAGAGTGCTGGTTTGCAGATGATATGAAAATCTACAAGAGTAGACAGGCCAGAGGAGATAAATAAAATCAAAGATGATTCTGAAAACTTTTAAAACTTGGAAAAAATAGTCTATGCTTTAATCCAAAAAATGTAAACGCATACATTTGGGATGTAGAATTCCAAGGGTCAAAGGCCTGGATTCATCATTCCTCGCAGAATGATGAATCCTGCGAAAACGGGGGGCAGGGGGGCAAAGGAGGGGGCAGGCCTGCAAAAGCCCGCAGCCTTCCCACCATGGTAGTGCGCCGGCTGCCGGCTTTCGCACCGAATAGCGCCACCATGAAATGCGGTCCTATTTGGTGCGCTACTGCCGACGATAATGTTAGTAACATTATCGCCGGCAGCAAAGAGACCAGCAACTCCGCCCCACCCCGACACCTCCCCTCCCACTAATTTGCATTCTATCGCACGTGATACGGCCGTATCGCGTGCGATAAGCCTTTGATAAATGACCCCCAAAGAAAGGTGAAAGACTAGCAGTTGCCAAACAAGGAAGAAACCTGGGGATTATCATCGCTGATGACATCAAGGTAGCCAGTCAAAATGATAAAGCAGTTGGAAAAACTGGTAGAATACTTGGGTGCATATCACTAGTAGAAAGAGGGAAGTAATATCCCCTTACAGTTCTCCGGTAGACCCCACCTTGAGAACTGTCTTCAGTTCTGGAGACCTCATGAACAAAAGCACAATGAAAAGGTAGAAGCAGTTCAAAGGGGGGCCAACATATTAGTGCACGGACTCCACTATAAACCATAAACAGAGAGTGCTCTCTAGAAGAAAGACGGGAAAGGGGAGATAGGACACATACATTCAAATGTTTAGCAGGTTTCAATAAAGTACCATAAAGAAGCATTTTCTACAGAATGAAAAGTTCAAGGATAGGGGGTCAGCATATCAAACTGAAGGGAGGGAAGTTGAAAAAGAATGTGGAAAATACTTTTCACTGAGAGTGGAGACCTGGAACAGACTTCCAACACAGCTTATAGTATCCAGAATAATGGCAGAATTCAAACATGCATGGGATCGTCACAAAGGGACCATAGTGGCGAAGGCAAGGGAGGAAACCGCATATTAAGTGAAACCTGTGATGGGCTGCACCAGAGCTCTTGTACAGAACTGTCTTTGCCCTGCCAAGATAAGCTCCAATGGAGCTAGCCCGAGGCACTCTTTGTTGGGGGGTGCTTTTGGCTGTGATTATAAGATAAGGTAGACGTTTTTACATGCATGATGTAAAAAAAAAAAAAAAAAAACCTTGCCTTAGACTTGGACCAAAATGACAATTTCCTCATTATCAGCTGCTTGAGCAACATTTCCCAAACCTGTCTTGGAAGTATTCCTGTCCAGTCTGGTTTTCAGGATATCTGTAATGAACATTCATGAGATATGTTTTTCATACCCAGTGTATGCAAATTTGTTTCATGTATATTCATTGCAGTTATCCCAAAAGACTGGTTAGGAGTGTCTCCAGGACCTGGATGGGAAACAATGTGCTAGAGAATATAATTAGACATGTACAACTTAAAGTAACAAGGCACAATAAGCAACTTAAAGTGCAAGTTGCTATGATTTTCTATAAGGATCAGAACAACAGGATAGCATTAAGACAACATATAGTGAAACAGAGCTGCAATCCATGTACCACGTAATGAAAGGGGAGGGCATGGCTTCATGATTTGTCAGGATATTTAAGGAGATACAGGACTGGTTATATTAAAATGGATTGTTTCTTCCTTCTTCAAAAATTAAGAAGGAAGCAGAATGAAAATACAAACAAAAAACAAACTTTGAAATGTTTGTATGCTAATGCCAGAAGTCTAAGAAGTAAGATGGGAGAATTAGAATGTATAGCAGTGAATGATGACATAGACTTAATTGGCATCTCAGAGACATGGTGGAAAGAGGATAACCAATGGGACAGTGCTATACCGGGGTAAAAATTATATCGCAATGACAGAGAGGAGCACTCGGGAGGAGGTGTGGCGCTTTATGTCTGGGATGGCATAGAATCCAACAGGATAAACATTCTGCATGAGACTAAATACAAAATTGAATCTTTATGGGTAGAAATCACTTGTGTGTAGGGGAAGACTATAGTGATAGGGGTATACTACCGTCCACCTGGTCAAGATGGTGAGATGGACAGTGAAATGCTAAGAGAAATTAGGGAAGCTAACCAAATTGGTAGTGCAGTAATAATGGGAGACTTCAATTACCCCAATATTGACTGGGTAAATGTATCATCGGGTCACGCTAGAGAGGTAACATTCCTGGATGGAATAAATGATAGCTTTATGGAGCAATTGGTTCAGGAACCGACGAGAGAGGGAGCAATTTTAGATCTAATTCTCAGTGGAGCACAGGACTTGGTGAGAGAGGTAACGATGGTGGGGCCGCTTGGCAATAGTGATCATAATATGATCAAATTTGATTTAATGACTGGAAGAGGAACAGTGTGCAAATCCAAGGCTCTCGTGCTAAACTTTCAAAAGGGAAACTTTGATAAAATGAGAAAAATTGTTAGAAAAAAACTGAAAGGAGCAGCTACAAAAGTAAAAAATGTCCAAGAGGCGTGGTCATTGTTAAAAAATACCATTCTAGAAGCACAGTCCAGATGTATTCCACACATTACGAAAGGTGGAAAGAAGGCAAAACGATTAACAGCATGGTTAAAAGGGGAGGTGAAAGAAGCTATTTTAGCCAAAAGATCTTCATTCAAAAATTGGAAGAAGGATCCAACAGAAGAAAATAGGATAAAGCATAAACGCTGGCAAGTTAAATGTAAGACATTGATAAGACAGGCTAAGAGAGAATTTGAAAAGAAGTTGGCTGTAGAGGCAAAAACTCACAGTAAAAACTTTTTAAAATATATCCGAAGCAGAAAGCCTGTGAGGGAGTCAGTTGGACTGTTAGATGATCGAGGGGTTAAAGGGGCATTTAGAGAAGATAAGGCCATCGTGGAAAGATTAAATGATTTCTTTGCTTCGGTGTTTACTGAAGAGGATGTTGGGGAGGTACCCATAATGGAGAAGGTTTTCATAGGTAATGATTCAGATGGACTGAATCAAATCACGATGAACCTAGAAGATGTGGTAGGCCTGATTGACAAACTGAAGAGTAGTAAATCACCTGGATCGGATGGTATACACCCCAGAGTTCTGAAGGAACTAAAAAATGAAATTTCAGACCTATTAGTAAAAATTTGTAACCTATCATTAAAATCATCCATTGTACCTGAAGACTGGAGGATAGCAAATGTAACCCCAATATTTAAAAAGGGCTCCAGGGGCGATCCGGGAAACTACAGACCAGTTAGCCTGACTTCAGTGCCAGGAAAAATAGTGGAAAGTGTTCTAAACATCAAAATCACAGAACATATAGAAAGACATGGTTTAATGGAACAAAGTCAGCATGGCTTTACCCAGGGCAAGTCTTGCCTCACAAATCTGCTTCACTTTTTTGAAGGAGTTAATAAACATATGGATAAAGGTGAACCGGTAGATATAGTATACTTGGATTTTCAGAAGGCGTTTGACAAAGTTCCTCATGAGAGGCTTCTAGTAAAAGTAAAAAGTCATGGGATAGGTGGCGATGTCCTTTCGTGGATTGCAAACTGGCTAAAAGACAGGAAACAGAGAGTAGGATTAAATGGACAATTTTCTCAGTGGAAGGGAGTGGACAGTGGAGTGCCTCAGGGATCTGTATTGGGACCCTTACTTTTCGATATATTTATAAATGATCTGGAAAGAAATACGAAGAGTGAGATAATCAAATCTGCAGATGACACAAAATTGTTCAGAGTAGTTAAATCACAAGCAGATTGCGATAAATTGCAGGAAGACCTTGTGAGACTGGAAAATTGGGCATCCAAATGGCAGATGAAATTTAATGTGGATTAGTGCAAGGTGATGCATATAGGGAAAAATAACCCATGCTATAATTACACAATGTTGGGTTCCATATTAGGTGCTACAACCCAAGAAAGAGATCTAGGTGTCATAGTGGATAACACATTGAAATCATCGGTTCAGTGTGCTGCGGCAGTCAAAAAAGCAAACAGAATGTTGGGAATTATTAGAAAGGGAATGGTGAATAAAATGGAAAATGTCATAATGCCTCTGTATCGCTCCATGGTGAGACCGCACCTTGAATACTGTGTACAATTCTGGTCGCCGCATCTCAAAAAAGATATAATTGCGAGGGAGAAGGTACAGAGAAGGGCTACCAAAATGATAAGGGGAATGGAACAACTCCCCTATGAGGAAAGACTAAAGAGGTTAGGACTTTTCAGCTTGGAGAAGAGACGACTGAGGGGGGATATGATAGAGATGTTTAAAATCATGAGAGGTCTAGAACGGGTAGATGTGAATCGGTTATTTACTCTTTCGGATAGTAGAAAGACTAAGGGGCACTGCATGAAGTTAGCATGGGGCACATTTAAAACTAATCGGAGAAAGTTCTTTTTTACTCAACGCACAATTAAACTCTGGAATTTGTTGCCAGAGGATGTGGTTAGTGCAGTTAGTATAGCTGTGTTTAAAAAAGGATTGGATACGTTCTTGGGGGAGAAGTCCATTACCTGCTATTAAATTCACTTAGAATAGCCACTGCCATTAGCAATGGTAACATGGAATAGACTTAGTTTTTGGGTACTTGCCAGGTTCTTATGGCCTGGATTGGCCACTGTTGGAAACAGGATGCTGGGCTTGATGGACCCTTGGTCTGACCCAGTATGGCATTTTCTTATGTTCTTATGATAGTTTTATGGGTGGGTAAGGAGATTCCATCTCCAGCTTTTATGACCATAAATGTTGTCAATATTATTTTACATATTAAGGAGGAGGTATGCAATTTGGATCTCATTGTGGATTCTTGTCTTTCATTAAAATCACAGGCTTGGAAAGTGGAAAAATTAGCTTTCTTTAAATTATATCTAATTCATCCTTTTAAAGATATTCTGCCTTTGGAAAAATTTCGTTCAGTCGCACAAGCAGTTGTACTAAGCCATCTTGATTTCTTGTAACTGCTTATTTAGGTCTTCCTAAATGCTTATTATACATTCTTCAATTGGTACAAAATGCAGCTGTCCAAGTTATATTTGGGTTAAAAAAGGGAGATCATGTTAAAAACCATACATGAAAGAGTTCCACTGGTTACCAATTGCTGAAAGAGTTCAATTCAAAATATATGTTATTATACATAATTTTATTCTGATTCCTATTGTCTTTCCAAAAAGTTAAGTTGGTATGAACCTGCACAGCCTTTTTGATCTTCCTTTTCATTGTTTACCAGTTTTTGTTGTTTACCTGTTTACCAGGACAAGACCATTTTCGGTAATAGCACCAACTATGTGGAATACATTTCCAGCTGAAGTTCGAGAAGAATTAGACTATTTACAGTTTCGTAAAAAAGTAAAAGCAATGTTCTTTGCTCGAGCTTTCAGCTAGTGCAATATCTTGGTACTGAGCAGTTTAATATCATTTTAAAATGTGCCTGTAGGCATTGTTATTATTTTTATGTTAATGGTGTATATGTAATATGGTTTTACTTTTAAGTTTAATGTTATGCATATGTGAATGTGTTGACTGTAATTGGAATTGTATAATAGAAAAGCTATATAAATATATATATCTCTATATATAATGACAGAATTATGGGATTTTGGGATTAATTATGTCACTGACTACAAAAGGAAGGTAATAGATTAAGGTATTTCTAGATCTCTAAGTAGACTACAGCAGCCAGACTTCTTTATTGTACTTTACTGTACATTTAGGAGACTATGCACTATTGGGTGGTGACACTAATGCCCATGTACTCCCATAGCATGTTAGCATCACCTCTGGTATTCTGATGTTAATGCTAATGTGTGCAAATTTTTTCTCTCCAAAAAAAGTATTTAAATGGCATCACTGGGTATTAATGCTAGATAGTACATCCATTGCTAATTCTTAAGAGATTTAACATAACCAATATATGGCTGCGACGAGGTGAAGTTAATCTAGCAGCCTTAGGTGGACCACATAAACATAGGCCTTCTAGGTCTCTGAACCTCTCCCCTCTCCCTGATAGATTAGGCATCCAGGCACCTCTTCCCTCTACCCTATCATAGACAAATTTGGGCTTCTGGGCACCTCAATCCTCCCCTCCCCCCCAACAAATTCTGTCCTACAGGCCTCTCAAGCTCTCCCCTAAGACAAAATCTGCCCTCTGGGCATCTCAACTCTTCACTCCTTGAAGTCAAAACTGAGGATTCATACCCTTCAGCTTTCCACCACAGACCTCATTTGCAAACCCTCTCCACTCCGTCAATAATCAGATAAAATATTCACTCGCAGGAGGGAGGCAATTTCCCTTCTGTTGGCTGCAGTACCAAATTCAAAATGGCACTGCTGACATTTTGACCCATATGCCAGACAGTGGCGTAGCCACAGGTGGGCCTGGGTGGGCAGGTGCCCACCCAACTTAGACCCAGGCCCACCCAACTGGCACCGGAACTGCAAGGCTGTCGCGGGATCCCATCCCCGCGACAGCGAACAAGAGAACCCACGCCTCGCGCGCCATCACGGCACACGTGTGGAAGCGCTGCTGCGGCCGTATGGCCAACCGGTCTTCCTGTTCGGGGGAGGAGCGGAAGCGCCGCGCGCTTCCTCCCCCCAATGCAGGAAGATCAGCTGCCTCTCCTGCTACCACCCGTTCTCCTGCTATCTTCGGACCAAACGGCCCGCCGAACTTCCTGTTTGGGGGAGCGGAAGCGCCGCGCACAGCTTCCGCTTTCTCCCCCAAAGCAGGAAGATCAGCTGCCTCTCCTGCTGCCACCGGACTCCTGCTATCTTCGGGCGTCGGGCCGTACTGCCCGCCGATCTTCCTGCTTGGGGGGGAGGGAGGAAGCGGACGTTGTGCGCTGCGCTTCCGCTCCCCCCACCCCCCCGACAGGAAGTTCGACAGGAAGTTCGGCGGGCAGTACGGCCCGACACCCAAACATAGCAGGAGTCCGGTGGCAGCAGGAGAGGCAGCTGATCTTCCTGCTCTGGGGGAGAAAGCGGAAGCTGTGCACGTGCTTGAATGTGTATGTGTGGATGAGAATGGGAGTGTGTGTGGGTGAAAACTGGAGCCTGGGTGTGTATGTGGGTGAGAATGGAAGCTTGAATATGTGGGTGAATGGGAGCTCGTATGTGTGGTTGAGAATGGGAGCTTGGGTTTGTGGGTGGGTGAGAATGGGAGCTTGAATGTGTGTATGTGTGGTTGAGAATGGGAGCCTGGGTTTGTGGGTGGGTGAGAATGGAAGCTTGAATATGTGGATAAGAATGGGTGCTTGAATGTGTGTGTGTGTGTGGGTGAGAATAGTACCTTAAATGTGTATATGTATGGATGAGAATGGGAGCTTGAATATGTGTGGGTGAGACTGGGAGCATGGGTTTGTGGGTGAGAATGGGAGTCTGGGTTTATGTGTGTGGGTGAGAATGGGTGCCTGGATGTGCGTCTGTGTGTGCATAAGAATATAAGCCTGGGGAGGGGTGAGAAAGTGAGAACTTGAATGTGAGCTTGTGGGGGGGGGGGAGAGCATATGAGAGTGACAGCTTGAGTGTGTGAGAGGGAGTCTGTGAGAGAAAGCGTGTATGTGGAAGGGAAGAAGACAGTAATAGAAGAAAGACACTGAAAAGGAATTAGGAAATGAGCTATAAGGGAAAAAATGGGAAAAAGAGACTAGGACCAACTGATCAGAAAAATACAAAGATCAGACAACAAAGGTAAAAATATATATCTATATTTTGAGATGTTAGCAATTTAAATATAAGCAACACAACCGCTCTCTCAAAATTTATGGACAGGTAGGAGCCGTGTATAAAATCGTAATAATAAGAAGGCTAAAGTACCACAAATCACCGTGAATTATGTTTGTATCATTAAGTAAACCTCATACTTAGGCGTAGATGTGAATGCTATGCTGCATAATTTGGCATTATTTATCAGTAAAAAAACAACTAGTGGACCTGCATGCCTACAGTCCACCCATGTTAACCTTGTGCCCACCCAAAAAACCAATTCTGGCTACGCCACTGATGCCAGAGCATGATTTTAACTTTGGAGAGGGACGTGAAGGTTAGAGAGTTGAGGGGTTCAGAGATCTGAATTTGTTTTGGGGGAGGGCGTGAGGGGCTCAGGAGACTGAATTTGTTTTGTGGGGGTAGTTTGCCTAGAAACAGGAATTTGTAATGTAATCTAATTTCAGTTTAGGTCACTCCTTTTCACTGGTAAACCAGTATTTAATATGCGTTACAGAATTAAAAGGCATAATACATCAATAAATACTTGCGGCCTAATTTTAAAAGGCCAGTGTGCGTCAATACCAGCCACACACATATCTCCCAGTATGCACAGACATATCCGATGCTAAAAAAGGGGAGGGACGGGGGAGGGACGGAGTGGGGTGTGGGCAGGGCATGGCCGGCATGGGACAGCACCAGCCGGCCCGCACAATTTATTACTGTTCTGGAGGAGAGGTAAGTTTTGAAATTAAAAAAAAAAATAGAGAGGTTTTAGGGATCAGGGAGGATAGGGGAAAAGGCAATCAGGGAAGGTAGGGGGTTTAGGAAGTTCCCTCCAGTCCGGGCGATTCTTACAAAATTTATCCCCCTTACTCACGCATGTTATAAAATTGGTGCATCCATGTGCACGTGCCAGGAACCAGGCGCACATGGATGCTGGCACATAGGTCTGAAAATTCACCTTATAATGAGGTTGATATTCAAAAGCCATTTAGACGGATAACTGAAAAGTTATCCATCTAAATGGCAAAATGAATTATGTGGGGTACATAACTTGGGGGTAGGAAGGGAGCGTTTCCAGGAGGAACGGAGTTAACTGCATAGGTTATGCATCTAACTCCAATATTCGGAGTAAGCCGCATAACTAATGCAATTATGGTTGCGCTGTAGGGCTGTCCTAAAGTTAGCTGGATAGGTACTTATTTGGCTAACTTTAACATTGCTGGTTATATTCAGCAGCTCTGCCATCCCTCTGAAAATCCCAGTTAAGTTAGCTGAATAGCTGTATCCAGCTAGATTTATCAAAATGTGGTAAGTATTGCATGTGATAGCAAAAGGGGTGTGGTTTATGCAAATATTCAGTTTACTGCAATTTGTGCTAATCACCTATGTGAAGAGCTAAGTTAGTGCAAACTGCAATAACATTAGCAGACTTTGTGATAGATCTGTTGTATATCCTGCAGATAAGAGAGAGAGAGAGAGAGAGACTGGCCATGATGTCATCTCCCTAGATAGGTATTTGTATCCCTATGGTAGGCCCACCTAGTAACTCGAGGTGAGGGTTAGGTATTAGTGTAGGGAGTTAGGGACCACTTTGACATTGAAAATGAGACATACGAACAGAACAGTGGTGTCTTGTGAAGATCTGAGGACCGATGGAGAGAGGAAACTCACTCCAAGATGAGATTTGGGCAATGTTCTCTCCACCTAGCTTGATGGACTCTCTACCTGGGTAACATCAAGCTAGGTGGAGAGAACATTGCCCAAATCTCATCTTGGAGTGAGTTTCCTGACTCCGAAGGTCATCAAATCTTCACAAGAGAGCACTGTTCTGTTCATAACCCCCTACACTAATACCTTCTCTCTCTCTCTCTCTTTCTCTCGCTCTCTCTCTCTCGCTCTCTCTCGCTCGCTGTGTTGGGAGCATCAATTCACCTAAAATAGGCCTTGCAGGAGATAACACATGCAAAAATGCCTTAGCACATTTTGATAAATGACCCCCTTAACTAGCCACTCCGTGCATGAATATCTGCCTCAATATAACAATTAATCATTGAAAATTCAACAAAGCAAATTAAAACAGCATAAAATAAATATTACTTCAATAATTTATCTAATAAAGAATTCCCAAAATTTCCCCAAATTCAAACTCACAACAGACCTTTATGTTCATACTATGATAACTCTTATGGTTACACTAAATTATTTTAGTTTTTATTTATATATTTATTTATTTATTTAAGTTTTTTATATACCGGCATTCAAGACTGGTAGTCCCATCATGCTGGTTCACATAGAACAGGGGTGCAAATTAAAATAAAACATAAACCATAGTGCGGAAATGCTTAGTGTAACTATAAGCTTAGTAACTATAAGCTTAGTATAAGTAACTATAAGCTTAGTATAGTAACTTAGTATAAGCTTAGTATACTTAGTATAAGCTTAGTATAAGCTTAGTATACTTAGTATAGTAACTTAGTATAAGCTTAGTATAGTAACTATAAGCTTAGTAACTATAAGCTTATTTAATGCTTAGTGTAACTATAAGCATTAAATTAAACTTGAGGGTCCTAGAAGAACCGAGTTTGTGTCATGGGGTGCTGGGCTGGAGTCAGGATATACCTCCACTGAAGCAGCACAGGGCTGCAGGGCTGGACAGGTGCTAGTCTTCTGCCCAGCCAACCCCCTCCCCTGCAGGTTGAACCCTTGGGTTCTGGAGGCCAGAAGGGCTTGTCTCCGGGAGTACATCATAGCTGGAGGCTGGACTTGTGCTGGAGTTTGAAAGCTTGCTGGGCGGACTGGATGGACCATTTGGTCTTCTTCTGCCGTCATTTCTATGTTTCTATGTTTGGCAGGATCTAAATACAGACAAGGCCGGAAGTTAAGCTGATGCTGAAGGTTGGCAGGAGATGGAGACAGATGAATCTAGATACAGGATCAGGCTGGGGACTGGATACAAGTACTGGCTGAGGGCAGGACAAAGTTACTAGTTGAGGGCTAGATACAGGTACTGACTGAGAGCTTGACACAAACATAGACTGGATACTGGGATTGGATAGACACAGACTGAGCACAGGGACTGGATACAGGCTCAGGTTGGGGACTGGATACAGGCTCAGGCTGGAAACTGGCTCATGCTGGAAACTGGATCAGGGCTGGACAAGGATGGAACAGGATTTGTCCAGAACAAAGAAAAGACAGTACTGAGCAAGGGCTGGACTAGTCAGGACTGGAACAAAAAATGGACTAGACAGAACTGGACAGGAATAAGGAGCACAGAACACGGAAGGCCAAAGGCCATGAATAGTAGGTCCAAGGGCCACAGGCAAGGCGATAGACAAGGAAAGGCCCATAGAGAAAGACTCAAGATCAAGAGAGGTTGCAGAGCAAGGCTAGAGGCCCAGAGAAGCTGCAGAGGCAGGCTAGAGTCCAAGAGAGGCCACAGAGCAAGGCTTCAAGGCAGGGCAGGAGGCCTGGGTAGACCACAAAGCAAGACAAGAGACCTGAATAGGCCACAAGCAAAACAGAAGACCAGGGTAGGCTGCAAGGCAAGACAGGATAGCAAAGACAAGGTAACCAAGTCAGGAAGCCAAAGTGAATCAAGGAAGAGGCACCAAGATATTGAGCAGGCTGGGTTAAATAAGATTGAGGCTGAAGCATGATGTGATTAGTGAGGGTGTGACTAGCAGAACTGTGAGCGAAGGTCGCTGGAGGCCTCTGAGGATGGGGAGGCTTAGATGTAGTAGGATCAGTGAAGAAGTGATAGGCAAGACAGGGAACAAGACTCACTGAGGACTCCAAGTAGAAGGAAGGGTTTACAACAGGCTGAACCTTGGCACGGAGAAACTACAGGGCAGGCAAAACCGTAACAGTTTGACTTCATAAAAGTGAAGGTGTTGAAGTGCCCAGATGTCCAAATTAGTTTTTGGGAGGTGAGGGTGGAGGACCCAGAAGGATCAACTTTATCTTTGGATCGATGGGTGAGGGACCCAGAAAAGCCAAATTTGTCCATGGCTGTGGGAAGTGTTCCCCAAGCTGACCAGCCCATTCTCTTTGGGCTGGTCAGCCTTTCCAACTTGATAGCAGTATCATGGCCCTGCTCATTTTAATGTGGCACTGTTAATACTGCTTCGTGGTGAATTTCATTGTTTTAGTACAGTACTAATTGTGCTATAACAGACAAATAATCTATTAAGGATTTACCAACTCCTGAAAATATTTTTTTCTGTAAGTCTTCCAGATTTTTATTGACAATCCATATTTTTTCACTGGCATGTTTACCTTTGCCAATTTGTTTACAACTGAACTTATGTCAGAATTCAACCCCTGAAGCTCTAAGACATCTTCCTCAACTCTCGTGTACTTCAGTCTCATAGAGCCTGAGCCCATGGCACTAGAGACACAGGCCTATTGCTCATGATGCTTTTACTAACATCAATTCTATTTACATTTTTCATTTGAGTTTTTACTGTCAGTAATTTATTCATAGGTGGCAATCCTGGTTTTAACTTGGGATAGCACGTAGACACTGTAATGCCTAAAATATGTAATACGTAAAATTGATAAAGAAAATGGTAGAATTTGGAAAGCATCTTTAGACTATTTACAGAATTTTATTTCATTTTAATAGCATAGAAAGATATTCATTTCAAAGTTGAATCAGTTTCTTCCCATGAAGAGTTCAGTCTTGGGTGCCAAGTTTCATTTTGCTGTAAGTTTGCTTGGCTGAGTTTCAAGCATGTAAAAAAGTTTCATATAGTAACACTGGCATACTTTTAAAGGGACAGCCCAAGAATGTATACTGTTTTTTAAAAGATTAACAGAGTGATACTAAAAACAACTTAGTCTCATAGCTAATAGAAAATTGTAATCATCTATTAAAAAATTGTAAAAGATACAAGAGCATATGATCTAAAGCTTACTATCACTGCACAAAAAATAGTATGCAATGCGCTCACAGCTTAAAGTACACACTAACCCAGTTCCAACCAAAGTTAGCAACTATGTGCGAAAATTAATGCGCATCTGCATGCAAATTAGCTTGCATAAGATGCAAGTGAGGCTTTACAAGGCACATGCAAAATAGAGTGATGTAATCTCCTTCACACACTATTTTATGTGCCCACAAAGACCTAAAAGTTAACACCTACCTCGGACAAAATGTTAACATTTTAGCATGCATCCCAAAATATCCCCTGCTTATCTAAGCTGAAAGGGCAGTTTAATATAGGGAATTTTTCCACCACCCCCCTCCCCGAAGCAAATCTGGATTCTCTGAATACATGCTAGACCTCCCCTTCAAGACTCAGCCCACACCCCGCAATAGTCCCTAATATGTCCTTTAAGATCCAGGAGCCCCATACTCTGAGATAGATCTGGGCATCCCTGCAAGACCCCCTTAGACCTGCGCCCGGGTCTGCTCACCTTGCCCTCGCTCCAGCGGGCCCCGGTCCGACCTCTCCCACGGCCGCAGCCAGCTCCCTGCACCCGCGGCGCCTCGTGGCAGCATCCCCAGGCCCTTCGGAGCCTTCGACCTCCCAGCGCTCCTCTCGGCAAGAAACCGCTCCACGGCATGCAGCGATAACATCACCTAACCTCAGTATATAAGGCGAGGCCCTTTCCCCAGAACCTCGCCTTGGCAATTGGGTCATCACCTCAGTGTGAAGCTAGTTGCCATCCTTGTTCCTGTGCCTGTTCCAGTGTTCCTGCGTTCCTTGTTCCTGTGCTTGCTCCAGTGTTCCTGTGTTCGTGCATTGCTCCTGTGTTCCCGTGGTTCTTCCTGTGTTCCAGCGTCTGTTCCTGAGTTCCTTCGTTCCTGAGTCCTGTTTCACATTCCACTACCCAGGATGAACCTTCTCAGACTGATACCCGGTACTGACCTCGGCCTGTCCCTGACCTCGCTTGGACTGATACCTGGAACTGACCTCTGCCTGCCTTTGACTACACTCAGACTGATACCTGGAACTGACCTCTGCCTGCCTTTGACTACGCTCAGACTGATACCCGGTACTGACCTCGGCCTGTCCCTGACCTCGCTTGGACTGATACTTGGAACTCACCTCTGCTTGCCTTTGACTACGCTCAGACTGATACCTGGAACTGACCTTTGCTTGCCTCTGACCACGCTTGGACTGATACCTGGAACCGACCCTCGCTTTGGCTGACCATCCTCAGACGGATACCCTGACTTTGACCCTTGTGCTCCATTCGGACACTCTCTTTGCACCTCCTGTGACCATCAGGCCCACCTGCTTTAACACTGCCCGCGGCCTTCTTTGAGCTGGTCCATTAGGCACTGTCTATTCCATCCAGAGGACCTTCAGTTCCTGCCTTGTTCCCGTGGTCTCCGGTACTCTCGGTTCCGGTCTAGCTCGTCTGTTCACCGTCAGCCACGCACCTCTTCTCTTGGTGGGCACACCTCTCCGTCATCTCTCTGGGAGACTACCAGAGACCCACCTAAGCCCAGGCAGTCCGGGAATCCAAGGGCTCAACCCGCGGAGTCCCCAGACCGTTATTGGTGAAGTTCCTGTCAGCCTCTGTCTCCTTGTGTGTTCCGCTTCCTGGCGGAAGGCGCCCTCTGGCATCCCTCAGAGGGCCGTACAAATCCTGCGCCAGGCCACCTCCAGCACAACATGAATCCTCTGTCAAGGGACCTGCTCAAGACCTGGACCTCACCCCACCCATTTTACCAGAATGAGTTTATATTCTGGAGAGAGCAGACTTTTCTGGAAAGAAGGATGTGAGAGCCCTCCTGCCAGCACAACTGGTTTCCTCCAAATGATGCTTCCTAAAAATGCCTCACCACACCACTATTACAGAAATATTTATTGATCCTTTATACCAAATTATCAACTGCTCTTTGCAGGTGGGCATTTACCATGACAAGCTGAAATAAACTGTGATCTGTCCGTTAATAAAGAAGTCTTCTCTGGATACATCTTTTGTAGAGAGTTATCTGCCAGTGTCACATTTGGCATTCCTGGAGAAGCTCCTAGGGAAGGCTGTTTCAGATCAATTATTGATAATGTCTGAAGAGCAAGATTTCTTGGATGGATACCAATCAGATTTTCAAAAGGGTTATAGTACGGAGAGTAACCTTCTTTGATGAGTGATTTCAGGAGATAGATAGGAAGTGGATTTGGTTGTGGTCTCTTTAGAACTTTCCACTGCCTTCCATTCTGAAGATCACTTTATCCTGCTTGTTTGTCTTGGTATTGGAGGCAGTATGCTCTATTGTTCTGCTTCCCTTTGGATAACAGGCAGTAATCGGTTAAGGTTGGGTACTGTGTCCCAGCGATAGAAGTTGGAGAGTGGGATGCCTCAGGGCTCAGTCTTGTCCCACACGCTGTTTAATACTCTATGTACAACCTCTGGGAAAGCTCATCAGGGCTATGGACCTTTACTTCCATAGCTATGCTGATGATTTTCAATTATACAGTACTATGACCTGGGCCCTTCACATAAGGAAGCATGCAGAAACTTTCCAATGGTTTTAACAGCTAATTATCATAGTTACAGTTAATAAATTGAAGGCAAATTCTGCAGAAACTAATGTGATCTGGATTAAATGGGCTTACATGCTTTATACTCCTCATCGGAGGACCTAAGAAGTCCCCTTACAGCTGGATGGGTGATTTTGAATTCTGGGTTGACCCTTCAAAGTAATCTTTCTAGTGTAATTCTGACCTGTTTTTGTCAGTTGTGCTTAATTAGAAATCTGTGCCCTTGGTAGGGGGGCTCTAGTGAGGCTGCAAGATGGCTGCCTAAACTTCTAGCTCTCCAAGATTCCTGAGAGAATCGGCTGCCATCACCCGTTTTTCTTGGCAATATTTACCCTCATCCAATATTCACTTTTATCTGCATGATGTCTGGATCTAAACTGGATAAATCTGAAACTGCATTTGGATTGCTGCAGGCCTTAAACACTCCAAACAGGATCCTCCAACCCCAGAGAAATGTACACAACAAAAAAACAAAATGACATTAGCAGATCCTGTTTTAGATACTGTTAGGATTGCCGGCTGCAGCCACTCGCAGCCGAGCCCCCTTACCTGCTCCGGCAAGCGTCCATTCCCGGCTCTCTCCTCTGCTGCACAGGGTGACCAGACCTCGAATCCCGCTGAGGCGGCCTGCCCACAAGGCACGACACGCCGCCAGCTCATCCTCGGCACCCACCCCTCTAGGCACGCGCATGCCATCTTCTCTCATTTAAAGGGCCCGTGGCGGGAAACTATGCCGCAGCCCCGGGAGATGACGTCACCTCGGCCGGATATTTAAACCTGGCCATGACTTCAGCACTTTGCCTCAGCAATGGATCCTGCTCTGATATAGAGTGTGTAGTCTGCGTTGTTCCTGATCCTGTGTTCCAGCCCTGACTCCTGATCCTGCGTTTCGGTCCTGACTCCTGTTCCTGTGTTCCTGCCTCAGGTCCTGTTCTTGCTCCTGCCCTTGGACTGACTCCCCGGTTTGGACCTCTGCCTGGTATCTCGTCTCCACTTATTCTCTGCCTGCCTGACCCTTGTCTGGTACTCTGACTTTGCTTGACCTCCGCCTGCCCTGACCTCCAGCCTGTCTCATTGTCTTGCCTGCCTGCTGCCTGTCCTGACCTTTGGTCTGCTCCTGGTTTTGTCTGTCCACCGCCTGCCTCGACTTTTGCCTGCCCGACGTCATGTTGCCTTCTCCTTTGGATTCCTCGATGTGAGAGACCTGCACCTAAGTCCTGCCGGCCCCAGCACCCAAGGACTCAACCTGTGGGGAACGTGGGCTGGTAAAGGTGAAGCTCTTGTTAGGTCTTCTCAGCCTGCACCACCTCCCGACGACAAGGACCACTAGGGGCCTTCCCCTGGTGGCAGCATCAACCTCGTCTTGGCTCAAGGGTCCACCTACACAATAGATACTACTGCTGTGATTAAAGTCGAGATGACTTCCTTAACACAGCAGGTGTCAGCTTTTCAGGACTGTTTGACTGAAGTTGAATATAAAATCATGTCACTGAACATTGCAGTGGAGGCCCTCCCGAAAGCGGTCCATAAAACTGAGCAGCTTCAACAACACCATGATGATCTAGCTAACTGCAACCACAGAAATAATCTCTGCATACTGGGTATCCCTGAAGGTATGGAGGGGCAGGATATGGTTGGTTTTCTTGCCACTATGATCCTGGCATGCCTCAATATGCAATTCGTTTATCTTCTTGAAATCGAGCTGGCGCATCAGGACCCTTCTAGATAACTGAGACTGGTGATATTTAAATTGCTGAGATACCTGCAAGTATTGGAGATTCTGTCTACCGCTCGATCCAAAGTTCCATTGTTTTATAAAGGACACTCTGTGCTGTACGTTCTGGACTTGACTAAGACAATTGCTCAGAAAAGGAAGATGATTCTAACTTACCATCCGCAGTTGCAAGCACTTGGAGCCTGATATAGCCTTCTCTATCCTGCTAAAATGAGGGTCACTTTCCATAATCAAATGAAGTCCTTTGATTCCCCAAAACACTTGAACTCCTTTCTTTCCAATTTAGAGGCTCCTCAGGAAATGATTACTTGATGAGACACAATCAAGTTTCATTGGTTTTCCTGGTCTTGCTGTCCTGATGGTTTCAGGATGATACTGATTTCCTTAATGCTCTCACAAGTCACACAATAACCAAGCTTGATACTGTTGGACTCTCACTGTTTAAAATTGCATTAACTTAGTTCAGGGGTCGGGAACCTTTTTGGCTGAGAGAGCCATGAATGCCACATATTTTAAAATGTAATTCCGTGAGAGCCATACTAACTACAACCCCCACCCTCCTGACCCCCCCCAGGACCTACCAAATTAATTTACTACAACCCCCTACTCTCCTGATGCCCCCCAAGACCTCCAAAATTAATTTACTACCACCCCCAACCCTCCTGACCCCCCCCCCAAGACCTGACAAAAGTCCCTGGTGGTCCAGCGGGGGTCCAAGAGCGGTCCGGGAGCGATCTCTTGGACGTGGGCTGTCGGCTGCCAGTAGTCAAAATGGCGCCGACGGCCCTTTGCCCTCACTATGTCACTGGGGTCGACCAATGGCGGCAGTAGCCCCTGTGACATAGTGAGGGCAAAGGGCCGTCAACGCCATTTTGATTACTGGCAGCCGACGACCCTTTGCCCTTATTATGTCACAGGGGCTACCACCACCATTGGTCGACCCCAGTGACATAGTGAGGGCAAAGGGCCATCGGCGCCATTTTGACTACTGGTAGCCGACAGCCCAAGTCCAGGAAATCGCTCCTGGACCGCTCCTGGACCCCCGCTGGACCACCAGGGACTTTTGGCAGGTCTTGGGGGGGGGGGGTCAGGAGCGTTGTAGTAAATTAATTTGGAGGTCTTGGGGGGCATCAGGAGGGTGGGGGCTTTTGTTCGATTTTTACTTTTTTATTAAAGATTTGTCTGCGAGCCAGATGAGGCCATCAAAAGGGCCACATCTGGCTCGCGAGCCATAGGTTCCCGACCCCTGCCTTAGTTTATTGTTTTGGGTCATGATATGTATATGCATAATGAGATGGATCTTGGTAGACTGTGTTGCCTGCCAGAGGCTCATGCTGGTTGATCTTCACTTCTTCCCATTATTATGGGATTACTTTGTTCTCTCACTGCTATTTGTATTTTTTTTCTTTTTCGAGAGCTAGTTGCCTGTAAATGCTTTTTACTGCTATGTGTTAAACTATTTTTTACTCTAAACATTGCTGCTGTCATAGAAGAGTTTGAATCTGCTTTTGTTTTGCATCATGGTTTCAGTCTCTGACTTCTCTGTGGTATTATTAAATGTCAATGAACTTTCACGTCCTATAAAACGTAAAAAGGTTTTAACATATTTAAAATCTTTAAAAGCTGATGTGGCTCTTTTACAGCAATAAGGTTACACGTGCTGCAGAGAAACTTGAGATCTGCCAATAAGGGTCTGTTATCAATTCAATCTTTGGTATCTGCAAAACTAGCATCTGTAAGAGAGAGAGCCCTCTCATTGACTGGGCCTAAAATTTGGAACAACTTACCAACTGAATTACGATTGGAAACAAACATGGCACAGTTTAAGAAAAAAATTAAAACTTGGCCATACCAACAAGCATTTGATGTTGAAAAAAGTAAGGCATGATAAGAATAAATTGACTTACAACTGGTCGCTAATGCATAACAAAGGCATGAGAAGGTTAAGGATATACCATCTGAAATGCATGAGCGTATCAATGTTATTGTTGCGTCCGTGGCTGCTATACGCCCTTACTCCACCCTCTCTACCTCTGTGGTGACTCCCTCCGGGTCTAATGGACAATTTGCTGCCACGGCATCTCCATGCCGCTTCTCTCCGGAGTTCCCGGACCGGCTCGGCGCTGTGGATCCGCCATGTTCCTGATGATGTAGGGTGCGCACATGCTCCGAAGTATGTACCGGTGAGGGCGTGAACCTCGGGGACGTCCCCCTGTATTGACGTCATCTGCTTCCAACATAAAAGGTCTTCACTTTCGCTTATGATTTGAGTTAGCAAGGGGATTGTTTTGGCTACGCTACCCAAGCTACTCTGCCTCCTCGGACTTACCAGGGGTACCCACTCCTCAGGGGCCTCGCTCTCTTTTCTCTATTTCAGATTGCAGATAGGAACCGGTACTTGCTCCTCGAGGGCCCATGTTCCTGAATACGCTGAAGATTCTCTACTGCCTGGAAGCTATCGCAGATACAGACATTCGTGAGTTACCACCGCTCTCTCAGAGCTTTCCCTGGAACCAGGTACTCGCTCCTCAAGGGCCTAACTCTTTCCAGCTACTGAGCCTCCTTAAGAACCTATGTGAGATTGTCATCTACTATTGGCTATGTATTCTGCATACCCTGTCTACTCACTATCTATATGTCTTTCTACAGCTCAGCAACCCTGGGATCGCAGTTCCAGTATCTGAGGGACTTCAGCCCTGCCGAGCATATCAGCTCACTACTGCCACCTCTGGTGGTTCTACTAACCTGTCTAACAAAAGAACTATCTGTGTCTGTCTCCATACCCAAGCCTAGCCGGTGGTCCCTCTCAGGATATCCTCCTGGGGGCGCTGTCATCTGCCATCGTCCCAAGGATTCACCTATTTACATTCCTTTCCAGCTGAGTACCCTCACAAGCACTCCACTGGTACAGGTTGCCAACTCAGTAGTCTATATCATAACAAGATTGCTAGTTCCGCCTACGGAGCATATCAGATTGCTAAACTCCTCCTTCCACGGGAGCCAGTTCCTAACAGATTGCTATCTCCACATGGTGACTCATATCAGATTGCTAACTCCTCTCACTACAGGAGTATCCAGCAGCAGATTATAACAGATTGTTAACTCCTCCCCTTTGGAGGAGCAAAACCTAACAGAAACCTAACAGTTATGAATATTTATGTGTATGAATTAAGTTTAGGACAAAATTGGAACTTGGTAAGTAATCTTAATATTGTGAGAATGAAGACACTGGTCATTATATTTTTATTTGATGTATTTTTTAGTTCGATAAGTTTTTTATGTATTGTAAACCGATATGACGATTATAACCAAATACCGGTATAAAAAAGGTTTAAATAAATAAATAAAGGAGACCCATGTTTCCTCAGTTGAATCTCTTAAGCTTAAATAGGATTGGGTTGGGGAGGTTATTTTTGCTCCTGCTCAAAAGAAAAAAAAAAGGGGTAATTATTTTATTTCATAAACGTCTAAAAGTTAACATCTTGAGTCAATCTGCAGATTTTGAAGGTAGGTGGGTCTCGACGTTGGTTGCAATTGGGGAAGCCAAATTTAATTATTTTAATTAATATACTCCCAATTCAGATGAACCCTCTTTTTTTCAAGATGTTTCATCACTGCTCTTGGGTGTGGATTCTTCCACAGTAGTAGTGGGAGGAGATTTTAACCAATCACTGGATTTTATCTTGGTCAAACAATCTCAAATCAAAATTGTCTCACTCTAAATCACAGAAAGCTACACAAGGTATTATGGAATCCTGTGATTTGGTTGATCCATGGAGGCTATTCTACCCTGCTATACATTTTTTTTCTTTCCCACATTCTTCCTACTCGAGAATTGACTACTTTTTGAAATCTATTCCATTGCTTCCTGATATAACCTTGGCTAAAATTCATCCTGTCTTGATTTCATATCATGCCACTGTTTCCCTACATATTGTACTTGCTCCTTCATCAGCTGAAGACTGTCTTTGATGGTTTAATGAGAGCCTTTTGGAAGACCCTGATTTTTCCACTCACATTCAAGGGAAAATCGATGATTTCTTTACATTCAATATTACATCTGATATTCCTTTTCCTATCATTTGGGCAGCATTTAAAGCCACTATCCAAGGAGAAATAATTAGTTATAGTATTGCTACCAATAAAATGCTCAAATTGGATCTAGTACTTTTGCAAGCTGAGGTTGATCGGTTGGAGAAGGCTCATATTTTGCACTATGAGCAAGATACTCTCCTTTCTCTTTCTCTTCAGAATGCAAAATATGAGTATAACAAGAAGTTAAGTGTACAGGCAGGAAAGTGGTTATTTGTCCAGAAGGCTCGCTATTATTCTGAAAATAATAAATGTGGTCATCTCTTAGCGAACTATGTAAAGAAAAAGAGGTCAAAGAAGCATATACAGGGGCTCCATTCTGAAAATGGCAATCAGTTTACAACACTTCTCTGTTGATTTTTATAAAGTTTTTCAAAAATCAGTTGTCCCTAAGCTCCATACTTATTTTTCAAATTTAATGATTTCGCCAGGGGCTAATCCTATGTTTGCTAAGACATGTATTATAGTACTGCCAAAACCTGGAAAAGATCCTAGATTAGTTTCCAACTATAGACCAATTTCATTACTTAACACTGATTATAAAATTTTTGCTAAACTCTTAGCTGCATATTAATGATTATATGGGGCTTTTAGTTCATAAGGATCAATCAGGCTTTATTAAGGACTGCCATATATCCACAAACTCTCATTTATTTCTAGATATTATGGAACTGGCTAAATTAAACCCTTCCCCGCTGATTGCTCTCTCCATAGATGCTGAGAAAGGATTTCTACAGGGTTGAATGGTATTACCTGTTTACCACTTTACAGTGGTTTAGTTTTGGGCCCACTTTCATGACTAGGGTTAAATTGTTATATCAACAGCCAAATGCAAGTCTATATATTAATAACAAGCTCTCTTCTTGATTCTTTTTGTATAGGGGCCCCAGGCAGGGGTGTCCTCTGTCTCCTTTTCTCTTCAATTTGGCACTAGAACCCCTATTATTAGCCATCAGACAGCATCTGGAAATCCTGGGGCTAGATGTTGGCAATGATACATATAAGCTTTCTGCTTATGCAGATGATGTCCTATTATACATCAGGGACCCCAAAAGTTTTCTTCCCCATCTTTTTCTCTAATTGAGCTCTATGCCTCCTTCTCAGGATATAACGTAAATTGGTATAAGACTGATTTGTTACCTTTGAATCTTATGGGTCGACTTGCTGATGTCTCTGCCTATCCCTTTCAAAAAGTAACTGGAGGCCTTAAATATTTGGTAATTCATTTTCTTGACACTCTGACATTATTGGCATCTTCCTCCTCCCCCCAGGTGAGGGAAGAAATATGCTGGCACCACCCAGCCTTCACCCACCCACCGACTGCCCCTTTGCCCACCCACCACCACCACTGAAGGAAGGAGATCCCGATGGCAGCACCAGAAGGGGATCACAGCCAGCACTCCACTCCCCAAGCCCCAGTATCAGAGTGGAGAGACACTGGCGGGAAAGCACAAAAAGGGCACTCCCTCCCCCCCCCCAGTTGAGGGAAGGAAGATGATGTTGCCAGCTAGCATATACCTGCCCACCAATCGCCCCATTGCCCACTCACCACCAATGCTGAAGAAAGGTGGTCCCAGTGGAAACTTTAGAGGCACTTGTGTCGGTAGGCACACGTCCTTGCGCGCGCACGAAGGGGAGCAACTAAGGAGCTTGCCCCTTTGTGTACCCATTCATGCATGTCCAAAGTGAAGCCAAAAATGGTTATTTACAGACCACACAACAACAACAACAACAAAAAAAGAAATGGAGCAGGCACACTTTATCACAACCATTCCAGGACAAGGTCTACATGGAAATCTGAGGAGATCCACAAGAAACAAACAACAAAATAATGCTAAGTTAGTCTTCCCCACGATAAGCAACAACTCTCCCGTTATCCCCTCCTATTTAATGTTCACACTGCTACTACTGACTGTGCAGTCTCTGTCAAAAAAATATACCTCTGATAAATGATATACTAGAGGATTTAAATTCGACCATTTTTGCATCTCTGAACCCTGGCTGAATAACAAAGATAACGTACTCTTAATTCAAATTGCACATCCTAACTATGATGTCTTTTACTTCCCTAGACCTAAATGTAAAGGTGGGAATATATTAATTAGTAAAAAGGAACTTATACTTATTCCATACAAAGTAGAGATTAACTCTCCCTACAAAGTGGCAATACTATAATCACCACAACTAAACATTGGAATGATCTATTGCCCCCCAGGAATACTTCAAAAAGACTGCTCTCTGCTAATCAAATTATTCACTAAAACCTTTCCTTCACCTGAATCTACCCTTATAGTAGGAGACTTTAACCTACATGTAGATAGAACACCAAAAACCACAGCCTGTGAAATCTTTTTAGAAACAATGGAAACTATGAGATGGTCACAATTTGTTACTATACCCACTCAGTAAGCAGGACATATTCTAGATCTAATATTTGCCAATTACAATAATTGTCTTATCATTACTTCTCACATATTACTACCCTGGTCGGATCACCAGCTAATAAAAGCAGACATAACCCTCCTCAACCCAACAAAAAAACCCACAAATAATAAGCAAACATTCACTTTCAGAAAAAAGAAAGAGACAGATATACTTGCAGAATCAGTAAAAAATAAGCTAAATGATTTCAATCAAACTAATGCCTCCTCAGCATTTGACTCTTGGGATAAAATCGTCAATGAAATAGCCGATTATAACCTAAGCCCAATCCAGACAAAAACGTTCCAAAATGAACAAATACCTCTAAACAAAAGAAGCCATGGTACAATGATGAACTAAGACATACCAGTTACTGAGAAAATCTGAGAAACAATGGCGGAAATGCTCAACAACAGAATCCCTAGGAAAATACAGATCACTCCTAACTTTATACTGTGTTCTAATCAACAAAGCAAAAAAAGTGCACTATGCTAAACAGATTCATGGGGTATTATTTAACTCCAAATTGCTCTTCGATGTCATTAAACAGTTAATCAAGGACCCGTCTTCCTCCTTCTTGAGTAACAGCTGCTTCTCAAAGAATATTTGCAATGAATATGCCGTTCATGTTTTAGATAAAATAAGTATGTTAAAAATACAATTCTCTACTTGTCACCAAAAAGAGATCCAGAAAAAAAAACATGAACCAGATAACTGGATCACATTCAATAGAATATCTAAACTTCAAATCAGTCAAATCATTACTAAAATAAAACCTGCAACTGATCCATGTGACCCAATTCCGGCAAGTTCCTTGAAACTAATATACTCCATTATCACTCCAGCAGTCGTAACTATAATTAATCAATCATTCTCAGAAGGATTGGTCCCATATGGGGCAAAACAAGCTGTGATAAAACCTATACTAAAAAATAAAACCGGTAGAATTGATAATTGGGATAATTATTGACCAATATCCAACTTGTCCTTTCTATCAAAAGCCCTTGAAAAAGCAGTATTATCTCAACTAGAAAACTAGTAACTACCTAGATGATCATGATTTTATACATCGAAACCAATTCAGGTTCAGAAAAAAATCCCTCAACCAAAACTTTCCTCATATCGCTAATTGATCCAGTATTATGGGGATTTGTCAATGATGAATCCTTTATTCTGGTGCTAATTGACTTAACAGCAGCCTTCAACACTGTAGATCATAATCTTCTATGCTAGCAGCTGAGAAAAATCGGGATTGATGGCAATGTTCTCAAATAGTTCTCTTCCTTCCTATCGAATAGGTCATTCCAAGTCAAACTGGGCAACCACATGTCTGACATGTCTGACACCTTCCCTATCATTTCAGACCTATTAGTAAAAATTTGTAACCTATCATTAAAATCATCCATTGTACCTGAAGACTGGAGGGTGGCTAATGTAACCCCAATATTTAATAAAAAGGGCTCCAGATGTGATCCGGGAAACTACAGACCAGTTAGCCTGACTTCAGTGCCAAGAAAAATAATGGAAAGTGTTCTAAATATCAAAATCACAGAACATATAGAAAGACATGGTTTAATGGCACAAAGTCAGCATGCTTTACCCAAGGCAGGTTTTGCCTCACAAATCTGCTTCACTTTTTTGAAGGAGTTAATAAACATGTAGATAAAGGTGAACTGGTAGATGTAGTATATTTGGATTTTCAGAAGGCATTTGACAAACTTCCTCATGAGAGGCTTCTAGGAAAAGTAAAAAGTCATGGGATAGGTGGCGATGTCCTTTCATGGATTACAAACTGGCTAAAAGACAGGAAACAGAGAGTAGGATTAAATGGGCAATTTTCTCAGTGGAAGGGAGTGGACAGTGGAGTGCCTCAGGGATCTGTATTGGGACCCTTACTGTTCAATATATTTATAAATGATCTGGAAAGAAATACGACGAGTGAGGTAATCAAATTTGCAGATGATACAAAATTGTTCAGAGTAGTTAAATCACAAGCAGATTGTGATAAATTGCAGGAAGACCTTCTGAGACTGGAAAATTGGGCATCCAAATGGCAGATGAAATTTAATGTGGGTAAGTGCAAGGTGATGCATATAGGGAAAAATAACCCATGCTATAGTTACACAATGTTAGGTTCCATATTAAGAGCTACCACCCAAGAAAGAGATCTAGGCGTCATAGTGGATAACACATTGAAATTGTCGGTTCAGTGTGCTGTGGCAGTCAAAAAAGCAAACAGAATGTTGTGAATTATTAGAAAGGGAATGGTGAATAAAACTGAAAATGTCATAATGCCTCTGTATTGCTCCATGGTGAGACGGCAGCTTGAATACTATGTACAATTCTGGTCGCCGCATCTCGAAAAAGAAATAGTTGTGATGGAGAAGGTACAGAGAAGGGCGACTATATCTTTTTTGAGATGCGGCGACCAGAATTGTACACAGTATTCAAGGTGCAGTCTCACCATGGAGCAATACAGAGGCATTATGATATTTTCCGTTTTATTCACCATTCCCTTTCTAATAATTCACAACATTCTGTTTGCTTTTTTGACTGCCACAGCACACTGAACCGATGATTTCATTGTGTTATCTACTACATATCCCCCATGCCAAAACCTCTCAACATATATCATTTAGAGACCGGGCTTTCTCTACAGCAGAACCATTTCTATGGAACTCCATTCCACCGGAACTTCGTCAAGAACCGTGCCTTCAAACATTCAGAAAAAGGCTTAAGACGTGGTTGTTCAAACAAGCATTTCCAGACCCTATTTGAATCGCATATTAACGACAACCACAATGAGACATTCTTAGAATACTGTAAATAATGGCTCTTTCTGTTAAGTTCCTTTAGACTTTCATCCACCCAGTTTTAGCATCCTGTTTTATTGTAACTTCAAAGTTTTTTTTCATTTCACTTCTTACAGTTTCTTTTTCAGTTCTGTTCAGTTATTTATTTTAATTTACACCCCCCTGTTAAATGTAAACCAGCATGATGTGATTCTAATCATGAATGCTGGTATAGAAAAACGCTAAATAAATAAATAAATAAATAAATACTATGATGCCTAGATCTCTTTCTTGGGTGGTAGCTCCTAATATGGAACCTAACATTGTGTAACTATAACATGGGTTATGTTTCCCTATATGCATTACCTTGCACTTATCCACATTAAATTTCATCAGCCATTTGGATGCCCAATTTTCCAGTCTCAGAAGGTCTTCCTGCAAGTTATCACAATCTGCTTGTGATTTAACTACTCTAAACAATTTTGTATCATCTGCAAATTTGATTACCTCACTCGTCGTATTTCTTTCCAGATCATTTAAAAATATATTGAAAAGTATGGGTCCCAATACAGATCCCTGAGGCACTCCACTGCCCACTCCCTTCCACTGAGAAAATTGACCATTTAATCCTACTCTTTGTTTCCTGTCTTTTAGCCAGTTTGTAATCCACGAAAGGACATTGCCACCTATCCCATGACATTTTACTTTTCCTAGAAGCCTCTCATGAGGAACTTTGTCAAATGCCTTCTGAAAATCCAAATATTCTATATCTACCGGTTTGCCTTTATCTACATGTTTATTAACTCCTTCAAAAAAGTGAAGCAGATTTGTGAGGCAAGACTTGCCTTGGGTAAAGCCATGCTGACTTTGTTCCATTAAACCATGTCTTTCTTTATGTTCTGTGATTTTGATATTAAGAACACTTTCCACTATTTTTCCTGGCACTGAAGTCAGGCTAACTGGTCTGTAGTTTCCCGGATCACATCTGGAGCCCTTTTTATTAAATATTGGGGTTACATTAGCCACCCTCCAGTCTTCAGGTACAATGGATGATTTTAATGATAGATTACAAATTTTTACTAATAGGTCTGAAATTTCAGTTTTGAGTTCCTTCAGAACCCTGGGGTGTATACCATCTGGGCCAGGTGATTTACTACTCTTCAGTTTGTCAATCAGGCCTACCACATCTTCTAGGTTCACCGTGATTTGGTTAGTCTATCTGAATCATCACCCATGAAAACCTTCTCCAATACGGGTATCTCCCCAACATCCTCTTCAGTAAACACTGAAGCAAAAAAATAATTTAATCTTTCCGCGATGGCGTTATCTTCTCTAATTGCCCCTTTAACCCTTCGATCATCTAACGGCCCAACTGACTCTCTCACAGGCTTTCTGCTTCGGATATATTTAATGGGAAATCAGAACATTCCATATATATTCCTGCCCTGAGCTGGAGTAAATATTTTTAGAGCTGAGGAGTTCCAAAAAGTTTTTTTAAAAGGGCATATGTTGGTAAAGCCTTGTGGGGATAGGGAAATACCCTGAATGTAATCCGCTTTGATATACACTTTGAAGTGCCAAAAAGCGGAATATAAAAATCTAAATAAATAAATAGATCAACCTAGTGGGCTGATTTGTGGGTAGAATAGAGCCTCATGCAGCATGTATGGAGGCTTTGCTCATTTGCATATTTACTTTCCTTTTTAGAGTCATGATATTCTTTTTTTAAATACCCTACATAATCTCCCAAATAGACCCTTTTATAGCAGATGCTATTCAATAAATCCAAATTTCCCTATACTCTTGTCCTGTGGATCACACCCCCTTCCTCCCCCCAAAAAAAGAATGAAATGAATTGACCCTTAGGAACTGTTAAGCAATCCCAACTATAGAAAACCATATGGAGTATTAAATGATCCACTTCAATAAGTATGTTATAGTAAAGCTATTTTAAAGAATCAAGAATGCCATTGAGTACATGCTACAATAAAAAAAAAAAAAAAGAAAAATGCCAAGCATAAAATACATTACTCAGCTCCCATTAAGATAATGTGCAATTTGATTATAAACGTAAGCACACTGTCTCCATACTAGAGTAGTACAATACCAGTGAGGTCAAATAAAGGTCCTTATGTTAAATAACACTACTAGAAAGATTGTCCTCATTGCTTTGTAATGATCCTGTTTATAAGTTTTGTATTATTATCTGACCGGTAGCTTTAAAATACCACTACCAGATGTATTACACAGCACGGAAACCTAATTACTAGTGAAATATAAAGATCAGTCATTAAAGAGGTGACATAATCACTCTACAAATATACTGTATGAGAACATCACAGTACATAGATTTATGCTGATCTGCCTACAGTGGAGACTGCAAGTCGCACTATAAACCATTCATTTGATCCAATAAAAGGCAGATATAATTTAATTATGCACAAAACAAGGTTTTATATAGCAAAAGAAACAGTACTGTGTAAAAACCTGCCATTAGAGAACACATCAGCATTGTCCATTGAAGACCTCAAAAGTAAGCTGGATACATTTGTGTCTGAGGCAATATGGGTAAATGATGTGAGGGCGGATGGTATTTGTGCTTTCTGCTCATTTAATCACTCTAGAAAGTTGCATTTAATAGGTGTTAAGTCTTTTATAAGCCTTTTAAGTATCTAGTTCAGCAAATAATTCATCCTCTGTATTCAATGCAGCAGTATCAGCTTATTTAGTATGCATTACAGGGTTTTTCTCTTTTGTGTCTATGGGCAAAATTCTTTACACATCTCACCCTTTAACTTTTTCTTGTTCTGAGGAGTCAGATGGTATGAGGAAATAAAACATAATAGAGAAAAGGAGTAAGAAGGAACGTTATGATTTAGGGCCAAACTGGAAGATGACCCTTGAGAGATCTAGTTTTCAATGCTCTATCTTTTTTCCTTGACTTATTTTATTTATTTATTTATTTAGATTTATATTCCGCTTTTTGCACTTTTTTTTTCAGCGCTTTCAGGTATTTCCCTATCCCCAGAGGGCTTACAATCTAAGGGCCTCATTTTCTAAAGTATTGCAGGCCTGCGATACTTTAGGGAATGAGGGGCGGGGGGCCGAAACGGGGGGCGGGCCTGCCCTAGCCAGCAGCGATCGCACCGTCGCGGTGCGATCGCTGCCGGTTTCGCACCCAATAGCGCCACCATAGAAGGTGTAGCTATTGGGCGCGAACTTGGACGCGAAAAGGGCCTTACCTTTTCATCGTCCACGGCGTCTTCGCGGAATCGGCCCCGGTGACGCCCCGACTCCTCCTCTTCCGGGGCCGACTCCGCCCCCATTTTGGTATCGCACGCGATGAGGGACTTTTCGTGTGCAAAACGTCCCTTATCGCGTGCGATCCCTATGGAAAATGAGGCCCTAAGTTTGTGCCTGAGGCAATGGAGGGTAAAGTGACTTGCCCAAGATCACAAGGAGCAACAGTGGGACTTGAACCCTGGACTCCTGGTTCATGGCCCACTGCTCTAACCACTAGGCTCCTCCTCCACTCCCTTTTTGTTTTATTTTTCCACGTCCCCCTTTTATCACCTTCCATAAGCGGCAAGCCTCTTCCCTCCTATTTCCTGCCACTGCTTGCATATCTGGGTGGCTCCTGAAACCCTTCTTGGCCTGAGGGGAATCTCCTCCTGGTACCTGCCTGCCAGAGGCTGCCAGAGTAACAGCAGTCATCCTCCCTCCTTTCCTATGTGCAACCAAGGGCCAATGTGCATCCCTTCTGCTGCAAGATACAGCACTGTATACTGTGCACCCTCACCCCCTTTACCACACTTCCCATTGGGAGGGGGCAGAAAAGTGAATATTCACACATTTGTGGTTTGTTTGAAATGTATATTGTGGAAACACAATACTTCTTTCATACTGTACAAGATGATCCATCTGGCTGCACTCTCTGCAACCTATAAGAGCTTACAATGAAGCTAACAAACGGGGAAGCTAAGTGACTTGCATAAGCTCACACACTAGTGGGCAGGGGAACTGAACCGGTGTCTGAAGGTTCACAACACACGACACTGCATGTCCATCCTGTCTCCCAGGGAAAAGATATCTGCATGAATTCAAAGATATCACAGCTTTAATTGTCAGAAATATATCAAGGACTATCAATTTATCTCCTGGCTCCAGTTGTGCTCTACTGAACAAAATAAGGCTCTTGTGAGTTAAATACAAATAAAACTTTTCACCATTATTTTATAAAGAAAATAATTTTATTAAATTAATTATATTATATATTTTTTGAGATTATTTCTTTAAATTTAAACCTGGAAAAGTTTGTTTCTTTAGAGGTAGATAAAAAAACAAACATGAATCCAATATCTATAAGCATTTTTTAAGTTTGTAGTGCTGAATTTTGTCAGAGAGAGAGAGAGATGTAGAGAACCTGATGCCACAGAATACAAACATTCTCATTTAAGGAATACAGGTGGTATGTACTAACATCAGTTGCATACATAGAAGAGAATTCATCTCTTTACTGCTGACTCTCCTTATGACCTTGGACAGTCACTGTCTTCTTGTTCCTCAGTTTACCTAACTGTAGCTGGATAAGAAGGAAGAATACCAACATTGTTCCTTCTCTGTCATTTCCTTTGGAAGCACTCGTGCAATTTATATGCCAAAACTGTCCTGCCAAGTCACTTGCCCTGAAGGTGAGTGTGTTTTTATTTCTGCTAGCTTGTGTGGCACATAGGAATCATGTGGGTTTTTTTTAATTATTACTTTTTATTGAACAGGAAGTCAAATACAATAACACAATCTCCAGAAATAGAGCACAATCTTATCATGGTCCAAACCAACTTATTTTCAATGTTTCCCCAATCCACCCACCCATATTCCCCCAAACTCCTTTCTTTGTATTACAATAGAGAAGAGATTAACTGGGACATCAATATAATAGAAAAAAGGTTCCGAAACAAATACGTGAAAGGGCACCCTATTTCTTCATACTTCTGTAAGATAACTCAAAATAAGGTACCATCCAAACCTTATGGAGAAACATTGTTTGAGAAGGTGGAATGAGCTGCCACATAATACTGCCAAAAAAATGGGCACTGACAGACTCTCTCGCTCTTTCTTTAAGAACATAAGAACATGCCATACTGGGTCAGACAAAGGGTCCATCAAGCCCAGCATCCTGTTTCCAACAGTGGCCAATCCAGGCTACAAGTACCTGGCAAGTACCCAAAACTAACTCTATCCCATGCTACTGTTGCTAGTAATAGCAGTGGCTATTTTCTAAGTCAACTTGATTAATAGCAGGTAATGGACTTCTCCTCCAAGAACTTATCCAATCCTTTTTTAAACCCAGCTACACTAACTGCACTAACCATATCCCCTGGCAAAAAATTCCAGAGTTTAATTGTGCGTTGAGTGAAAAAGAACTTTCTCCGATTAGTTTTAAATGTGCCACATGCTAACTTCATGTAGTGCCCCCTAGTCCTTCTATTATCTGAAAGGGTAAATAACCGATTCACATTTACCCATTCTAGACCTGTCATTATTTTAAAGACCTCTATCATATCCCCCCTCACCCGTCTCTTCTCTAAGCTGAACAGCCTTAACCTCTTTAGTCTTTCCTCATAGGGGAGCTGTTCCATCCCCTTTATCAGTTTGGTAGCCCTTCTCTGAACCTTCTCCATCGCAACTATACCTTTTTTGAGATATGGCGACCAGAATTGTACACAGTATTCAAGGTGCGGTCTCACCATGGAGCGATACAGAGGCATTATGACATTTTCTGTTTTATTCACCATTCCTTTCCTAATAATTCCTAACATTCTGTTTGCTTTTTTGACTGCCGCAGCACACTGAGCCGACAATTTAAATGTATTATCCACTATGATGCCTAGATCTCTTTCCTGGGTGGGAGCTCCTAATATGGAACCTAACATTGTATAACTACAGCATGGGTTATTTTTCCCTATATGCATCACCTTGCACTTATCCACATTCAATTTCATCTTCCATTTGGATGCCCAATTTTCCAGTCTCACACGGTCCTCCTGTAATTTATCACAATCTGCTTGTTATTTAACTACTCTGAATAATTTTGTATCATCTGCAGATTTGATTACCTCACTCGTTGTATTCCTTTCCAGATCATTTATAAATATATTGAAAAGCACGGGTCCTAGTTCAGATCGTTGAGGCACTCCACAGTTTACCCTTTACCACTGAGAAAATTGTCCATTTAATCCTACTCTCTGTTTCCTGTCTTTTAACCAATTTGTAATCCACAAAAGGATATCACCACCTATCCCATGACTTTTTACTTTTCATAGAAGTCTCTCATGATGAACTTTCTCAAATGCCTTCTGAAATGCCTTCTGAAAATCCAAATACACTACATCTACTGGTTCACCTTTATCTACATGTTTATTAACCCCTTCAAAAAAGTGAAGCAGATTTGTGAGGCAAGACTTGCCAGCCATTTATTTATTTATTTATTTAAGCTTTATATATACTGACAATCGTTGGGAACATCTTATCAGTTTTCAGAAAAACATAATGCAGCAACAGGCTTTACATGGAACAAGGGCAAACAACAATGGTGGTAAAGCTAAAGGGAAATAAAAAAGAGTGAGGGGCAATAAATCGAACACAAAGATTGATGGTTATATGACCGTTGAAGAACATATATGCATGGGCGAGCAACGATCTAGAATAATATTTACAATTGTAAAGTGTGTGGCTTTGAAGAGGTGGAAAAGAGAAGGGGGAGGAAGTAAAGGGGGAGGGAGAGGGGGCAGGGCAAGGGTGAAGGGAAGAGAGAAGAAAAAAGAAAAAGAGGATAAGTGGGAAGGGAGGAAAGAGTGTAGGCAGGGGGACGAAGTGAAAGGGGGAGGGCAGGGAAAGGTGTTGAGTTTCAAGTGAAGGCTTGCTTGAAAAGCCAGGTCTTGAGGTTTTGCTTGAATTTCTAATGGCATGGTTCAAGGCGAAGACTGGAGGGCATGTTGTTCCAGAGCGCAGGACCTGCTATGGAGAGAGCATGGTCAGAGGTGGACTTAAGCTTTGTAAGTTTGTGAGAGGGAGTGTGTAATGTTGCCAGATGGGTTCTTGTGGGTCTGTTAGAAGTTCGAAATTGTAAATGCTCATTGAACAAAAGCAAATTTTTGGTGTGTAGGGCTTTGTGGATGATGGTGAGGGACTTGTATTGGATCCTTGCTGTGATTGGCAGCCAGTGTAGATGTTTGAGAACAGGGGTGATATGGTCATTTTTGTGGGCATTAGTAAGGATGTGGGCGGCCGCATTTTGGAGCATCTGTAGGGGCTGGATAGCATTTTTAGGGAGGCCTAGGAGAAGGGCATTACAGTAGTCAAGTTTGGACAGGATGATAGCTTGGAGAATAGTGCGGAAGTCATTGAGATGTAGCAGGGGTTTTAGTTTTTTCAGGGTGTGAAGTTTGAAGAAACAGTATTTAAGGGTAGCGTTGATGAACTTTTTTAAGTTAAGTTGATTGTCTAGGGTGACGCCGAGGCTACGAACGTGTGGGGCGAAGGAGATGTATGATGGTGGTGTGTTGTGTGAGGGGAGGTTGGAGTAGGTATTGCAAGGTGAGAAGGCCAGTAGCTCAGTTTTAGTGGTGTTCAGGGCAAGGTAGTTATCAGAAAGCAGGGAGTTGATTGAGGCGAGGGCTGATTCCCAGGTTTTTAGGGCATTGGACAGCGTGTCAGTAATAGGTATGAGGATCTGTACATCATCCGCATTTATGAAGTGCGGAAGACCAATGCCTGATAGGAGGTGACAAAGGGGGAGGAGGTAAATATTGAACAGGGTGGAAGAAAGTGAGGAACCTTGGGGGACACCTTGCATCAGGTTAAATGGTTTTGATTCACAGTTCCCCATTTTTACTCTGTATTGTCTGTTGGAGAGGTATGATTGAAACCAGTGGAGGGGGATGCCAGATATGTCGATTTCTTGGAGGTGTGTTAGTAAGATGTTGTGGTTAAGTGTGTCAAATGCCGAGGATATATCCAAGAGGGCAAGGATATATGATTGGCCTTTGTCAAGGGCTTTTAGCATGTAGTCTGAAATGGAGATGAGGAGCGTTTCAGTGCTGTGGTGTTTATGGAACCCAAATTGGGAGGGGAAAAGGAGGTTGTTTTCATCTAGGTATTCTGTGAGTTGTCTGTTGATTGTTTTCTCAAGGATTTTAGATATAAAGGGAAGATTGGAGATGGGGCGATAGTTTGCAGGATCAGCAGGGTCGAGGTGGCTTGTTTGAGTTGGTTTGGGACTGTACCAAGGGTTATGGATCTGTTGATAATATTGGAGATTGGTTTAGATATGATATTAGGGATGGTGAGGAGGGTTTTTGTGGGCATGGTGTCTAAGGGGTGCATTGAAGGTCTGATTTTCTTAAGGATGGATTCTATTTCCATCGCTGTGGTGTTCTCAAAGGACTTAAGTTTGGCAGTGGTTTTGGACAGTTGTGGATTGGAGGGTAAAGAAGGGGCAGCATCATTGTTGTTGGTTGCCATGGAATTAGGTGGAGAGGACAGAGCAGGGAAGCGTGACATGATTTTATGTATCTTATTGTGGAAATATAGGGCAAGGTTTTCACAGTTGTCCTTGTCATCTGAGTAAGGGATGGTGGTGGGGGGAGTTTTAGTTAAATTAGATACAAATTCAAAGAGGGCCCATGCATTAAATTGGATGTGATGGATTCTTTGCGAGTAAAAATCTCTTTTGGTTTTGTTTATAGCTTCACGGTAGGTGTGAAGATAGGTTCTGAATTTTGCTTGTTGGGCTGGTGTGGGATCTTTGCGCCAGTTTTTTTCTAATTTATGTAGGTAGTGTTTCATGGTTTTGAGCTCTGATGTGTACCAAGGCTTCTTTTTGTTATTTACTGGATTGATTACTCGGGTTTGTGTAGGGCAGAAATTGTTGGCAACTGTACTGGTTAGATGAGACCAAGAAGAGATTGTGGACTCAGCATTGGTCAGGTCGAGTTTGGTAAGTTCTCCAGTGAGGGCTGTGATGAGGTCATCTGTTTTACAGGGTTTTCGGAAATGAATGGTTTTTTTAGGGTAGGTGGGGTTGCTAGTATTTTTGATAGTGCAGGTGAGTTCAATGCGGAAGTGGTCGGACCAGGGGATGGGGTTGCATGTGGGTGTGTCTGGTAGGATCAGGGCATTAGTGAAGATGAGATCAAGGATGTGACCTGCCTTATGTGTGGGATCATTAATTATCTGCTTGAAGCCAAGGGCATTAATTGATCCAAGAAGTTTCATTTCATTTTATTGAAATTTCATTTTCATTTATTGAAATTTATTAATCGCCTTCCACAAAAAGGCCTAGGCGATTTACATCATCAACACACATAAAAACATAAAATTAACATATGCAATGACACACAATTTTCATTTGTTTCAAAGAAACAGTAAAAATTAATATCATATAGGAAAAAAAATAGACAATCAGACACTCAAAATTAATCCTCACATCTTTGAGGGGGATTTGTTCTGTTGACACCACTCTAAAATATATTGGAAGCATGTCAAAGTAGATACTCTTTCAATAACTGTCTAAATTTTTTTGCATCATCTACGGATCTAAGTTCAAATGGAATAAGTGCGTCGCAGGAAGGTGATAATGGAACTGCGTCAACATGTAGATTAAGGTCCCCAAGTATAATTGCAGGTGAGTTTATGTCATTGTTTTTGGAGATATATTCAATCAAGGGGGAGGGGTCCTTATCAAGGAGCCCTGGAGGCATGTATATTATGCAGATTTGTAGGTTGGGTGATTTAAACAGTCCAATCTCCAATTTACGTGGGGAGGAGATTGGTTGATGAGATAATCTGAGGCTTTTTTTAGCAGCAAGGAGTAGGCTACCTCCTCGTTTTCTGAGTCTGGGTATGGATATGATGTCGTATAGTTCAGTCGGAAGTTGGTTAATTAAGATAGCGTCAGTGTCCTTTAGCCATGTCTCGGTGATAGCACAGATGTCAGGGCTATCATCCGTGAGAATATCATTAAGGATTGATGTTTTTTTGACGATTGACTGAGCGTTTAGTAGTAGGATAGTGAAGGTAGGACAATTAGTTGGGTGAGGGGGGTGATCATGATCGGGAGGAGGGCTCTGTGATGTTCATGAGGGGTTATGGCCTGTGAGGGTCAGGCTTTAAGAGTGTAGTGCTTGAGGGTAGGGATGGTGAATGTGCATGGCTATGGAGTGTGAGGGTATATTTGTATTAGAGAAATAAGTGAGACGAAGGGGAGATCAGAGAGGAAGAAGGGTTGGGCAGGAATATAAAGAAGAGGCTGTACTTATATGAGGGTTAAGGAAACAATTTTCATGACACTTGTACATTTATGGAAGTCAAAAGCATATGCAGAGATCTGGATTCTGTAATGAAGGCAAAAGTTAAGGGAGTTAATTGTGAGGTCGATGTGAGGGATGACAGTGATTTATAGCAACAAATCTTGCAAAACAGGTTGTACAGCGAGGCATATTAGTATCAGATGGCGTCGAATGCGGGGATATGGGCAGAGGAAGCAGGAAGAGGAGCACAAAGGTTTGTTCCATTAAACCATGTCTTTCTATATGTTCTGTGATTTTGATCTTGAGAACACTTTTCACTATTTTTCCTGGCACTAAAGTCAGGCTAACTGGTCTGTAGTTTCCCAATTCACCCCTGGAGCCCTTTTTAAATATTGGGGTTACATTAGCTACCCTCCAGTCTTTAGGTACAATGGATGATTTTAATGATAGGTTACAAATTTTAACTAATAGATCTGAAATTTTATTTTTGAGTTCCTTCAGAACCTTGGGGTGTATACCATTTGGTCCAGGTGATTTACTAATCTTCTATCTATCAAAGAAATAAATCCATTTCTGTTCTCGCTGCAAAAGAAAATTATCAAAATCTCCACCACGATTGCAAGGATTTGGTTTTTCAATCACTGCAAATTTTAAATGATCAAAAGTATGTTGTTTCTGTAAGCAGTGCTGCACTACAGGTGCCTCCAATCTATTTCTTACTATTGCACTCCTATGCTCAGTCATACGGGTCTTAAGACTCCATTTGGTTTTCCCAATATAGAGCATAGGACAAGGGCACCATAGCCCATACACCACTCCTTTAGATTCACAATCTGTCAGGGCTTGTAATCTAAATTTGCCACCTGAAAAAAATGGTAGAATCTCTCCCTCAAAGGATTGTGCACAAACCGTGCATCTTTGACACGCATAGTGCCCCTTTTTAAACATATCGTTGGATGATTATCTCGCCACTTCATCAGCAAAATCAGAATGAATGATCATATCTCTCAGGTTCTTGCCTCATTTCAAGGCAAACCTGGGCATTTCATCTAGCACACTATGTAATCGCAGAATATGCCAATATTTTTTAATGGCATTTTGCACTCTATAAACATGTGGGGAGAACGGTAAAACACACACTGTTCTATTAGAATCATTCTGTGGATGTGAAGGAATAAAGAGTAAATCTCTATTTACCCAGCGGGCACGTTTATAGGCTTTTCTGATAATCTGTAGAGGAAATTTCCAACAGAGAGGATATCCTCTACAGATTATGCCTCATCCAAATTGAAGTGCAAACGTTCCAATTTTCCCATATTTACTTTGAATCCAGACACCTCCCAAATAATTCTAGCTTTTGAAGAAGGTCTTTGTTATTGTAAAAAAAAGGATGTCATCCGCAAATAAGGAAATCTTGACCGCATCACTTGAATACCTTTTCCCAAAAGTTTCCATAACTAACAGCAGAGAAAGCAAACACTCCATAGAGTACCTCCCATTTACCTTAATACATGTGTTAGGGGAAGAATACAGGGCCTGTAACCAAATCAAAAAATTTGATCCCAATCCTAATTTCTTCAAAACTCTAAACATATATCCCTAATGGACATGATCAAAAGCTTTCTCTGCCTCAGTTACTAACAGCACAGTAGGTATCATTTTCCCTTTTGCCAATCAAATCACGTTTATAATTTTCCTAACATTATCTGTAGCCTTCTTCCAGGGATAAAATCAGCCTGGTCAACATGCACCAGATTTGGCAATATCCAACTTAGGGCCTTATTTTCCAAACGGATCGCACACAATAAGGGACGTTTTGCACGCGAAAAGTCCCTTATCGCGTGCGATACCAAAATGAGGGCGGAGTCGGCCCCAGAAGAGGAGGAGTCGGGGCGTCACCGGGGCCGACTCCGCGAAGACGCCGTGGACGACGAAAAGGTAAGGCCCTTTTCGCATCCGAGTTCGTTCCCAATAGCTACACCTTCTATGGTGGCGCTATTGGGTGCGAAACCGGCAGCGATCGCACCACGACGGTGCGATTGCTGCCGGCTAGCGCAGGCCTGCCCCCCGTTTCGGCCCCCCGCCCCTCATTCCCTAAAGTATTGCAGGCTTGCGATACTTTAGAAAATCAGGCCCTAAATTGTGCCACTAAAATTTTGGCCAAAATTTTCAAATCAAAATTAAGAAGGGATATTGATCTAAAGGAGCCATATAAAGTAGAGTCCTTACCCAGCTTTGGCAAAACCATAATACCCACCATGGTCATAGATTTAGGCAATTCAGGATTGCATAACAAGGAGTTATACAGCTTCAGGAGAAGATGAACCAACAGTACTTTCAATTTGTTAAGGAATTGTGCTACAAAGCCATCCAACCCAGGGAATTTATTTATTTCAAGAGAGGCTATAGCTGTAAGTATTTTTGGCCCCGTAATTTCACATCTAGTTTTTGGACAACATCTGACGATATGCAAAGCAATAATGACAAGGTCTCCAAATACTGATACAGAGCTTCATCTCATATTAAACTATCAGCTGTATATATTTATGGAGAGAACTGAACAAATCTGTTCCTAATCTGATTATTTTCATAAATGGCATGACCCCTCTGATCTTTTATTTTCAAAATTAGATTTTGAGTTTGTTGCTTTTTTAGTTGCTAAGCTAGGAATTTACTAGCCTTATTTCCCCATTCAAAATGTTCCTGTCAGGTTATGTCACATTTATATTGAATCTCCTCATATAGTAGAGTATTCAGCCATCCTCTATATTCATCCAGCTCCTTAAGTATTTTGGGGTTTCCCATGTCTTTTATGTTTTGATACCAGTTGTTTGATTAACACTATTAAATCTAATGTTTCCTTTTGTCTCTCTTTCTTATAGACCACAGCCTTAGCTATGAATTTAGCATGAAGAACCGCCTTGAGGCCATCCCACAAGGTCTGTGCAGAAACATCACCTCAATCATTAAAATGAAGATATTATTGGTAACATGTTTTGACTGAAGACACTAGGGGGGAATTTTAAGAAAGGCTGTGGGTACTTTTATACTTATGAACTTCGCACTGATTTTCAAAGTTAATGCTTTCATTATAAAAATTAGCTAAGGAAAAGTATTCACTCACATTTGCACATGTTAATTTGTATGGCTACTATTCCCGGCAAAAACTATACGCCTGTTTTGGAAATTCAAAAAGCTTGAGCATTGCTTCACACCGTACCCCAACCTGTCCCCAGGAATGCCTCCCCGTGCTGTGGATAAAAGTACACAGAGTGGAACTACACATGCACTTTTACCTACATATAAGGTGGATAATTTTCTAAAAACCCACATACTTAGTAAAGAACTGTTTTACCGACGGAAGTGGCTTTGAAAATTATCCTCTATCAGGTCAATACTCAGACAGTTTGTCCAGCTAAGTTCAGGTGCTAGTCAGACAAACTGAGGGGTTTAAATTTACCGCCATTCTGAATTGCTCCACTTCATCTGGCTAACTGTTTGGCTGGATAAAAGTTAGCCAGATAAGTTGAAGGTATTCCAGCGGCGTTCCAGGGTGGTTAAGTTAGCCATATAACTTATCAGATAACTTCAGTATTAAGAGTTAGCCAGATAGTGTTGCCAACTGGATCCAGATTTACAGGACAGACTGATCCAGTCCTGGTTTTACCCCATGACATGCATGGACTTGTAGTCTTTCTTTTCTTAAGGACTCAGAACTACAAGTCCCTGCATGCAATGGAATGAAACCAGTGCTGGATCAACCGATCCTGAATATCTGCAGCCAGTGAGCAAACTAATTGTCTTGCACAAGTGAAATTAATTTGTCTGTTGTCTGCAGGTTTTGGATAGGACGTGTAGCTAAACTGGTGAGGGTTCAGAGTGAACTGCAAGAGGATCTAGGTGAACTGGAGGTGGACTGAGTGAACTGGTGGAGATATTGGAAAATTGGCGAGTCCAAGTACACACACAAGTTTTGGTTTTTTTTAAATGATGTATCTGCAAACTTCATAAAATACCTCTGCATTTAATTCTTGGTATTTACTGTATATGCACAGAGTCAAATTATTTAATGCATCAAATATATGTGTGCATGTTTATAAAATGAGTACAGAAAGTATACATTTTCTTACATTGGAAATATGTGCATACTGAAACCTACACATGTACTTTTGCAGCAGAGTTTATAAAATGCTAGCATTAATCTCCACGTGTCCACTTACATGTACAAATGCTGTACTGCAGATAGTTTTGAAAGTTGGGCTCCCTATTAATACAGGTTATTTGGAGATTTAGATAATATCGTATTACTATTTCACATTCTGGAAGGGAGGATTTCTTGAATATACAAGAATAAAGCAAAAGAAACATAGAAGATAACAACAAATAAGGATCACTTATGTCAAACCAGTCTGTCCATTTGTGCCTCCCTACTGTGTTTTCACAGGTCTTACTCATTCTGTGATCTTCTCCCTTCTTCCTTACACCACTAAGATCTCTCTGTGTTTGTCCCATGTAAGCTTGAATTCTGCCACTGTTTTACCTCCTTCCACCTTCGCTGACAGTCTGTTCAGGTGTTTATTACCATATCAGTGGAAAAGCATTTATTCGCATTCCTTTGATCCTTCTTCCCTTTAGCTTCATTTGATGACCCTTTGTCCTTGAACTTTTAATTTCATGTTAAATGCTACCTTATTGAAGCCTCTAAGATATCGAGCTAGTACATTTTTAATGCCTTCAGTCTCTCTGGGGGGTTTGTCTGGCTAATCCCTAGATTCACCAAAAAGGGGTGTGTTCATAGAAATTTTTTAATAACTCATTGCTTTGCATTGGTAATATTGTGCAATGCTTTAAACTTAGCACACCGAGAGAGAGAGAGAGAGAATCTACAAGGCCCTCATAGTAGTTAAGTATTTATATCGCTATAGGAGGAAAACAACAAGGATTAAATGCCACGTTCTTTTTCAAAACTTTATTGCAGTGGAGACGTATATATTTTCTTATAGCCCGACTCTGGCCGAGTTTCACCGTTAACAGAACGGCTGCCTCAGGGGCTTAGATGTATTTGGACTCAGGTTGAAAAAACTGTCATCTTGTGAGTGGAGACGAGGATTTGGATGTGAAGCAAAAACTGTTCTAGTCGCAGTGCATGACTAATTTGTTGTCTGAATTGGGGATCCAACAGACGCATCGCATTCACAAGACTATGAATTGCAAATAAAATAAAAAGAATCAATGTTACAGCGGATTGTCCTTGGAAATACACGTTTGTCATACAAGATGACAGTTTTTTCAACCTGAGTCCAAATACATCTAAGCCCCTGAGGCAGCCGTTCTGTTAACAACAAAACTCAGCCAGAGTCTGACTATAAGAAAATATATACATCTCCACTGCAATAAAGTTTTGAAAAAGACCATGGCATCTAACCCTTGTTGTTTTCCTGACAGCTTTCTTAGATCGCCTACCTGCTTGCTTTTTGGGACTATCTCTATAAGAGGGCCATCTAATAGATCAAGGTGAGGTAGTGGTTTAGGTTTTAGGGGCCAGTTTCGCATGTAGAGTGAGATGTACAAATAGCACAGTACACCTTGGTGAAGATTTGATGTCATTTGAGGGAGGAAAGTCTCACAAAGATGAAACTTTGTACTATGTTATCTCACCCTACCTCCTACAAATGTTGATATCAATCATATCTAGCAGAATCTCCCTGCCCCTCTTCTGACTAACCACTATCATGTATCCCACTTAGTTAATTATTACTTGTATAACTTCCATATTATTCGTATGTTATTGTTTTTGTTATTATTGTTATCTCTACTGTTCCTATTATAATCATGTGACAAATGTAAAGCCTGTTGCTAAGTTCTGTTCCCTGTAAACCGATGAGATGTTCCCAACGTTCGTCGGTATATAAAAGATATTAAATAAATAAATAAATAAAATATGGTACCCTGTTATAGAGTCCATCAAGCTAGGGTGAGAGAACATAGTAGAAATTTCATCTTTGTGAGATTTTCCTCACTCCAAATGATGTCAAATCTTCAATAAGGTTTACTGTGCTGTTTGTACATCTCACTCTACATGCGAAACTGGCCCCTAAAACCTAAACCACCACCAACACTTCACCTTGACCTATTAGATGGCCCTCCTCTAGATATATAAATAGGTTCACACAGTGAGGCCCTCCCCAGAGGCTCGCTCTTTCTCCTCCCACCCCCCCCCCCCCCCCCCCAGAAATGGCCAAAATTTATTGCAAATTGCGTTATGGCCATTTTGGGCATATCACACAGTCTAACACCAGGAAGAAAGGTATAGTTATTTCTGCCATTAAAACCATGCAATAGCACCTCTCATTTAACTAAATCCCACCCAAACTCCTCCCTGATCCTGCCCCTCCAAAAAATTTGCATTTGTGCCGTACGTTATGGTGTTATCTCATGTGTTAACACCATAATGCATTTTGATGAATGACCGGTAAGTTTGGTACTTAGCCAAGCAAACCTCAAGTTTTAAATAACCTGCTCTGCTGAATGGCTAAAATTTTGCTCGATAAGCCAATACCAGGCTTAAACTTAGCCAGATAAAACAAAGGCAGGGTGGGAGCAGTCCCGGCCCGGGCATGGCTTAGATTTACCTGGCTAGCATGGATAATCGGCATTAGCATCAGCCAACTCTGATCAGAAAATTGTCAGGCCTAAAAATTAGCTGGATAACATTAAAATAAAAGTAGCAGTCAATTTCCCCCTTCCATTCTCACAAACCCCCCCCCCCCCCCCCAATCTCTTGAAAAAAATTAGCAGTCCAGGTGGAGCTGATTCAACTTTCTCCCCTAACTTCAACTTTATATTTGTGAAAATCCCCACCTACATCCCAGAATCCCTGAAAGACTCCCCAGTGTAGCGTGGGAGGAGGAGGAGTCGTTAACTTCCTCCTGCTCGCTCAATGCAGAAGATCCGCTAGCTCTGACAGCTCCTGGCACTGATGTTTAATTTATTCACTCACTCCTCATGGACAGGAAAAGGGCCATCCCCCATTCAGAGCTCAGTTGTAGATGTGGTCTCCAAAAATGTACACAGTACTCAAGACAAGGCTTTCCAGAGACCTGTACAGAGGAAACGGCACTGCCTTCTTTCTGCTAGTGATACCTCTCTTTCTGGACTCAAAGATACTACTAGCTTTCCCAACTAGTTTGTCATACTGTCAGGCTACTTTGTGGATTCCTCCTCAAACACTTAAACCCTTGAATTTCTGCACCCCCAAATGCATCTTCTCTCTTCTCCTGGTATGCCTACTCTGTTGCAGATTTTCATATTATCTGCAAAGGTCTTTGGATAAAATCCATTAAACCGTCTGAAGAACGTTCCCAGAGAACATACTCCCAAACTCTGACTGCTGGCTATGTGGGCTGTCTTCAGCGAGAGTGCGGCAGTGATGAAACAGAAAAAATACAGCATTCCTAGAAATTTTCCCAAACACCCTCTGTTGTGACACATGCTAGAAGGAGAAATGCATTTAAAAATCTACCAAACCCTCACACGTTTAGAGTACTGTATCCACTATCAGAAAACAACAGAATATTTTGCCATACATAACTTTTAAAGTATATAAGCTAGAGTATGACTACATTTCACATACTGGAGAACTTTCAATTTTGCAAAGAAGGAAAACATTTTGGAATAGGAGTAATTAATACTTTCTGATGAATTAAGAGGCAAGTATAGTCTTTAACGTAAACAACTGTGCCCTCGTTTGGTAAGGATCGCTGTGCTATTTGTTTTCTTTAGCGTGTTATTCATTTAGGTACTGAAGGCTTTTTTGATATAACAATGATGTCTTTCACTTGAGCTATTTCAGTTCTAAACTGGCATAATCCAAATCATATTTGAAAGAACAATAGGTAAATTATCATAATGAAACATGCTGGGCAAGTCAAAATTCCTGCAGGTAGTACTGCCAGCCTACTTCCCAATATGGCATGCTTTTTATTTTTAATACTTAATTATTTTTAATTAAATGTTTATGAAACTGCCATGGATGTAAAATATGACATAATACAATAAAAAATAAATATTAACAATCATTTTTATTATGGAATTATTAACACTTAATTTTTATTGGATGTCATATTTTGCATTCTATGATTATATCAGGATATTGTGTATCTTAGATATTACTGTTCTACAAGGTCTGACTTTTCAAGTACATATTATATACTTGTTTTTATATCATATTTACTTTAGAATTTAATGCAGAGTCTAAAACATTTATTTTTATTAAAACATCAACTCATCTTATGTTCCAATATCACTTAACTATAATGAACATTTCTCACAGTTACATAGTAGATGATGGCTAATAAAGACTGACTGGCCCACCAAGTCATAAATACTCACACTGCCAAGGATATATCCTAGTTGCCAGCCATTGAAGCTGGACCATTTGCAGGACATCACTTTTTATCCAAGTCAATTGTTATTGTCTTCCTGTTTGGAACTCTAACATTCGGAGTAGATGAGCATGCAAGTTCCCACACTTACAGTAATTGTAAGGGATTTACTACAGTTATTAATTATATGACGTTAAAATCAGATAAGATGTCACAAGTTCAATCAAAGGTAATACAATGCTTACACCTTTTCAGAAGTATTGAGATTTTTATTGTAGCAGTATAAATATATACAAAGGTTTTATATATGGAAGATGTAGCTTTAATATTTCTGGACTTAACAGAGCGAAACACTCTTATTACAAAGGTTATGCAAATCCATAAATACAGCTCAAAGCCAACTTGTACTTCTCCAATGCAATTCCAATTAAACTGTCCCAGCTTAAAATATCAGTTTAGCCAGCTATCTTACCCTTTGCAGCAGTCAAGTCATCCCTTGGGAGAATCAGGGTCAGCACAGAAGGCAGCCAGCTGGACCCCCGGTGAGTAAGTGCAGAGTAATTCCACCTTCTCAAGACAGCAGACCCAGAACTTACAAGCATCAGGCAAAGACATAGGTCGGGCTTGGGTCACAGCTTAGGCGAAGAAAATTAACAAGTTCTATACAATTAATGGAGTAGGGCTGGGCGCGTACTTCATGAAAAGTCTCAAGTGCTAAGTTCTCAGGTGTGGGGTTTGTATGAATGGCAGCAAGACAGTATTGTGCAGCTGTAATGCATTTGGGATGTAGTGTGGTCCAGTCTGAAAATCCCAAATCCTTTTCTTTCTTCTCCGAACTTCACACATATGCATATGTATATGATCCAAAGGTTAATCTTGAATGGTGTTGTGTTTGTGGCATTGTGTGGACTCTTAGTCGCAGTGGACATGACTCCTCCCATGAGGAGGGGCCCCGTGGGGAACCACAGCGATAGGCTAACCTCAGAAAGAAGACACTTGTAGGTGGAAAGCTTTATTGTACTGCTGTAGATAGATGGTATGAGGCAGGAAGGAAAGGCACTGAAGTCCGCTAGGTGCCAATATGTTCAGACAGTCTCAGATGTAGAAGTCTCACCCAGATGTTCAAGATAGCTAGGAACCCACAGTGCGGGCAAAGTCGAGCCTAGTGGGTGGAGTTGGAGCACCGGATCGTAGAGGTACTCACAGGAGCATAATGCGGCATCTTCCTGGAAATGATGGTGGTGGAACCGAAGGTGCGTGGTGCAGGATACACAGACTGATAGGCCCTCGAGGAGCGAGTATCCGATAGTCTAGAAGATCCTGAAATAAATAGAAAGAAAGACCCCTGAGGAGCGGTTGTCTAGTTAGTAGAAATTCCGAAGAGTGGTTGGAAGCGAGAGACCCCCGAGGAGTGGGTGCCTAGAGCTTCGTAAGGAGCTAGATCCCCGGAGGGTAGTGAGATGTCTAAGCGAGCAGCTTAGAGCGGTCAGAGTAGCTTAAATCGAAGTCCTTGCTAACTCAATGATGGTAGCATAGTGGAGGCTTTAAATACCCGGAAGTATCGACGTCATGAGGTGGGGACGCCCCCGAGGTTCCCGCCATGACATGTATTTGAGCGTAGACAACATGCGCGTGCGTGCCCTAGGAGGCCACGGGAAGACGCATGGCGGACTGGGACGCCCATGCTGAGTTGGAGATGCCAAGGGTTTCGGCACTCGGCACCGGAGGCAGACATCTTGCCCAAGGAGGAGGAAAAGGGAAGAAAAAAAGTAAGGCAGAGCAGTCGCAGCCATCTGCAACCGACGGACACAAAAATGGATGCTACCACAATCCATTGTCATGGGATTGTTGGACTTCTGATATGACTTCATCTTGGCTGGTACATATATGCATATTCTCACAGAAATGCTGGCATGAATCCAGAGATATCTGTGAATACTAGACCTCATAACTAAATGCAATGTTTGTGAAGGCCATAGCTTAGCAACTTATGTTCGGCTATACCAGCAAAATTGTAAGGTAAAGACAGATGCTTGACATGAAGAACAATTACATCATCTTCTCCTCTGTGTGATTCCCACAGGCAATCACACAGAGGTAATCTAACACCCATCACCCAACCTCCACTGACTGCCCCTCCCACATGCTTTGCCACCAAGCTTTGTAATCATCTAAACAGCTAATAAAACTGAGGCAGTTTCCTGAAAACGAATGAGGTTTGTTGCTCAAACATCCAGCCACCTAGGTTCTCTTAGCATTGCTGGACAATATCCAGCCTCTAACAACCTGTCTGAATTAACCTGGTTGGTTTCTGGGGAGTTGTAGCCTGCTGAATTCACCTTTGGCCTGTGGTGTGGCTAGGTTGTGCTTCCTTTTTCTGCCTCTTGTTTTATCCTTAGCAGTTTGCTGGATAGAGGCACACATGGGAACTGGAGTAAACACATCAGTGAGGACATAAAGAAGATACAATTCCATTTAGACAAGATAAAAATAAAATAATACATTTTTCTCCCTGAATTCATGAATATGTAGAGTCTCTGTGCTGCCACTGACTTTGTCTGACCTTAAGCAAGTCACTTTACCTCCCTGTGTCTCAATCTATTGCAAAATCCTAGCCTTCTTTCAAACTATCTTGCAGTGTCTAGGCCAAAGACACATTATTACCCCACAAATCTAGTACTAAGAAATAACTCATTTGTAAACTCTTTTTTCTAATGGCAAGCAGATGTGCACTTTTAGAGAAGAAGAGACAGATGCAAAGATTGGGCCATTTGAGTCGGCAGATGATAACACTACATTTTTGGGTTCTCGAGACAGTCAAGTCAGGTACTACATTTCCATGAGGAGAATAAAACTGTAGTACCTTTTTATAGGGTCTGTCTGTCAATTTTATTTGATTTTATGGCATTCTATGTTTGTTGTTTTGTTAACTGCTTTGAATGTGGTTTTGAGAGGTCTATAGGATATACTTTTTTTAAATAAATAAATAAAATAAATCAATAAAGTCATACAATGGGCAATTTTCAATTTGCCAGCATTGGGGCAAAGACAATGCCTACTTTTTAACTACAAGATTTGCACTGAAATTTCAAAGCAAAAGTACAAGTGTATTGTTTGTGTTGCATTCGGCAGTCCATGGGCTGCTCCCGCAAACCATTGCTCTTACCTGCGTGGCTGGGCCAGCCACACTTCTGGCATTGCAGGATGCCACCGACTCTTCCTCTGGTGGAAAGCTGCCGGGTGCTATCCGGCAGGATACCTTAGCCTCTGCTCTCCGTGCCTTCCATTAAGCATGTGCACACTCGACGTCTAGCCATTTAAAGCGACCATGGTGGTAAAATTCCAGTGGCCCCTACTGATGATGTCATCGGCCTTGCCCTATATAAGGGCAGCTCTCCTGATGCACCTTGCCTCAGCTACAGGTCCTCCTTTGTCCTGTATTGGGAGCCAGCTTCAGCCTTCATATGCCCAGCCTGCTTCAGCCTTCATCTGCTCAGCCTGCTTCAGCACCTGCTTCAGTCTTTGTCTGCTCAGCCAGTTCCAGCCTTCATCTGCTCGCCTGATCCAGTCATCGTCAGCACAGACCCTTGCCTAAAACCTGCCAGTACCCATACCCAAAGATTCTATCCATGGGGAACGTGGGCTGATAGAGGTAAAGCTCCTGACTGGTTTGTGCTTCGTCTGGGTCTGCCTGCTGGCAGTGAGAACCTGCAGGGCTCCTCCCTGCAGGTAAAGACAATCTCACCCCAGTCCAAGGGTCCACAGTCACAACTTTGAAACTTGCCGTTTGCTTTGAAACTTGCCGTGTGTACAAAGCATACAGGGTCATTTGCACCAGCTATTTCTATGGGTAGATTTTTTTTTTTGATAAGTACATGCAAAGACTTGAAAATGCCATCTACGTGCATTGTTTGCCCCCCCAATCTAGGCACATCCAAAGGAATGTCTCCTTTCAATGTGGTTGCAAAGCATATGCATGCACTTTTAGCCACATTAATGGAGAGCAAATGCAAGAGACCAATTAACCTGGGTAAAAAAAAACTTTTTATCTATGTAAATAACTTTCAAGATTGTCTGCCCTGTGCTTTTTCTGCATCTTTTCCATCATATATTAAATAACATTCTACACAAGATTTTGTGCCAAATGTATGCCTTAGCTAGCTTCCACTAATTTAAAATTGCACAGGTACACATTTAAGGCTGGATTTTAAATACTCCCCGTGCATAAAATCCGGCCTTTACATGCTTGGCTGGGACTTGCGCACGCCGAGCCTATTTTCAAAAAGGCCCGACCATGCGCGTAAAGGTCGGTATGTACATATGTGTCAGCCTTCCTGCAAGGGGCGGCCCCGGGGGTGTGTTCTGGGTGGGGAGGAGCGCCATTCTTCGCTGTCCTGGAGCTTCGCGCACTGCAAATTACTTCAGGTCGGACCCTGAAGTAACTTGCGAAACAAAAGGTAAAAAAAAATAAAAAATGGGTTTTAGAGGGTGGGGAGGAGAGGGGAAGGGGAAGGGAAGGGGAAGGGAGGTTAGGGTAGGGGGTAGGAAAGTTCCCTCCCAGTCCGCTCCTAAATTGGGGGAGCCCCGATCTTGTCACCACGTGATTTAGCTTTATTTGACCCTCCCTTGAGCGCGCCGCCCAGGATTTTATAACATGCATGTGCCAGCGCATGTTATAAAATGTGTGTGCATGCACATATTTTTAAAAAATCTAGCCCTTATTGCATACATTTCATAGTTACAATGATTTGTGATCATTTCCACGATTTTCTGATGACAAAAGTCAACTTCTGTTCAGATAAAGGTGATTTTCTGTTTCCTGTCTTTCTTCTAAAAGTGCTACACTGGAATGATGCTCTTGGGACATTATTCTGACAGATGGTACATAATCGTCATGCAATTGAAGGTATTGGCATTTGAGCATAGTCTCCAGTTGGCCAAACAGATTCGAAACAAAGCATATTCCTTAAGACTCATGAATTTGAATCAAGTCATACAGACTATGATGGTAATATTCAAAAGACATTTAGACGGATAACTTAAAAGTTATCTGTTTAAATGGCAAAAGCTAAATTCTAGCCAGATAACCAGTCATCTTTAAGATAACCGGGTACATTCAGTGGTGCGGTCTACCCCTTGCTAGTTAGCCAAATAAAGTTATCTGGACAACTAGCTGAGCTGAACAGTGGCTAAAAATAAACCCTAATTTTTCATCTCTGTCTAGCTAGCACAGCAACAGGCTAAGAACCAGTAAACTAGGGTTCCAGTCCAGCTTGGGCAAAACATTTTGTCCTCTACTGCCTCAGGTACAATTTAGATTATAAGTCCTCTTGGGCAGGGAAATACCTACAGTATCTGAATGTAACTCACCCTGAGCTTGGATATGGAAAAGGTGAGTTATTAATCCAAATTGACAACAGCAGTACTAGCAAATGGTTTTATGCAATTACATTGAATGTAAAAGGAAAAACATAAAGATTCCCTTTTCTCATTCTGATGTGTATTCATTTCAGAGGAGATATTAGTGTTTAAAGATTTTGAAAGCTTCTTCTCACCGCTAGGAATTTAAATAATTCTATGCACTGCTGCACTATCCCTTATCAGCTTTACATTGGTAAATATAAAACATGACTAGAATGTGGACAATTAATCGAATTGCTGATTCAGCGAAGGGGAGATTTGGAAACCTGGGGAGAGGCCACATCAGAAGGTGCACAGCTTGTATGCTACAAAAAAATATATAAAAACAGAAACAAAACATATCAGGACAAAAAGAAGAAACGATTCAGGAATAAAACCCAATAACAAAGCAACAAAATCATGAATCCGTGAAGTTAATATTTTGAGCAGTCAAACTAACATGGCTGCTTGAAATCTGGGCCTACAGAAGGTAATTTTCAAAGGCTTTTCCATAGATAAAACAGTGCTTTACCTCCAGAAATGACAGGTTATAAAATTGCGGGTAAATTCACTTGCGTATGTCCTGTATGCTCTTAAGTTTAGCCAAACTGAATGGACTAAGTGGAGGTATTCCCAGCAGTGGAGCTGAGAAGGCATTTTGACTTATGCAAATACAAGTGAACTTTAAAAGGCCAGCGTGCACCAAAACCAAGAGATCCACGAATATGTTGGACCGGTTCGCGCCGAGTGGATTTTAAAAACCACCCGGGTACGCGTGTATCTCCCACTACATGCACAAATGAGAAGTTCAAAAAAAAGGGTGGGACATGGGTGTGGTCCGGACAGGGCATGGGCATTCCTGGATATTAACTTGAAATTAGCGCATAAATAGTTACGTGCACAAGCGCGCACCGGGGTCCCCTGCTGCGTAACTTTACTTCTGCTATGGAGGTCGTGTAAGTTGTAAAACAAAAAAATCTAGATAAATCAGTGGGGTTTTAAGGGTCAGGTCTAACATGGGAGAAGGGAGGCTATTAAACTAGGGGGGTTTGGAAGTCCTATCCCTTAACTGGGTGAACTGGGAATGAACTGGGAAAATGGCCAACGGCACTGGCACGTTGGTCTCTTAAAATTTCTCCACTTACGCGGTAGAAGTGGCATTTCTGTGTACAAGCGCATGCCCACTTAAAACTGCACGCACATGTATACACGTTCAGGCTATTTTATAATGAGTGCGCATGTATGCACATATATTATAAAATGGCCACCTCCCTGGGCGTGGGCTGACAAATATGTGCACATGTGCACCCGCACGCCGGTTTAAAAGTTACAGTCATATTGTATTTATTTATTTTTAAACGTATGTACGTAGATTTCCTCAAATTTTCTGTTCACAAAGTAAAAGGTATAATTGTGTGCTGGTGGCTTTGGTGGGACAGTTTTCAAAGCAGACATGCATGCCTAAGTTCACTTTGAAAAATTGGTGCAAGTCATGCATGCATTTGCCGATTTTTTTATGCAGGCTGTTACAAAATTACCCCCATAATGTCCTCACTCTGCTCCCCAAAAATACAGCATATCATATATACTGATATATAAATTCATTAGAAAAGATTTTATTATTGTATACAAAACATTTTATCAAAATGCTTCAAAGAACATTCAATTTCTATTCATCATCGGATACATAGAGTAAATAACAACTATTCACCATAAAAAATCATTCACACACACAGTCATGCTATTAAAAAATTTTCTTTTAGAAAATCTAAATAACAATGCAATTGTCTCACTCCTTCTTTACAACATTGTATTTCTTTTGTAGTTCTATTTCTCAAATCCATACTCCCAACATGTTTCGCCATTCAATAGCTTCTTAAGGGGAGCCTAATACTTAGATCTTCAAAATTTCCTCCACGAATTCACCCAAATGTATCCACACTACAAAAAATATTACAATAACAATTTATCATTATTTCCCACAAATTCTCAAAAAACAAACTTTCTTTTTCAAGAAGTGCTTTAAATATTCAATCGGCACCAATTTACTAATCTCAATTTTCACAGTATATTGTGTTAGAATGTGTGATATATTTTTTATATAATTGCCATTTTTTTGGACCCCCAAAATACAGAGCAGCTGCAAAACACACACTTGATCTTCTCTAAGGACTATAGTCTATATTTTCACAAAGTTTTGCAGGATCATAAGCTTCCTGTTGCACTCGCTCACAGGACAGGCCCATGAGCGGCTCAACTCACCACCCCCAGTGCCACTGGTGAGGCTGCAGCCCGACTGCCACTAACTCTTGTTGCCATGTGGCAGGGAGTTATTGCCTCTCATCTCCCAGTGATGCCTGGAGGCCTTCGATGCTGTCCTCTGCTTCTTGGCCAAAGCCACTGACACCACTTCTCTTTACAGCCTGAATGCCACCAATGTTGGCTCCCGTTGCGGCCTGGGGAGTTCGCCGATACTGTCCTCTGCTTCTTGTCGCAGAACCGCCGATACTACTTCTCTTAGTGGCCTGGATGCCGCCGACGCTGGCTCCTCAGTGTGGCTGGGATGCCACCGATGTTGCCGCTCCTGCACCCAATGGCTCTAGGCACGCGCGTGCACCTCTCTTCACAATTTAAAGGGCCCGTGGCGGGAAAAGCCCCATAGCCCTTTCTGATGATGTCATCTAGTCAGCCCTATAAAAGGGCTCTGCAGTCTTTACTTCGGGCCTTCGCAAGGATCCTCATGTTCATCCATAAGAACATAAGAAATTGCCATGCTAGGTCAGACCAAGGGTCCATCAAGCCCAGCATCCTGTTTCCAACAGAGGCCAAACCAGGCCACAAGAACCTGGCAATTATCCAAACACTAAGAAGATCCCATGCTACTGATGCAATTAATAGCAGTGGCTATTCCCTAAGTCAACTTGATTAATAGCCATTAATGGACTTCTCCTCCGAGAACTTATCCAAACCTTTTTTGAACCCAGCTACACTAACTGCACTAACCCAGATACACTAATTGCACTAACCATATCCTCTGGCAACAAATTCCAGAGCTTTATTGTGGCTCTTCATCCTGCAAGGTCTTCCGTAGTCATGTTCCTGTCTTGATAGTCTTCATGTTCCTCGTTGGATGTTCCTGATCTCCTTGTTCTTCATGTTCCTGGTCTCTTTGTTCTTCATGGGAGCTCCTCCATGTTCTACATTCCATGTTCCTGGTGTCTCGTCAGTTCCTCGTCCAAGTCTTCTGGGTCCTCACCTCATCCAAGTCTTCTGAGTCTCCGTCTTGTCCAAGTCTTCTGCCAAGTTACAGATATTCCAGTCCTTGTTCCCAAGTTCTGCCCTTCAGCTCCATTCTCATCCTTCCTCCAGGCATGCCAGCATCATGGTCTGTGACCAGCCCACGGTGGGTTGTGTAGGGCGCCTCCTGGCACAAGGCCTGTCTCCAAGTCAATCTTCATTGGGTTAAGTCCTCAGAGTTCATTCTTGTATTAGAATTCCAAGTTTCAAGTTCCAAGTCATGTTCCTAATTCCAGTCTCATGGAGCTGTCCAGCCAGCGGATCTCCTTGTTCCTCATTCCAAGACATGTTCCTCATTCCAAGGGATGTCCTGGCTCCCATCCTCATCTGAGTTTCAGTCCAGAGCCTGTCTCACTCCCAGCGTGGTCTGCAATCAACCTGTGGCAGGTTGATTGCACACAGCAGGAGTGAGACAGGTTGATTGCACACAGCGGGACAGTGCCCATTGAAGCTGAACTCTAACATGAACCTGAGCCTTCATCCATGTTCCTCATCTCTAGTGCCTTCATCCATGTTCCTCATCTCCAAAACCTTCATCCAAGTTCCAAGCATTTGTCCAAGTTCCAAGCCTTCAGTGTCTTCGTCCACATTCCTTGTCATGCCGTGTCCTGTCCTCAGCCTTCATCTGTCCTGACGTACCCACTGTTCTAAGCGGCAGGTCCAAAAGGGCTATTAAGTGGCCTGAGGGCTACCCCTGAGCCCAGCATTGCATTCATGGATCTCACTCTGTGCGTACAGGTTCAGCAGAGGTCTGAGTAAGCTACGTTCCAAGTCCAAGCCTCGTTCCAGTCCAGCCCATGCCTGAATAGGTTCGCCTCCCACGATGCCTACCTTGGAGCCTCGCCTTGAGGTTATGCCATAATCCAAGGGCTCACTCTCTCTCAAGCAAGCAACCACACCTTGCGCTCGCAACACTTCCCCTTATACTAACACAGAGTCTTAATTTACTGAAAGATATGTGAGTGCTGTTTGTGTTGTGTGTGTGTGTGTGTGTGTGTGTGTGTGTGTGAGAAAGTACAAGGCCAACATATTTCTCCTAGACCCTGAGCCCTGAGGTGCTTCTCTTAAACCAAGATCTACAACATAGTATAATTTTGCAGATGCCTATGGTTGTCTCAGTGGTAACTACTTATTTCATCACCTTTCTCCATCTTTTTTTATGTTCCTAAAGGGTAGCCATGTTAGTCTGGTGTAGCAAAACTGATACAGGCTAATAGCACCTTTAATCTAACAGATTTATTGATGCCTAAGCTTTCAAAGACAAGAGTCCACTTCACAAGACTCTTGTCCTTGAAAATGTATGCCTCAATAAATATGTTAGTCTTTATGGTGCCTTCAGGTTTTCCTTATCTGGATCTCTAAAAGTTCTGAACAGGACTTAGCACGCAATTATAAGACCCATACAACTTTATCTATGATAAATACAAAATAAAAAAAACCTGAAAGTATCTCCTGTCCCGATCTGGTCCTGGGCACATGGTCTGGTCCTGGGCACATCCCCTGTCCCGATCTGGTCCTGTGCCGATCTGGTCCTGTACATGGCCATGAGCCTGGGAAGGCTCATGGCCATGTACAGGTCCCATGACCTCCTGGGGATCCTACTGTGGCCCCTGCTTGGCCACTAGAATGTACTTGAGTGTGTTTTATGTCTTAAAATGTAGAATCCTCCAGTAGTGAAGGGTTCACTAAAAGTTCAGAGATGTCCTTAAGTGGGTTCTATCTTTTACCATAGGGAATCTTCTGGCAAAGAAAGTTCAGAGGAAGTTCAAAGGGTATATGTGAAATTTACTGAATGACAGAGGATGGGACAAACTAGGAGAATAAAACTGCATCCCACAAGGTATGGGAGTAGTCTTGGAGAGTCTTGCAGTTTGGAAGAGTTTTTGCTGAAGAATTTTGAAGTTGGAAGACCTGAATAGTTGTACTGGGAGACAGTGAGGAACAAGGGGCTGTGGCCTGGCTTAGGGTTCCAGGTTTTGGACTTGGTGGAAGACAAGGGAAATTTTCTACTGGGAAGAGAAGGAACCCGGACCGCCCATCCACTGGAAGAAAGTGGGTCTTGAGAAAGTCCTTGAGATGTGAGTACTTGGATAAATTGCTGAAAGGAAAGGACTTACTTTGCTTAAGAAGTGTGCATTGTGACAGTGACTGGGAAGATTTTGGAGAACAAAAGTGTTTTCTGCCTTGATTGTAGAATTGTTGAGACACTATTTTTAAATTATTTTTTCTAACTGCTGAACTTTACTATTTTTTAGCTGTGGATTTTACTTGATTCTGACTGAAACCTGGTAAATTTTTCTACATAAAGATTTTTCTCTTTGACACACCAACTTTGTTTACAGCGTGTGATAATTTTAGAAGTGATCTCTGCCCAGTTTATCCTTGCAGGAGAGCCTGTCCCTATTCCACAGGACTCAGAAACTTTATCCCTCCACCCTGGTTGAGTGATTCAGTGCTGGGATGATGATCCTGGCTGAGATAGGAAAGATGTTTGTTATGACTTTGTTGGAAATAGTGAACCCTGGGCCAAGAAGAGTGATGTCTCCGCCCACAGAGAGGAGCCCTGTGGGCCTCACCGTTGGTGGGCATGGTCTCAGCGATGTAGGACACAACTGTAAAGAGCTTTTATTAGGGAGAAAAGATAATGCATAACCCAAGGAGCGGGAAATGCAATAAGACAGTTCTTGAGCAGGATGTACTCAGGGTAGTCTGTAGATGTGAAGGTCTGGTAGTGGCCCGCAGCGCAGGGTACACCAGGAGATTCCTGTAGGCTGGTGGAGATACCTCTGAGAGCAGATCCGGTAGTGGCCCACAGCGTGGGGTAAGCCGAGGATAGCTGTTCGGTAGATGAAATAGCAGAGGTCTGAAGATATATTTTATTTATTTTATTTATTTAGCATTTTTTATATACCGAAATCCGTTTGCACATTGTATCGGTTTACAAAGAACTTGGACAGCATCGCCGGGATAACAGACAAAGCCTTTACAAGGAACAAGTAACAAGAAACTGCAATAACAGGTTGATTACGAATTAACTGCAGAAAATATTAGAGTATAGGAACCATATATATCTAATCTAGTATATTAGATATAGGAACCAGGTAGAGGATCTTGAGTAGCGGTATGATACCCTGTAGTTCAGGATGGGTAGAAGAAGTATGCTGACGAATGGTAGTGGCCCAAGGTATGGGGTACACCGTGGAATCCCAGCAATGTAGGCAGTGTAGGAAACTGAAGAAGGTACTCACAGAAGGAAGTTCCAGGAGCTGAACCCGAGGATCGGGTTAGGCGAAGTCCAAGGCAGAAAGGCCCTCCGAGGAGCGGATAGCCAAGACGCGGAAAGGCCCCCGTAGCGCAGGTACCCAGAGCATCCCAATGCCATGAGTATATACTGGAACAGAGGATCCCAATTTGGAGCAGATTTAACAACGAGAGAACTCCTTGCTAACTCGTCTTAGCAGTGGGCCGGTCAGCTTAAGTTTACCAGTGGGTTGATGTGATCGGGAGGGGACGCCCCGAGGTTTCCTCCATGACGTAAACAAAAGGAGGCCCTGCCGCGTGCGCGCACGTGCCTAGGTGATTCCAGAAATAAGATGGCGATCGGCAGCCCCCACGCCGTCCCGGGGATGCCGGAAAAGTCGGCGTTGGCTGGCGAAGGTAGCCACTCTTCCAATGATTGATGGTGCAGGGAAAAAAGAGGTGAGCATGAGAGGTCACAGCCGTCTGCAACCGACGGGCGCAACAATGTTATACTGCACAGAGGGGAAAGAAATCTCCCTTTCAAGACCCTAAGGGTTTCTTCTCTCTGGCTCTTCTGCACATCAGCCCAGTCACAGGCAGAACACCCCCCCCCCCCCCCCACACACACACACACACACAGTCACACGCACAATGAGCCTAAATCTGTTGTTCAAAGTAAAAGGTCATTACTGGCACTGATGGCAGAAAAACAAAGTTCAAAAGAAGTGATATGCCAATGGCTAGTGCACCAGACAGTAAAAATAAATTCCAAGAAAGCTCAAAACTAAATCTCAGTGACTTTCAGCAGCAATACACTGCCCTCCTAAAACTGGTCAGCTCTCTGAACAGGAACCCTCGCCCCTTGGGTCTTCCCAAGTACCTGTTCTGATGCAGTTCTCTTTTCTCACAGCGGTTTCTCCAAATCTGAACTTCTGGCTGACTCCTCTTTCAAACAGGGACTCTTTAACACCCTTTCCTCAGCTGGACAACTTTCTTTTCTCATAACAACCCAGCAAAGACAAAATCTCTTCTTAGTTAACACTTCTACAAAACTCCTCCCATGTCAGCTGAGGACATTCAAGTACTTCTGCTTCCTGACTACTTTTTCTTCTCTTCAGGCTTCTCAGGGTCCTCCCTATTGAACGGCATAGAATTCTCCCTCCTGGAAGTACTGGGAACCTAGCACCCTTCCCTACATAAGAATTCTTCTCCAGACATCCCTCAGTTATGAGAAGGTCCTACTCCTGATATTTTCCCTGTGAAAGGAAAGACGCCACTAGCACCACTCCATAGGGAAGAGATAGCCTCAAGACAGCGGTTGGCAGACAGCTTTTTTCTGATTTTGACTCCTCAAACCCATAATAACTGCCACTGGGGAGAGTCAAACCTCCTTAAACACTCCTACCTACTCTGACCTCACTATAGCAGGGGTAGAGTTTGTTGAGAACACTGACTCAACAAGGCTCCTACCCTAGTAAGGGGAAAATGTAGGGTCTCCTTTCATGAATATTATACCAATTTCTCTGAGCTGCATTCTAATTTTCAAAACAGTTTTGTTAGAGAGGCAATATTTTAAATGTCAAAATACCACACTATCAGGACTATTCACTCAATCCATGCTAGCATAAACACAAATTGCACTAACGTTAATGATAAAATTGCCAAGGCCCCATTATTTTTAACTGGGCTAATTAACTAATGTGTACACATTAAGTGATGTTAAAGTTAGTGCGAGTTACCAAACTTCATTGAATAGCTTTCTATATGATCTTTCTTTTCCTTTTCAAATATATTTTGTGAATTTAATGACACCAATTGAGAAATGCAAAACTGGAAGGATTAAAAACTGATGTTCTCCATTACTTTACAAGGCAGCTAAAGAACTGGCATGGTAGTAAATGTTTCCTTATACCATGGAAGCACACCTGTATTTGACAAAGCTACTGAGCTCACTTATACATAGTGAATACATGAAACCATCTCCCAAACATGGTGGCAGAGGCAAAAACAGGATCAGAATTCAAGAAAATAAGAGACAAGCAAGGAAACGTCTTAGTCAAAAGGAAGCCAGAGACCAAGTAGGGTCTATGATCAGACCTTCAGATACCTGAAAGATTTTAATGATGCACGAACTTCAAACATGTTCCGTTGGAAAGAAATCAATAGAACTAGGGGTCATGAAATGAAACTTCAGGGGATGACTCAAAACCAACATCAGGAAATATTTCTTAGGGTGGTGGATGCCTGGAATGCCTTTTTTGGGGAGGTGGAGAACATGAAAACAGTCAAAGAATTCAAAGGGGCATGGGATAAACTTGTGGATCCCTAAAGGCTAGAGGATGAAAATGAAGAAAAGAGTGCATGGGGGTAACTTGCTGGTGAGGCAGTTACTACCCTTAACCAATAAGCCTTGATGCTTTTGATGCAACTCCAACATTGTTCTCCACTTTAATGGCAAGGGGAAAAGAGGAATTGGATTCAGGCAGCAACCAATGAGGGTCCCCGACTTTTACAATCTGGGAAACTGATAAGCACAGATGTAACCTGCACGGAGCAGCACTTACTACCCTTAACCAAAGGCATGGGATTACTACCCTTAACCAATAAGCTTTGATGCAACTGAAACATCGCTCTCCACTTTGATGGGGGGAGGTGGCGGGAAAGAGGAATTTGATTCAACCAACATGAGCCCTGACTTTTACAGTCTTGGGTACTGATGCGCAGACATAAGGGAAAAAACACAGGACTGCTTTTACGGCCAAGTCCATAAGCAAAGCACGTCAAGCAGCATTGTCTGAATTTTCAAAAAGGCTCATCACCCAGTAAAAATGTTGCTAGCAGTAAATTTTTATGGGTTATCATATGGCTTGGTGTAGATGCAAGGAGTGACAGTTGCTATCCTTAAGAGAAACATGGGGGTAACCTGCACAGCACAGTAGATACTACCATAAGAAGCTTGCTGGGCAGACTGGATGGACCATTTGGTCCTTTTCTGCCTCTATTACTATGTTACTATGATATTGCAAAGGAAGGGAAAATAAGCAATCCTCATCTGCCATCATATTTTATTTCCCTTCAATACCTGAGGCAGTCAAATATGAAATTTGGAAACACTTAGTCATATATCCCAGGATCATGACTTATTTTATACAAAAAAGTCACCATGCCAAGGATTAAGTGATACCAACCAGAGGTCATCATGAAGCTGATCAGAATTTGATTTGAATTAACTAGCAGACAGAGGAAAGGATCCATATCCCTAAGCTGATCTATGAATCCGCCCAGCCTCCACCTCCCACCAGATGAGCTTTAGGTAATTTTTATTATTGGATCGGTGTCACAAATTCATAAACAATATGCTGAGTAAACAGTACATTTTGGGGGCAAGTTTTTTAAAATGATGTGGACAGGTGCAAAATGCCTAGGTACTTTCAGCCATGGATCTTGTACCAGTTCTCAGAGGGAAGGCAAGAGCATACTTTCCATTTAGAAAATAGCCCAAGGAAAAGATTGCTTGCAGAGATTTGCACCTGCTTTTTCTGCACAGAATTTGGAAATGTAAAATGCTCGCCTTGTTGCTTCCCTGGCCTAATGCCACCTCAGGAACATCTCCATGAAAATGCAATTTTCAAAAAGCCCTTTTATCTGGGTAAGCAGCCATTTACATGGGCAAATGACTTTTGAAAACTGGCCTTGTTAAACCACAAACAAAACAAAACAGAAGTACTATGATACCTCAATTAGTGTGTCTGTTTCTATAGACGTCTAAAAATCAAACGTCAGTGTGCAAAAGTAAAACTGAAAGTGTCTTCTCTTTCCTATCTCCTTTGAAATCGTTATGTAAAATGATCAGCACAGTAAATCAAATACATAGCTCTCTCTCTTTTTTCATAGTTGTTAGTTAGTTAGAAGCCTTAGACATGGAGCTTTTCTTTGACTGACTTTTCTGGTGGTGTAGATGGTCCAAAAACAGATGTGCATCAGAGTAGTTAAACATTTGCTTGATGATGTTAATCTTTCTGAGGGGTTTAGCCAAGCATCACCTGTAGCTCATGTCTAATATATTTACTGTCTGCCACAATTCCAGCCTTGTCAGCTATTAAATACCATAGATGCCACGTGATAGGTGTTTGTTCCTTGAGACCAGCTTGGAAAAAGTGGAATATCAAAATGCTTCTAAATAAATAAATCAACCCCACACATTTTAGAGACCTGGGTGGCAGTGAACCAGGTGAACATTCCAGCATTTTTCAGTGGTAACGAGATTGCTGCATTCCTCTTACAGAATATATTTAGAATAAATTACTGACTCACAAAAGGAACAGTACATCTGACATTGTTTTGTACAGTGGATTTATGCAGCATTCAGAGAAAAATGGACAGAGTGACTACTTGCGCTCTCCATTACTGAACTGTGCTAACCTCCAGTTCTGCTCACAAACAGGCCGATGCAATAAAGTCTACTCAGCCTAGCGCATAGGGTAACACGTGGTTAGATGCGTGTTTTGATTGCGCCAGACTAACACCCAATTCAATAAGGGGATTAACGCGTCCAAAACGCGTGCCAAACAACTGGGTATCTGATAGTGCTTATTGCATGAAAATTACATATAGATGAGGCTATTAACTATTACCTTTCACAGAGGAGAACCACAGAGAACAGTAAATCTACTGCTTTTGGTGATTAACAATAAAGAATTAATGAAATGCATCAATTACAAAAAAACAATTTTCTGGATACACAATATATACGCTCCAAGCTGATTTCACCCATTGCTATTGTGCATGTATATTGTGTGTCCAGAAAAGTTTTTTTTTGTAATTGATCCCTTACATGAATTCTTTCTTGAGTACCCATAGCAATTGCATTGAGCGCCCATAAGAGCACAGCCATGTCTCCTGGGCGCCCGAAGCATTTGAGCACTAGGGACGCACAATTTATCCCTAGCATATCCCTTTTAATGCACCAGCTCATTTAAATATAGTATAGGGTGCCCAGGAGATGTGGCTGTGTGTGCGTTAGGAAAACACCTGCTCAATACGAGCACATTAGGAAAACACCTGCTCAATACGAGCACCCGTTTTACCGCGTGTTTTATTGTATCGGCCCCAAAGGTTTTTTCACTCTCATTGATTTGCAGCTCGTATCCACCTACATCTACAGTTTTGTGCTGTCTTCCCCTCTGCTATGGATCTGGTGTACATAGTGCTGCAAATGTCTAGTAGCACTATAGAAATGATAAGCAGTAGTAGTAACAGTGGTATTGAGCTTATCCCATGCTGAACCCTTTTTTCTGCTGTCCTTGTCTGTTCCACTATTTCTCTCCAACTTCATCTAAATTTGATTGGCCTCTTGTCTCACTCTACTTACATCCTTCAGTAGCTTCATTAGCTTCCTGTTTTCCAAATATTCAAATCAAATATTATTACTATCCTGATTATGTAGCACATATTAGATGTACCAACACTGTACAGAAAAACATAGTGGACAATTCCTACTCTTTTGGAGCATACAGTCTAGTCCAGACAGACAGATAGGACAGAGAAACACATAGGAGGCCTTGGGTATGACAATGAGAAGGTTTATGGTAGGTGCGATAAAACTGAGAAGAGGCAACTTTTAAGAGAGTATCATCAGAGGACTAAGTTACATTAGCAGGATGAGTTGGGGTTCAGATATTAAAGGTAATCTCAAAGGTGTGAGTTTTCAGGCTGGACTTGAATCTGGTCAGAGAGGGATCTTTGCACACATGTTCGGGAAAATAATTCCAAGCAATTGATGCAGCCACGTGGAAGGCATGGAAATATGATTTGATGATGGGTGCAGATAAATTAGCTTACCCAAAGAGAGAAGTTTGGGAAGACTGGTGTAAGGGGAAATGAGAGAGGAGAGGTAACAAGTAGATTCAGAGTGAATGCACTTATAGGCAAACATAAGAAGCTAAAAGGTCCAGATTCAGCCACTGGCTGGCAAGGAAAGATAGCCGGTTAAACTTATCTGGCTAACTTAGCCGGGATATTCAGCAATGCATAATGCCAATGAATATATACCCCACTTTCTTAAAGTTAGCCAGATAGGCAGGAGGTGATGAGAAAGCAGATAAGGATTCTGGTGGTATGATCAGAGAGGAAGGGACAGAGAAAGGAATGACAATTCTTAGTGATATAATCAGAGAAGGAGAGATAGGAGTTGAAAATGGACCCAAGATTATGGGTCAAGGTAATGGAGAGCATAATAAAATAATGCTATTTACAATGATCAAGAAAGTAAGAAGAGGGGAGGAGATTTTAGGGGAAAGAATAAAGCACTCCATTTTGGCCCTGTTGAGCTTGAGACGATGATGGAACATCCAAGGAACATCATCAGACAGGCAGGTTGCAATTTGGGATTGGATTTTTGGTGAGAGCTCTGGTGCAGAAAGGAATATCTGGGAATCGACCACATGAAGGTGGCATTGGAGTCCATAAGAGATCAGTTTTTGCAGGGAAAGGATATAAAGGGAGAAGAGGGCCTAGAAGAAGGATGAGAGTGGAAGAGGATCCACTGGAGGATAAACTGAAAAGATAAGATGAAAACCAAGATAGAACTGAATCTTGAAGTCCAAGAGAGGCGAGGGTGTCAAGGTCAACAGCATCATAAGCAGTCAAGGAGGAAAAGAATGGAGATGGCCATGAGGAAATCATTGGAGACCTTGGTAAGGGTCATGTCAGTGTAGTGTAAAGGATGAACTTTCAACTGAAGTGATTCGAGGATACCCTGAGATGTGAAGGAAATAAGACAGTGGCGAGAGACAGCCCCTTTAAGTAGTTTGGAAACAAAGGGGAGGGAGGATGATAGTTGGCAGGGCAGGAAGGGACCAATAAAGGATATTTGAACAGCGGTGTGATCACTGTTTGTTTGAAAGCAGCAGGGAAGTTAGCCGTAGAAAGTGACAGACTAAGAATGTGACAGATGATCTTGGTTATGACTTATGTTTTTCATTTCCTGGCCTTTCTCAGTTTTCCAGTCTTTATCTCCCACCACAACCCTCCACATCCACTCCAGTCTCAATTTGACTTTCATCTAGTCATTCATGTATCATCTTCTATTTTTCACTACTAAGTCCCTTCTTTAATAATGTTTAAAAGAAAGATGAATCCTCTTTGTATTATGCAAAATCTAGCAAGTGGTGACTCTCAGTGTATATCAATTTAAGAAGTTAGTAGGCCATGGCTATTAGAATTCCTTAAGCAGCTCCTGGAGGAAAGCAGTTAGGAACAGTTTCACAAATCACCTCGAATCGTGCACTGTGTGACACCACAGCCAATATGAACCAACAGTATCCAGAAAGATAGCTAGGATAAAAGAGAACTGCAGACAAGTGGCTTAAATAATTCCAAAACTAACCACTTATCCAGTAAAATATTTTAATTCAGAGTGGATCAGTATTGCCACGCCTTGCATGTGCTTTTGAAATACTGTGCTATACATAGAGCATAGAACTTTCTTTTCAAAGTGGATTCATAATTCATTATACTTTTTGATCAGCTGTATGTTTTCTAAATCATTTTGTCTTCTCTCTTACTGTCTTAAGTCTTATAAAGAATGAGACGGAGAGAGTACACTGAGCTCTGGATGTGACTCACTCAGACTGTTGGGAGCAGCATAATGGAGGAGCTGTGACAGGCACATGTGGCAGTCAAGACACCTAACCAAGCTGGTGGCCCGTACCACACAGGCTTCTCCCTTCTACTACACTTGTATATAGAGGGAACTGGTCCATTGTGATGGGCTCATGTGTGTCTCCAGTCTCTCCACCCCCTCTCTGTTTTAAAATGTAGAAGCTACTGGTAAGTCTTTCAGTGTTTCACTAGCTCTTCTTTTGAGTCAAATGAGTCTGCAGTACATGCTCCATGGAGGTAAGTGCGCCCCACAACATTTTTGTTAGTGAAGTTGTGCCTTGGGCTTGAAAAGATGGGGAAACTCTGGTGAAAATAAAGAAGCAGAACAGAATGCAGCACAAGGAAATTGCTTCGGAAACATCATGGAGAAAAGCACTACTTTAAAAAAAATGAATTATGTATTGCATCTGGATTAATGTGTACACATTATGCAAATGAGCACTTTATGCCATTTGCAACAGAAAAACTGTGCAACTGCTAATTGCCACACATATACAAGAGGTAAAGCTGTGCTGTCTGTGGCATATAGGCAAATTTTATGTTGATTTTATGACAAGCAACAAAGAAACTTTTGAACAATTCATTCAGAGGGCAGCAGTTCAAAAACAAATGTTTATCTAACCACCTCAATTAAGAGGTATAGAATTACACAACTGGATTTTTTTTTTTTTTTTTAAAAAGGAAACAGAAATAAGGGTGGAAGGGAAAACTAGGAAAAAGCAATTATTTATTCATTTGTTGTAACTTTTAATGAATTGCTAGCTAACAGTCCTCTTAGGTCACTATGGGTCATCTCTTACAGTATTGAAATGTTTGATAATTTACATGCATAATCCCCTACTGCTGCCAACCAGCAATCAAAATATTAAAAAAATATTTCTATCACATAATAATTCCTTATCAGCAGCTAAGTCCACAAGACTTCTTGGTAGGAGCAAGAGACCATAGTTAATTCACTTATTTGCATAAGGTCATCAGTATTGTGATTTAATGTGCCTAACATGAATTGTTAATTCTTGGCTAAACTAACTTACAGCTGGATCTGTCTGGCAGGCTACAAGTAAAGTAATAGCTAGAGCTCCTATCGGAACACAGGCGCTCACATAACCAGGTCTGTCTGGCAGGCTACACAGATGACCTAGGAGGATGGATGTCCAGGCGACAGTCACATTAATATTAGTAGTTTTTTAGATTTAGATTATATGTGGGTAGAGAAGGGTGCTGGGAGAGAACTAAACAGGGGATCTTCTATGCTCATCTACCCAAGTGTTCTGGACGTGGACCCTTGGGCCGGCTGAGACTGATGATGTTGCACTGTGGAGGACCCACAGTGGACAACACAGCCGGGAGGCAGCACTGGAGAGGTACTCCGGAGAAGGCTTCACCACTGGAAGCCCGAGGTCCTCCCAGGAGGAGCCCGTAGGGACCCGGGCCTCTTGGTCTTAGGTGTGATCCTCTGCGACCAAGGACCAGAAGAGCAGCCCGACGAGGAAGTCCAACAACGAGATGGAGCTCAGGAGGTCAGAAGAGACTTCACCCTTGGAAGCCAGCGGCCCCCCTGGGAGGAGCCCGTGAGGACCCGAGCTGCTGAGACTTAGGCGAAAACCTCCAAGCAAGTGAAGAACCGAATACCTGCAGAAGCAGAGAGAGCTGTAGCCGGAGTCCAGGGGCAAGCCAAGGTCGGGAGTCAGAAGTCAGATGCTGAAGACAAACCAGGGACGGAAGCTGAAGCCAAAGTCAAAGAACGAAGCAGGGTCAGAAGCCAGCAGTCAGAAGCTGAAGACAATCAGGAACCAGGAACCACAACTAGAGACTCAATAAAGAAGTCGAGAGCCAAAACCAGGAACAGAGGCTGAAGCCAGAGTCGATGAATGAAGCAAGGTCAGGAGCCAGAAGTCAGAAGCCGAAGACAATCAGGAACCAGGAACCACAACTAGAGACTCAATAAAGAGTGAACCTTGTTGCAAGGCGAGGTTTAGGCCAAGCTGCAGGGTTTAAATACCTTATAGCGTATGACGTCATCCGAGGGCGTCCTCTGACTTTTCCCGCGCTGGCCCCTTTAAATTCTGAGCCCCTGCGTACGCCTAGGGGGTGGGGCCAGATGCGATGGGACGCCAGCATCTCCCTCGAGGAGGGAGTGCCGCAGCTGAGGCCTGGGCAGGCCGAATCAGAACTACAGCGGCCCGGGCCGGCCTCGAGGTGAGTGAAGGACCCGGGGCATGGCCCGGGGCCCGTAACAACAAGATAACAAAAACTGACCTGGATAGGTAGTGATGTCTTACAAGTGGTCATGACTGTGATATATATCCTTAGAGCATGGGCAGGAATAATTGGACAGACTGAATGGGTCAGTTGGTCTTCTCTGATGTCATTTACTGGGTTACTTTGATTTTAACATCTGCCCAGGGTTGAAGCCTTGACAATTGGTGCTACTGCTCACAAGTTTCAAACTTGTGCTAATTCAACCCCTTTTCTGTGTCTGTTTCCAAAACGTGTACACACACTTTTCCATGTAATAACAGTACCAAGGATATTCTCTTTACAAATCCAAGGAAACGGGTCCCCTGTGTGGCTGAGATCATCACTTGTCTATGAGTGGACCGAGAGCACTTTTAATTAAACTGGGTGGTCTAAATGCCTAAAAAGAATTAAATGAGTTTTGAAATGTATATAGTAAAAGGATGAGGATCATAGCGAGATCAGTGACAATGTATGATTCTTGCTGTATTTTGGGTGAATTTTGCTTCATCCATAGGACTGCATCCCAGCTACTTTTTAAAATTTGTGCTTTTCTCCCAGCCCTCCCCTGCCCAATCACACCCACCTACAAACTATTCACCTATTGATATTTAAATTTCCTAAGGCAACTCCTTAAGAGTTTTAGCCTGCTAGCTGGCCAACCCTTTGTGACACAGGCGTGAGGTAAGTAAATGTGCTTTGTTATGCTCTTCACTTTAGATACATTTAGAAAATTTACTTTAGATACATTTAGAAAATTTAGAAAAAAATGATGATTGAATTATGAATGTACGTGAAAGATGCGCAAATGGAGAGGGTTGAAACCTTTATAATTGATGCTACTTCTCACAAGTTTCAAACTTGTGCTAATTCCACCCTTTTTGTGTCAGGTATTATAAGGAAAAGAATGGAAAATAAAACAGAAGATATCATACCTCTGTATTGATCCATGCAGGAACCGCACCTTGAGTATTATATGCTGTTCTGGTCTCCCTGACTCAAAAATGATCCAGCAGAACTAGAAAGGTTACAAAAAAGGGCAACCAAAATGAAAAAGGGGATGGAATGGCTCCTCTGTGAGGAAAGGCTAAACAGGTTAGGGCTGTTCAGACTGGAGAAGGCTGACAGGAGATATGATAGACATATATAAAATCATAAATGTGATGAAACAGGTAAATAGGGAATGGTTATTTAATTTTCCCTTTACAATAGTGCTAGGACTAGAGGATACTCTATGAAGCTACTAGGAAGCATACAAAGCAAATCAGAGAAAGCATTTTTTCATTCAGCATGCAATTAACCTGTAGAATTTGTTGCCAGAGGATGTGGTGAAAGCAGTTAGCATAGCTGGGTTTAAAAAGGATTTAGATAAATTCCTGGAGGAAATGTCCATAAACCACCATTAGTTATACAGACTTGGGAAAGTCACTGCATATCCCTGCTTATGAGCAAGAAGGAATTGGATCTGTTCTTTAGGATCCTACTGAGTATCCTGGATTGGCCACTGCTGGAGACTGAATGCTGGGCTCAATGGTCATTTGGCCTGACCTACAATGGCATTTCTTATGTTCTTAGGTCCTTCTCTCCAGACTGTGCTGCATTAACTGCTGTACTACAGCTATGTAGCTGACTGAGCTTTTCAATTAATGGGTACAAAGCAGGCCTAGTGAAGAATATGGGCTGAAAGATTAAAACGTACTTTTGTATGTTTTGTGCACCCTCTTAATCTGTATTTGTGTGTGTGTGTGTGTGTGTGTGGGGGGGGGGGTTATGCATCAATTCTGCTACAAAAACACATGTGCTTTTAAAGTTTTCTTAAGATTCATGCATGGAGAGGGTAATTTTCAAACAGCCTGCATAGTGTAACGTTTGCAAGTACACTGTACACTGGTAATGGGCATTCATTTTTAACAAATGCTAAAAATGCAATGAATGAAGCCGAAATGAACCCAAAATGCACTCTCACAAAAATAGCTCAACATTTTCCAGAATTTTTGCTTTTATTGCAAAGTTTTTAAAAGGGCCTCCCCAAGGTCCTCCAACTCCCCTCCTGCCCCATAAAATCCAACCTGGGGCTCAGGCTTGTCCAGCTGAACCAGGCCCAACTTCAACTTCCCTAGGTCCTCCAATCCCCCCTTCCAACTTCTAACATTAAGCCTAGGGCCCAGGCTTACCCTGCAGAGTTACACTGGGCCCAGTCAAGGCCTCTCCCACCCCTTGCAAACATGTGTTGGGTCTGGGAATCTCCCTCCCTGGCCCCCACTTACCCCCTTATGCCTGGTCCGGTTAGAAATGATAAGGGAAGGAGCGAAGCTGACTTGCTCATGTCCTGGCACCTGGGTCTTTAATAATGACACTGAAAGGGCATCATTTCAATACCTGTCTCCGGAGTGGCCAGCATCATTATGTTGTACAACTTTGCACCCACCCACAAAACCTCTCCTCTGTGCACATAAAAGTACATGTTACGTGTGTACTTTCACAAGCACTAACTCTGGGTCAGTTTTAGAAAGCCATTTACATGCATAAAGCCAGAATTTATACACATAAATAGCTTTGAAGATCAACTCCAGAATGCTGGGTAAATTCAGCCTTTAAAAGCAAGGTGAAACTGACCTCAAGCAAGAAGGGACTTGTAGTAAGTGGCAATGTAAGAGTTTGCAACACTAAAATCAAGATACCTGAACTGTTTTGCTCCAATATGTTGACTTTAATATCAACATTTTCAAGCATAAGATTTTGCCTTCTGATTTCTTGCCTCCAGCCTTTCAAGCCTCAACCTACATAAAAAGGTTCCAAGTCAAAAAAGGTTTCCAACTTTAATGTTGAAAAAAAAATCTCAAATAAAGCCCTGCTGTATAATGTGGGTCAGCAATAAAGATAAACCAAGAGCCACCTCAAGCGCACTTTAAATTAAACTCTGTCATGGAAGAAGCTAAACTTTTGTAAAAATCCTTGATCCTGTGAGGGAAGGAGATAAAAAATATGACCTTGTGCATACGTTCTGTAAAATGAAAAGCAAAATGGTAATCTTTACCTTCGCAGTTGCAGGATATTTATATTTTATTATAAGTATACTGCTATATTAATATTTGTATAATTCATTGTTTTTTTATAATTTTTATGTATGTATTGTCTTGATTGTTTTATTTTATATATGTTTTAAATGATATATGTGAAGTTGAACATCCCGTAATACAATGTATTTGCCTTAGGCAGCGTATAAAACTTTTAAATAAATAAATGAAAATGTGATTAGAAAAGTAGGTTTTACATAAAACAACACACTCCTCACTTATAATTGGCAAGCTACCTTTGTGCTATAAACTACTACTGTTACTGTATTCAACCGTCAAGGCAATTTAGAAGTAGGCGCACATACTCCGAGGATGCTCATTAAGAAGGTACAGTAAAGTCAAATCATGTATTATAAAGGATGTGTTGTCAAAATATCCATGCTATATGTTGACCAAGATTCCATCTAGAGTTTACAGAGCCATGCATAAGTAATCATTCCTGCATATTAAAACCGCAGCTATTTTCTTGTATTTATTTTGTTGTCCTTGTGATGCATACCAGTGATGATTATGGTGCCTTTATTTACTTGAGATATTAAAAAAGTAAGTGCTGTCCTGCTATAACAATCTATGAGCTCTCTAGGGGGAAAAGTATGAAATAAACAATTATGATGATGATTTACATACCACATGATCAAATGATATCACTAAAACCTCTTGATGAAATTTACACCCTAGTATCTCATGCTATCCTACAGGCTTTCCTTTCCTAGAGCAACTCTAGAACCTGACTCAAGACAATCTATCTTTTCTAATTACTGACCCACATTCATATGCAGTAGCAGGGGCAATAGAATGCCTATTTGGTTGGGGGGGGGACCAATCAAATTGCCCCCAACTTCTCCTCAAACTGGCATTTTCTTACATATACTGGGTCTGGGGAAGAAAGAGAGTAAGGTATCTGGGAACAGGAAAAAGGATATCAAGGAGGAGGGAAATGAAGAAGGAAATGTAGATAGATAAGAGATTGAGGATGACAGAGGGAGAGGGAGGAGAATACAAGGAATTCAGGGAGGATAAGAAAAGGGAATGAGAGCAAAGGAGGGAAGGGAGAAAAGAGGGGGCAGAAGAGGATGGAAGAGAAAGGATGGTGGAATAGCAAATCACCTGGACTGGATGGTATGCACTCCAGGGTTCTGAAAGAACTAAAAAATGAAATTTCAGATCTATTAGTAAAAATATGAAACCTATCATTAAAATCGTCCATTGTACCTGAAGACTGGAGGGTGGCCAGTGTAACCCCAATATTTAAAAAGGGCTCCATGGTCCATCCGGGAAACTATAGACTAGTGAGCCTGACTTCAGTGCCGGGAAAAAATAGTGGAACCTATTCTAAAGATCAAAATCACAGAGCATATAGAAAGACATGGTTCAATGGAACAGAATCAGCATGGATTTACCAAGATAAGTCTTGCCTCACAAATCTGCTACATTTTTTGAAGGGGTTAATAAACATGTAGATAAAGGGAACTGGTAGATGTAGTGTATTTAGATTTTCAGAAGGCAATTGCCAAAGTCCTTCTTGAGAGGTTTCTAAGAAAACCAAAAAGTCATAGGATAGGAAGTGACGTCCTTTCACAGATTGCAAACTGTGTTAAAAGACAGTAAAGAGAGAATAGGATAAATGGCCAGTTTTCTCAGTGGAAAAAGATAAACAGTTGAATGCCTGAGGGATCTGTACTTGGACCTGTGCTTTTAATATATTTATAATTGATCTGGAAAGGGATAAGAGAATGAGGGCAGTAGAGGAGGACCGGAAGGCTCATCTGCATACTGCTTCCAGCATCCCCCAGGAGAGGCGTCCAGAGGTCACAGCAAGTGATCCAGAGGCTTCCAGAGGCCCCACAAGTGATCCAAAGGCTTCCAGAGACCCTGCAAGCGATCCAGAGGCTTCCAGAGGCCCCGCACCCTTTCCAGTAGAGGAGAACCGGAAGGCTTATCTGCATACTGCTCCCAGCATCCCCCGGGAGAGGCGTCCAGAGGTCACCGCAAGCGATCCAGGGATTGACTTCCAAAGCCCCAGCTTCCAGAGGCCCCGCACCCTTTGTAGTAGAGGAGGACCGGAAGCGTGCGCCTAGTGGCGCGCAAATCTCAAACCCTTCCATTAACTGAGTGAAGATTCATTTAACGGTGGTTAAAGAGGATTGGTAAGTATAGCTTTCAGAAATTTTTGGACTTATAAAAGTTTGGTGAAAGGTGAAATTAAGGGATATATTCTTTAGAGTTTGTGTGTGTCTGAGGTAATAAGCAAGCCAGAGATAGTTAATTCTAGTGTCTGTCTTTCCCACCCACTCAACCCTTGATTTTTAGCCAATAGAGACTTTCTCATTAAAAATCAATCAGGGTCTTATCTAAATCATACTATTGTACCAGCCCTTATTGAAAGTTTAATCATCCCCTTGTAGGACACTAGCTGATTAATTAATAAATTCACATGTAAATTTAAAATACTCTCATTCCAATTCCCTTAGTATCCTAAACTTAACTAGGAACTCAATAAAACTAAGATGAAGGCAGCAGTTCAGCAGCAAGAGGGGGGCTTTCCAGTCTTTTGCATTGAGTGTCACATGTATGATTTTTTACCCGCCGGTGAGAGATTGTATGTGTGCACTCGGTGCAAAGAGCTCCTGGCTCTCAGGAAATGAGTCCGATCTCTGGAGGCTAGAGTAGCAGAATTGGAGAAGCTGAGGGAGACAGAGAGGTACATTGATGAGACCTTCAGGGACATAGTAGCAAAGTCCCAAATCCAGTCTGGCAGCCCCAGTGCTGCCTTGGATCAGGAAGGTCTCCCAGTAGGAGAACATCACCCTGGTGTAGCAGAAAGGGATTCTGTAGCAAGGACTTGCTCTCCAAGTGATGTACTGTCCTCTCGCACTGAGGACAAGTCAACCAGGGCTACTGCCCAGGAGGGAAGGGTTAGGCCGGCCATCATAGTTGGTGATTTGATTATTAGAAATGTAGATAGCAGGGTAGCTGGTGGACGTGAGGATCGCCTGATAACTTGCCTGCCTGATGTGAAGGTGGCAGACCTCACGTGTCACCTAGATAGGATTATAGACAGTGCTGGGGAGGAGCCGGCTGTCGTGGTACATGTGGGCACCAACAACATAGGAAAATGTGGGAGAGAGGTTCTGGAAGCCAAATTTAGGATTTTAGGTAGGAAGCTGAAATCCAGAACTTCCAGGGTGGCATTCTCTGAAATGCTTCCTGTTCCACGTGCAGGTCCCCAGAGGCAGGCAGAGCTCCAGAGTTTCAATGCGTGGATGAGATGATGGTGCAGGGAAGAGGGATTCAGTTTTGTAGGCAACTGGGGAAACTTTTGGGGAAAGGGGAGACTTTTCCGAAAGGATGGGCTCCACCTTAACCAGAGTGGAACCAAGCTGCTGGCACTAACTTTCAAAAAGGAGATAGAGCAGCTTTTAAACTGGAACAAGGGGGAAAGTCGACAGTCACTCAACAGTGCATGGTTCGGAGAAATGTATCCTTGAAGGATACTAATGAATCAAGATACTAATGAATCTATTGAACAGGTCATCCGCTGTGTGACCTGTTCAATAGATCCCTAGAAACGGGAGTGGTGCCGAGTGATTGGAGAAGAGCGGTGGTGGTCCCGCTTCACAAGAGTGGGAACAGGGAGGAGGCTGGCAACTACAGACCGGTCAGCCTCACTTCGGTGGTGGGAAAAGTAATGGAGTCACTGCTGAAAGAGAGAATAGTGAACTATCTACAGTCCGGAGAATTGATGGACCAGAGGCAACATGGATTCACCAGGGGAAGATCCTGTCAGACAAATCTGATTGACTTTTTTGACTGGGTAACCAAGGAATTGGATCGAGGAAGAGCGCTCGATATCATATACTTGGATTTCAGCAAAGCTTTTGACACGGTTCTGCACAGGAGACTGGTGAATAAAACGAGAAGCTTGGGAGTGAGTGCCGAGGTGGTGACCTGGATTGCAAATTGGTTGACGGACAGAAGACAATGTGTGATGGTAAATGGAACCTTCTCTGAAGAGAGAGCGGTTTTAAGTGGTGTACCGCAAGGATCGGTGTTGGGACCGGTCCTGTTCAATATCTTTGTGAGCGACATTGCGGACGGGATAGAAGGCAAGGTTTGTCTTTTCGCGGATGACACTAAGATCTGCAACAGAGTGGACACGCCGGAAGGAGTGGAGAGAATGAGACGGGATCTAAGGAAACTGGAAGAGTGGTCGAAGATATGGCAGCTGAGATTCAATGCCAAGAAGTGCAAAGTCATGCATATGGGGAGTGGAAACCCGAATGAACTGTATTCGATGGGGGGGGAAAGGCTGATGTGCACGGAGCAGGAGAGGGACCTTGGGGTGATAGTGTCTAATGATATGAAGTCTGCGAAACAATGCGACAAGGCTATAGCAAAAGCCAGAAGAATGCTGGGCTGCATAGAGAGAGGAATATCGAGTAAGAAAAGGGAAGTGATTATTCCCTTGTACAGGTCCTTGGTGAGGCCTCACCTGGAGTACTGTGCTCAGTTCTGGAGACCGTATCTACAAAAAGACAAAGACAAGATGGAAGCGGTACAGAGAAGGGCGACCAGGAAGGTGGAGGATCTTCATCGGATGACGTACGAGGAGAGATTGAAGAATCTAAATATGTACACCCTGGAGGAAAGGAGGAGCAGAGGCGATATGATACAGACTTTCAGATACTTGAAAGGTTTAATGATCCAAAGACAACGACAAACCTTTTCCGTAGGAAAAAAATCAGCAGAACCAGGGGTCACGATTTGAAGCTCCAGGGAGGAAGATTCAGAACCAATGTTAGGAAGTATTTCTTCACGGAGAGGGTGGTGGATGCCTGGAATGCCCTTCCGGAGGATGTGGTGAAGACCAGAACTGTGAAGGACTTCAAAGGGGCGTGGGATAAACACTGTGGATCCATAAAGTCAAGAGGCCGCCAATGAAGAGTGGGTGACTCACCAGAATGATGGCTACTGCCTGGAGACAATACCCTTATTCAATAAACATACACATGCTTACTGTGACTCCAACATCGTTCTAGCTTCAACAGCAAGAGGAAATGTGGAATAAAGGATCTGCACTCACAAAGGGGGGAGTAGCTGGCTTGTTACGGCGGTTACTACCCCAAACCAAATAAGCCTGTTACTCCTATTTCTATGCATATACAGCATAGTTCTCTGCTTCAACGGCAGGGGAGAAGAAAAAACTGATACTTCACGCATATCCAGCATAGCTCCCTGCTTCAACGGCAGGGGAGAAGAAAAAAGGGTTCACACTCACAAAGCGGGGAGTAGCTGGCTTGTTACGGCGGTTACTACCCCAAACCAAATGTGCCTGATACTTCACTTTCGATGCATATCCAGCATGGCTCTCTGCTTCAACAGCATGGGAGAAGAATAAACAGATACCTCAAGCATATCCAGCATAGCTCCCTGCTTCAACGGCAGGGGAGAAGATAAACAACCAATAAGGGCTGTATAACATAGTCCGAGTAGAACAAATAAGCATGGGTGTAGGTTGCTTATTGCGGCGGTTACTACCCCTACTACCCCTAACTTATCAGCTAGATATTCACTTGGATGCAGCTCCATCACTGCTTTCTACATTAATGGTGGGGGTGGAAAGGAAATAGAACCAAGAGCTAAGAGAAACAGATAAGTATGAGAGAAAAAAGTGTGTGAAGCTTGCTGGGCAGACTGGATGGGCCATTTGGTCTTATTCTGCCGTCATTTCTATGTTTCTATGTTTCTATAAGAGAGTTAGGGCATCCCAACAGAGAGGTTCCATTAAAAGCAAACATTGTCCATATGCCTGTATGTAAAAAATCACTGAAGCTAATGATTTCTGGATTATCCCAAACAACTGAAAAGCCGGCTCCAATGACAAGCAAAAAACACACTTTGAAATGTCTGTATGCCAATGCCAGAAGTCTAAGAAGTAAGATGGGAGAGTTAGAGTGTATAGCAGCAAATGATAAGATTGACATAATTGGCATCACAGAGACTTGGTGGAAGGAAGATAACCAATGGAACAGTGCTATATCATGGTACAAATTATATCGCAATGATAGGGAGGATCAACTTGGTGGGGGTGTGGCACTTTATGTCCGGGAGGGTATAGAGTCCAACAGGATAAAGATCATACAAGAGGGAGGCAAGATGGTCCGGAGTGAACGCCTAGAGAAGAGGCTCTTACCTTTACGATTCCTATCTACGGAGAAATGCCGCATACTAAAAGAAAGGGGAGAATAAGAGAGGCGAGAGAAGATTTGCCCTCTATTGATCCCCAACAGCCTGGAATCGAAGGGTTCTTCGCGGGAGCCGTTACATCTTCGCTGGATAGCTTGGTCGCTGGGAGCGAAGTGCAGGAGCGCGCACAGCCTCCCCAGACCTGTGATACCACCTTAAGCCCTGGGGAGCCGAGGAGACCAGCTCACCCGGGAAACATCGCGATACTTCCTGGAACCCCGGAAGAAGTGGGGAGTCCTTCGGCATTAGACCTGACCGGAGGAGACCCTGCAGACCGGGAGGATAGCCCCCGAGAGACCCGTAGGCTGGTAGGAGCAGTGGCTCTGAGCCCAGAAAGAGTTTTGACAACTTTGACTCCGGAATCCTCATTGGGGGCTAGGAAGAAGGAGAAGCCAATGACATCAGACAGCAAAGGAAGGTCAGTGAGCATTGAGGAGGAAGCAGGAGACGGTCATTTAAGAGCCCTAGCTGCGGGTTTTTCTATATCTACCCCAGAAACTATAACACTGCATGGGATATGGGCAATATTAAAATCAATTGAATTGTCTATTAAAAGTTTATCTGCTGTAACTTTAGAAACTAGGAACCAAACTATAGTGAAAAATAACCTTATTTCCAATTTTGGGAAAAAGGTTGAAGATTTGGACAAAAAAGTTTTAAAGGTTGAAAATGTGCAGCAAAAATTGATAATATCAGACAATATTACCAACAAAAGATTAGAAAATATTGAAAATGCTCTCAGTGTTGCGGTCCCGGTCGCTAAGCTAGCGACCGGGTCCTTACCTGGTCTCTTGCCCCCGGGGTCCGCGCCGGGAGCCGCAAACCCCGAGGTCTGCCTGGCCACATGGCAGCGGCGTCTCCACGAGGGAGACGCCGCTGAGGCCCAATTCTGGCTCCTCCCCTGCTGGGGAACGCGCGTGCGCGAGGCCCGGGCTTTTGAAGGTCCAGCACCCGGAAGTGCTGAACCGCCCTCGGTCTGACGTCAGACGCCAGCAGGATACTTAAGCCGGCATCTGCCTCCTCTGCCTTGCCTTGCAACGAGGTTGCTCCTTCGCAGAGTGCTAGTTGCTGATCCTGCCTTGCTCCTGATCCTGCTGATCCTGACTTGCACCTGATCCTGCTGATCCAGATCCGCTCCTGTTCCTGTTGGTCCTGCTCCATTCCAGTTCCTTCCGTTCCTGCTCCTTCGGCTTGATTCCTCGGCTCCTGACCTCGGCTCACCTCGACTCTCCGTGCCTGCAGCCTGCCTCGACCACTGGTCCGTTCTTACATCTCTCCGCAGCCACGCTCCTAAGTCCCAGTGGTCCGGACCCCTACGGGCTCCTCCTGGGGGGGGTCCTGGGTCTCCAGGGTGAAGCTCCACTTCGTCCACACCAGCTGTGTTCCTCCTCCCGGCCTCCGTACCATCGTCGGAGCCGCCGCTCCACCAGGCCGGCCCAAGGGTCCACTACCAGTCTCAAACTGCAACAGTTTGCAAGGCCATGGACCCGGCGGACGCATCTGGGCTACAGGCCATACCCAGAATGGCCCAGAGGATCCAGCAACAGCAGCACCGCCTAGAAGTGCTGGCTGCCACAGTCGAACGCCTCGCGAATCGCCTGGACACCACTCCCCAGGAGGTCAAACAGCCTCCGCCTCCGGTACCAGCGCTGCTGTTCCCCACGCAGACCCAACTTCCGGCACCAACTCGCTATGCAGGGGATGCCAAGGCATGCAGAGGTTTCTTGAACCAGTGTTTCATCCGGTTCTCCTTGCTGCCGGGACAATTTCCTTCTGACGCGGTTAAGGTAGCCTACATCCTTTCTCTGCTCGATGGGAAGGCCATGCTTTGGGCTTCACCTATGTGCCTTGCAGGTCGCATTAAGGACGAACTGACTGCTCGAGACATTCCCAATACATTAAATGAAGTAATAGACTTGGCCGGGAGACTAGACCGCCGGCTTCAGCAACGGGCCAAGGAAGGTCGGGTACCTCGCCGTCCTGTCTCCCTGGCACCAGCTTTCGCTAGACCACTATCAACTCCTACGACTCAACAAGCCCCGCCCAACAACTCGTCCACGGAAGAACTGATGCAAATTGGGCGAACTCCCCTGACCGAAGAGGAGAGAAGAAGAAGCCGCAACCAGGGCTCTGCCTATACTGCGGTAGCAAAGGCCATTTCCTGGCTCAATGCCAGGAACGGCCGGAAAACGCTAGAGTCTAGGGAGGAAGGAGGAGCTCCCCCTAGGCTGTGCTAGTGCTGCTCCTCAATGTACAGTTCCAATTACGCTGGAGTACCCTGGAGGCTCCTTCCAAACCCTCACCTTTTTGGATTCCGGGGCAGGGGGGAACTTCATCTTGAAGGATCTGGCGCACCAACTGGGTCTCCCCACTGAGCCTAGAGAACCACCACTATGGATCACCTCCATCCAGGGGACAGCCCTTCCAGGCGATATCACGGAATTCACGAAACCTTTGACCCTACGAACTGGAATACTCCACACCGAAGAGATATCCTTTCTGTTACTTGAGAAAACAGTACATCCAGTAGTCTTGGGGCTGCCCTGGTTACAGCGACACGCCCCCGTGATCCATTGGGACTCACTTCAAATTGCCCAGTGGAGTTCATACTGTTTTCAAAACTGCCTTGAGTTTCCTCGAATACCTAACATCTCGGTGTGCCGGACTGCTCTGTCTCTCCCTCTGCCGTATCAGGACTACTCCAATGTTTTCTCCAAACAAAAGGCGGAGATCCTTCCATGCCACCGATCCTTCGACTGCGCAATAGATCTTTTGCCTGGCACCACCCCTCCGCGCGGCCGGGTTTATCCCTTGTCGCTACCTGAGACACGTGCAATGTCTGAATACATTACAGAAAACCTCGCCAAAGGCTTCATTCACCCCTCGCACTCACCCGCCGGCACGAGATTCTTCTTCTTTGTGCAAAAAAGGACGGCACCCTTAGACCCTGTATCGATTACAGAGGCTTGAATACCATCACCAAGACAGATCACTATCTTCTTCCCTTGATACCTGAATTGCTAGACAGACTACAGGGAGCAAAGGTCTTTACGAAACTTGACCTCCGTGGAGCCTACAACTTAGTCCGTATTCGCCCGGGAGATGAATGGAAAACGGCATTCAATACCAGCGACGGACCTTACGAGTATTTGGTGATGCCGTTCGGACTATGCAATGCTCCAGCCGTTTTCCAAAACCTCATGAATGAGGTTCTCAGGGAGATGCTCCACTCGTTTGCGATAGTATACCTGGACGACGTCTTGATCTATTCTCAAGATCTAGAGACACACCGGCAACATGTCAGACGCATACTACAGGCCCTGAGAGACAACCATCTGTACGCCAAACTTGAGAAATGCCAGTTTGACTGCAAATCACTTCCCTTCTTAGGATACATTGTCTCCTCCACGGGGTTCCGGATGGACCCTGAGAAGGTCTCGGCAATCACTAATTGGCCCCGTCCCTCTGGGTTGAAGAACTTGCAACGATTCCTCGGATTTGCCAACTTCTACAGGCATTTCATTCCTCAGTGCTCTCAAAAGGTAGCCCCACTCACTGCACTGACGCGTAAAGGGGCTGACACCCAGGATTGGCCTGAGACCGCCTGCTTAGCCTTTGAAGAGTTGAAGCAAGCATTCTTGAAAGGTTCCTGCCTACGCCATCCGGATCCACAACGCCCCTTCATAGTGGAAGTAGATGCTTCCAACATTGCTGTCGGGGCCGTTCTCAGTCAACACTCCGCCTCTGGCAAACTAGTGCCATGCTCCTACTTTTCCAAGAAATTCTCGCCCGCCGAATGTAACTACGGCATCGGGGACAAGGAACTTTTAGCAATCAAACTCGCCTTCGAAGAATGGAGGCAGTGGCTTGAGGGAGCCAACCACCCCGTTACCGTGTATACGGATCATAAAAACCTAGAGTTCTTGGCCCACGCCCAACGGCTGAACCCCCGACAGGCCAGGTGGTCTCTTTTCTTCAGCCGCTTTGACTTCGTCCTACGGTATCGCCTCGCAATGAAGAACATCCGGGCTGACGCTCTGTCCCACACCGCTCAACCGGAGGAAGAAGAGGAACTGCAACACATTGTGAACCCTGCACGCATCCAACTAGCAGCCACTACTATAGACTCAACGGCGAAGACCATAGTGCCGAGTAGGCTCCGCAAAAGGGTTTTGAGTTGGGGCCATGACTCCTTGTCCGGTGGACACGCAGGAAGAGAGAGAACGTTAGACCTAGTAAACCGCTTTTATTGGTGGCCTGGCCTTCGACGTGATGTGTCTCTCTATGTCAACTCATGTCCAACTTGCACCAAGCAAAAACCCTTAGTTGGACCTCCGAGAGGGTTACTGCAACCGTTACCCATGCCCACAGAACCCTGGACCCACATAGCCACAGACTTTGTGGTGGATCTACCCCCTTCCCAAGGCAAGACAGTTGTTTGGGTCACAGTGGACCGCTTTTCTAAAATGGCCCACTTCGTGCCGCTGGCCAAGTTACCCTCCGCACCCGAATTAGCCTTGTTATTCACGCAACACATATTTCATATCCATGGCCTGCTCCAGGACATTGTCTCCGACCGAGGCCCGCAGTTTACAGCCCGGTACTGGAGACCCTTATGTAAGAAATTTGAGATACAACTCAGCTTCTCTACCGCCTTCCACCCGCAGAGCAATGGGCAAACGGAATGAATGAATGAATCATTCTCTAAAGATGTTCCTAAGAGCTTTCACCAACGATAGACAAGATAACTGGGTAGAACTGCTACCCTGGGCGGAGTTTGCTTACAATACTCAAGTGCATGCAGCTACGGGGAGATCACCCTTTCAAATTGTGTATGGGAAGCAACCCAAGCCACCTTTGCCAGTGCCAGTACCGGTAACTTCACCCGTGGCTCAGCTAACTGCCCAACAACTGGGCAAACTTTGGACGTCTTCACAACAGAAGCTCAGTAGAGCCGCTCTCACCGCAAAGAAGCACTCAGATCGTCATTGAAGACCAGCGCCCACTTTTCTACCTGGAGATCGGGTCTGGCTCAGCACAAGAAATATCCATCTGAGACTACCCTCAAAGAAGCTCGCACCCAAGTACTGTGGTCCCTTTTGAGTAGCGGAAAGAGTAGGACTGGTGTCCTATCATTTGCGTTTGCCTACCACCTTACGCATCCACAACGTCTTTCATGTCTCCCTCTTGAAACCAGTACTCTTCTCCAAGTTCCACCGAAGACCACCAGACGCGGTCTCTACCCCTACGGCCGAGGACCCCACCTTTCAGGTACGAGAGGTGTTAGATACTCGCTTCTTCAACAGACGTTGGGAGTACTTGCTGGCCTGGGAGGGATGTGGAGATGAAGACCAATACTTGGGAACCTGCCCGCAACATCCTGGACAAGTCCCTTCTGCGACAGTTCCACTTGGATCACCCCGACAAGCCTGGCCCTCTGAAGAGGGGGCGTAAAGGGGGGGGTACTGTTGCGGTCCCGGTCGCTAAGCTAGTGACCGGGTCCTTACTTGGTCTCATGCCCCCTTCGCCGCGCCGGGAGCTGCGAACCCCAAGGCCTGCCTGGCCGCATGGCAGCGGCGTCTCCACGAGGGAGATGCCGCCGAGGCCTGATTCTGGCTCCTCCCCTGCTGGGGAACACGCACGCGCAAGGCCCGGGCTTTTGAAGGTCCAGCACCCGAAAGTGCTGAACCACCCTCGGACTGACGTCAGACGCCGGCAGGTTACTTAAGCCGGCGTCTGCCTCCTCTGCCTTGCCTTGCAACGAGGTCGCTCCTTTGCAGAGTGCTAGTTGCTGATCCTGCCTTGCTCCTGATCCTGCTGATCCTGACTTGCTCCTGATCCTGCTGATCCAGATCCGCTCCTGTTCCTGTTGGTCCTGCTCCATTCCAGTTCCTTCCGTTCCTGCTTCTTCGGCTTGATTCCTCAGCTCCTGACCTCGGCTCACCTCGACTCTCCATGCCTGCAGCCTGCCTCGACCACTGGTCCGTTCTTACGTCTCTCCGCAGCCACGTTCCTAAGTCCCAGCGGCCCGGACCCCTACGGGCTCCTCCTGGGGGGCGGTCTCGGATCTCCAGGGTGAAGCTCCACTTCGTCCGCACCAGCTGTGTTCCTCCTCCCGGCCTCCGTACCATCGTCGGAGCCGCCGCTCCACCAGGCCGGCCCAAGGGTCCACTACCAGTCTCAAACTGCAACACTCAGAGCCCATAATTTAAGGGTTCTGAATTTTCCAGTTGTTGCTCTGTTTTTCCCGATGGACTTATTTCGAAACTATATGAAACAAATTCTTAAAATACCAGAAACTGCTTTGCTGGTGATTACAAAGGCTTATTATCTTCAACAGCGGACACAAACTGAAGGACTGGAAGCAGCTGAGACTCAAACACCTATGATAGATTTATCTGATATATTAGAAATTTCTATGGATACTGAGATAACCCAAAGGAAACCTTTATTAATTTCATTTGCATTCTTGTCTGATCGTAATTATGTAATGAAACTATTCTTTAGAAACAGATAAAGTAAGGTATATGGTTATCCAATTTGGATTTATCCTGACGTGGTTAAAACAACTCAAACCAGACGAAAAGATTTTCTAAATATGCGTTTGTCAGTACTTCAGTTGGGTGCTAATTTTATTTTAAAGTGCCCATGTAAATGCTGTGTGAAGCATTCTGGTGTTATGTATAATTTCTTAGAACCCGCACAACTTGGGGCTTTCATAGAAGCCAGAACCCAAGAGGCATCCCCTCAAGTCTCGGCTAGTTAGTAATGTAATGTAATGGCATCACTTGGTTGTTAAATTAATTATAATTATGTTTGCCTTAAATTTGCGCTCATAGTTCCGCCTCTAAATATTCTTATAATTTATGATATTTGTATAATTACCTGATGATGATCTTTCATCTACTATTTTTCTTGTAATAGTTATGGATAATGGCAAACATCAATTTTGCTGTACAAGAGTTATTATTGGGTGTAAGTTCAAAAATTTGAAAATAAAGAATTGAAAAAAAAAAAAGATCATACAAGAGACTAAATGCTCAGTAGAATCTATATGGGTAGAAATCCCATGTGTTGGGTAAGAGTATAGTGATAGGAGTATACTTCCGTCCACCTGGACAAAATGGTCAGACAGACGATGAAATGCTAAGAGAAATCAGGGAAAAAAACCAATTTGGCAGTGCAATAATAATGGGAGATTTCAATTACCCCAATATTGACTGGGTAAATGTAACATCAGGACTTGCTAGAGACATAAAGTTTCTGGATGTAATAAATGACTGCTTCATGGAGCAATTGGTTCAGGAATCAACAAGACAGGGAGCTATTTCAGATTTAATTCTTAGTGGAACGCAGGATTTGGTGAGAGAGGTAACAGTGGTGGGGTCACTTGGCAACAGTGATCTACCTGCTGTTAATTAAGTTGACTTAGATAATAACCACCGGTATTACTAGCAACGGTAACATGGAATAGACTTAGTTTTTGGGTACTTGCCAGGTTCTTATGGCCTGGATTGGCCACTGTTGGAAGCAGGATGCTGGGCTTGATGCACCCTTGGTCTGACCCAGTATGGCATGTTCTTATGTTCTTATAACATGATCAAATTTAAACTAATAACTGGAAGGGGGGACAATAACTAAATCTGCAGCTCTAACACTAAACTTTCAAAAGGGAAACTTTGATAAAATGAGGAAAATAGAAAAAACTGAAAGGTGCAGCTGCAAAAGTTAAAAGTGTTCAACAGGCTTGGACATTGTTTAAAAATACAATCCTAGCGGTGCAGTCCATATGTATTCCATACATAAAGAAAGGTGGAAAGAAGGCAAAACTGGAAGAACGATCCATCTGAAGAAAATAGAATAAAACATAAGCATTGTCAAGTTAAGTGTAAAACATTGATAAGAAAGGTGAAGAGAGAATTTGAAATGAAGTTGGCCATAGAGGCAAAAACTCATAATAAAAACCTTTTAAAATATATCCAAAGCAAGAAACCTATGAGGGAGTCGGTTGGACCATTAGATGTCCAAGGGGTTAAAGGGGCTCTTAGGGAAGATAAAGCCATTGCAGAAAGACTAAATGAATTCTTTGCTTCTGTGTTTACTAATGAGGATGTTGGGGAAATACCAGTTCCGGAGAATGTTTTCAGGGGTGATGAGTCAGATGAACTGAACGAAATCACTGTGAACCTGGAAAATGTAGTAGGCCTGATTGACAAACTAAAGAGTAACAAATCACCTGGACCAGATGGTATGTAATCCTAGGGTACTGAAGGAACTCAAAAATGAAATTTCTGGTCTATTAGTTACAATTTGTGACCTTTCATTAAAATCATCCATTGTACCTGAAAACTGGAGGTTGGACAATGTAACCCCAATATTTAAAAAAGGCTCCAGGGGCGATCCGGGTAACTATAGACCAGTGAGCCTGACTTCAGTGCGGGAAAAATAGTGAAAACTATTCTCAAGATCTAAATCATAGAGCATATAGAAAGACATGGTTTAATGGAACAAGTCAACATGGATTTACCCAAGGGAAGTCTTGCCTAACAAATGTGCTTCATTTTTTTGAAGGGGTTAATAAACATGTGGATAAAGGTGAACCTGTAGATATAGTGTATGTGGATTTTCAGAAGGCGTTTGATAAAGTCCCTCATGAGAGGCTTCTACGAAAACTAAAAAGTCATGGGATAGGAGGCGATGTCCTTTCATGGATTACAAACTGGTTAAAAGACAGGAAACAGAGAGTAGGATTAAATGGTCAATTTTCTCAGTGGAAAAGGGTAAACAGTGGAGTGCCTCAGGGATCTGTACTTGGACCAGTGCTTTTCAATATATATATATAAATGATTTAGAAAGTAATACGACAAGTGAGGTTATTAAATTTGCAGATGATACAAAATTATTCAGAGTAGTTAAATCACAAGCGGACTGTGATACATTACAGGAGGACCTTGCAAGACTGGAAGATTGGGCATCCAAATGGCAGATGAAATTTAATGTGGACAAGTGCAAGGTGTTGCATATAGGGAAAAATAACCCTTGCTGTAGTTACACGATGTTGGGTTTCATATTAGGAGCTACCACCCAGGAAAAAGATCTAGGCATCATAGTGGATAATACTTTAAAATCGTCGGCTCAGTGTGCTGCAGCAGTTAAAAAAGCAAACAGAATGTTAGGAATTATTAGAAAGGGAATGGTTAATAAAACGGAAAATGTAATAATGCCTCTATATTGCTCCATGGTGAGACCCTACCTTGAATACTGTGTACAATTCTGGTTGCCACATCTCAAAAACGATATAGTTGCGATGGAGAAGGTACAGAGAAGGGCAACCAAAATGATAAAAGGGATGGAACAGCTCCCCTATGAGGAAAGGCTGAAGAGGTTAGGGCTGTTCAGCTTGGAGAAGAGACGGCTGAGGGGGGATATGATAGTGGTCTTTAAGATCATGAAAGGTCTTGAACAAGTAGATGTGACTCGGTTATTTACACTTTCGAATAATAGAAGGACTAGGGGGCATTCCATGAAGTTAGCAAGTAGCACATTTAAGACAAATCAGAGAAAATTCTTTTTCACTCAACGCACAATAAAGCTCTGGAATTTGTTGCCAGAGGATGTGGTTAGTGCAGTTAGTGTAGCTGGGTTCAAAAAATGTTTGGATAAGTTCTTGGAGGAGAAGTCCATTAATGGCTATTAATCAAGTTTACTTAGGGAATAGCCACAGGTATTAATTGCATCAGTAGCATGGGATATTCTTAGTGTTTGGGTAATTGCAAGGTTCTTGTGGCCTGGTTTGGCCTCTGTTGGAGACAGGATGCTGGGCTTGATGGATCCTTGGTCTGACCCAGCATAGCAATTTCTTATGTTCTTATGTAGGTGATCAAATTTGCAGATGACACTAAATTATTCAGAGTAGTTAAATCACATGCAGATTGTGATATATTGCAGGAGGACCTTGCAAGACTGGAAGATTGGGCTTCAAAATGGCAGATGAAGTTTAATGTGGACAAGTGCAAAGTGATGCATATAGGGAAAAATAACCTATGCTATAATTACACAATGTTGGGTTCCATATTAGGTGCTACAATCCAAGAAAGAGATCTAGGTGTCATAGTGGATTATATATTGAAATTGTCAGCTCCGTGTACTGTGGTAGTCAAAAAGCAAACAGAATGTTAGGAATTATTAGGAAGGGAATGGTGAATAAAATAGAAAATGTCATAATGGTTCTGTATCGCTCTATGGTGAGACTGTACCTTGAGTACTATGTTGAATTCTGATCGCCACATCTCAAAAAAGAAATTGTTACACTGGAGAAGGTACAAAGAAGGGTGACTAAAATGATAAAGGGGATGGAATAGTTCCCCTATGAGGAAAGACTAAAGAGGTTAGGGCTGTTCAGCTTGGAGAAGAGATGGCTGAGAGCGGGATATGATAGAAGTCTATAAAATCATGAGAGGACTAGAATGGGTAAATGTGAATCGGTTATTTACTCTTTCGGATAATAGAAGGACTAGGGGGCACTCCATGAAGTTAGCATGCGGCACATTTAAAACAAATCAGACAAAATTCTTTTTCACTCAATGCATAAGTAAACTCTGGAATTTGTTGCCAGAGGATGCGGTTAAGGAAGTTAGTTTAGCTGGATTTAAAAAGGTTTGGACAAGTTTGTGGAGAAGTTCATAAACTGTTATTAATCAAATTGACTTAGGAAATGGCCACTGATTTTTACCGACATTAGTAGCATGGGAGCTATTTAATTTTGGGGTACTTGCCAGGCACTTGAATCCTGGATTGGCCACTTTGGAAACAGGATGCTGGGTTTGATGGACCCTCAGTTTGACCCAGTATGGCAACTTCTTATGTTCTTAAGGATCAAGGATGGGAAGGTGGGAAGCAAGGGAGTACTGGGGTTGGGGGAGGAAGAGAAGGAGGAAAGAGAGAGGACTAGGGGTGGGGGGTGGAGGAGAAGGAGAAGGAGAAGAGAAGGAGAAGGAGAGAAGATCAGAATGGGATGGAGAAGGAAGGAAGCCACAGCCCCCATCACAACTCCATATCCTTTCTGTTATCCCCTTCTAAAGTCTCTTTGATCTCTCTCTCTCCCTTTTTCACTTCTTTTCCCCCACCTGATCCCTTCATTCATCCTGTTCTAACTCCCTCCCCACCCATGAACTCCTCCCTCATCCTGGTTTACTCCTGCCCCCATCCCTCCCCCACCATGATCCCCACCACTCCATCCCTCTCTCCTTCCCCACACTCCAGTTACTCTCTCCCTCTTTTGCCCCATTTCCCCTTCACTCTGTCACTACTCTCCCCCTTCCCCCTCCTCCTCATGATTGGTTTACTCCCTTCCTTACCCCAATCTGCAGTTCATTCTGTTCCTCCCTTTCTCCCCTACCCCCAGTGCGCTCCATCCCTTCCCCACCCCATCCCTCCCTCCTTCTTGATCCCCGTTAGGTTCACTTCCTTCTCTTCCCTGCTCCAATGGCGATGCAGAGTCCACTCCCTCTGTACCAACCAGATCCCCCCTCACTCACCACTGATTACTTTAAACAGGAGGAGGGGAACGGAAACAGGAGCTTTGCAGAGCCTCGGGCACCTCCTTCTCCTCCTCCTTCCTTGCCAGGCTCCAGTATCGTGCTTTGAATGTCATTTCAAAGTGCGACACTTCAGCCCAGCAGGGGAGGAGAAGAAGGGGGCACCAGAGACTTTGCAAAGCTTCTGTCTCCCCCTCCTCCTGTTTAACTTCATTAGTGGTGAGTGAGGGGCTCCCAGGCAGGCAGGCAAGTGGGCAGGAGGGAGACAATGCAGACAGCACCCTCCCACTGCCACCAGTGCATTTGTTTTGTAAGGTATCTCTCACGGGGCAATTTGGAAGCGGGAGAAGGAGGGAGAGGGAGAGGAATTGGCTGCATTTACGGGGTCCAAGGCCCCTACAGACCCTCCCTTTCTGATGCCTATGTGCAGTAGGGATGTGCATTTGTTTCATTTTGTTTTCAAAGAAGAATGAATGAAAAACCAATGAAATGTTGTTGGTTTTCTTTTTGTTTCATTGTGAATACACTTTAAAAAAAAAAATCCTCTGTCACCAATCTGGGCCAATCCAAGGCTCCCTGAGGTCTCCCCAGGGTTTCCCCAAGACCCCCACCAATCATCTGGGACTGAGCTTACTTCTGGCTAGGCTGGGCTGAGCCGAGTCCGGCTGGGACCTCCCTGAGCCCCTCCAATCCAACCCAAATTCAACTCTGAAAAAGCACAGGAGCCTGGGACCTACCTGGTCCCACTAGTGTCTTCCATGAGGATCCTGTATCATGAAAGGGACAGGAAGGATTCCTACTCACCTCCTGCCCCTCAAAAGCATCCATTTATAAAATTGGTGCCAGTCAGTCTTGAGACATTAAAATGACTCTGTTTTCTGGGATATCCGGTGCCATTTTGTTGCATGGCTGCCGACCTTAGGCATCACTATGGAGCTGGTCTCCAGACCGGCTGACACCATTTTCAAAAGACGTCAGTGGGGCAGGGAGTGACTGGTTATCCCTCCTTACCCTTTCCTGGTATAGGACCCCCACTACAAAGTTCCTGGCCCTGGCAGTTTTTCAGGGGATGGGGGCAGGTGAAGGGATCTGAGGGGTCCGGGAAGGCCCTATTTCAGTTTTTTTTTTGTTCTGGGGTTGGGGGGGTTTTTTATGTTTATTTCAGTTCGGCAAATGACCCAATCCAAAATAAACATTAAACATAATGAAAGCCAGGAAATAAAAACCCCTCAAAACAAAAAAAGCAAATCAAAATGAAATGTTGTGGGCTGCACATTGCTAATATGTAGCATGAAAGAAAATAAAACATTCCTGCCTACAGTTTCTTTAATCTCTTTAAAACAATGCCAATTATGATGTGATACTTGAATATTTTCTACAATTATTAAGGATAATGCCTTTTATCATAACTGATATCAATGATTCTTAACAAAACAAGCTTAAAATCCTAAGAAGCAAGAAAACTGTTGGATTCGTGGACCCTTGGGCTGGCTAGGACAGTTGGTGGCTCACTGAGGAGGTACCCAGTGGGTGTCGAAGCCGGGAGGCGGCACAGACAGGAGACCAAGAGATCTTCACCACTGGAGACCCGAGGTCTCCCCAGGAGGAGCCCGTGAGGACCCAATCCGCTTGGACTTATGAGTGGTCTCCTGCGAGGCGGTATCCAGGGAATGGAGATGAAGAGCTGGAGCCAGGAGGCCAACTGGAACTTCACCACTGGAAGCCTGCGGTCCCCCGAGAGGAGTTCGTGAGGGCCCGAGCCCCTTGGACTTAGGTGAGGCCTCCTGGATGAAGCCGAAGTCGGAAGCCAAAGGACCAAGCTGGATCAGAAGTCTGTGGACGGAAGCCGGAGTCAAAAGCCAGGAGTCAGAAGCCGAAGTCAGAAGCCAAGGGATGAAGCTGAATCAGAAGTCTGTGGACAGAAGCCGGAGTCAAAAGCCAGGAGTTAGAAGCCGAAGTCAGAAGCCAAAGAATCCGAAGCAGCAATTAGTAACTCTTACCAGAGTGAACCTCGTTGCAAGGCAAGGGCCCAGGCCCAGCTGCAAGGTTTAAATACCCCTGCAGCTTCTGACATCATCTGGGGGCTGTCCTGCCTGTTCCCGCGCTGGCCCCTTTAAATCTGGAGCTCCTGTGCGCGCGCCTTGGGGGCGGGGCTAGCCGCGATGGATCGGCGGTGTCTCCCTCGAGGAGGGAACGCTGCGGGAGAGACCCCGACAGGGCCTGCCGGCCGGGACGGAACAACAGCGGGGCGGGCCGGCCTCACCTCCACTCACCCCAATGTCCTTTTCTTATAGATGTGTTGCAAATCTTCAAGGACTAAACCATCTAATTCACATAAATGTTGCTATTCTCACAACCATACTCCAGATCTTCAAAGGCTGGCACACCCAGTTGTTCATAGGCTGACACATCTATAAGATATGGACATTGGAGTGTGATATAGTTATCAATGTGGAAATATATGGATATTGGGATGTGTGATCAATATCAGTGTGGTGCTTATAACAGTACAATTTTGAAGTATTTTTGAATATATAGATGTTTATTCTCAGAATGTGTTTTTAGGATTTTGTATATGGAATGAAAGGGTTCAAATAAACAGAGTGAGAACAAAAAATAAAAGTGAGAACGGTTTGTTTATCCTCTGATGTGATTTTATATTATCTATTGGGGAGGATTATATTTAGGAAATTAGTGATCTGTCTGGTGTTGTTCTACTATATATATATATACATACATACACACTTCAGTGTGAATAACAAGCATAATAATAACAATAAATTAAAATAAATGGTTTAATAATTACAAAGTGTCCAGTGTTTCCCAACCCAGTCCTAGATGCACACCTAACCAGTCTGATTTTCAATGTTGCCACAATTAATGTGCATGAGATAGATTTGCATACACTTGGTCTCCAATATATGCAAATGTACCTCATACATATTCATTATGGCTATCCAGAAAACCCCTCTGGTTAGGTGTGCCTCCAGAAGCGGGTTGGGAACTACTAAATTAGACTCAGTACCGGGTAAGGGGATAGGAACTAATTTTATGATGTCAACCTTTCTATTTCATCTTACATTGAGTTTGATGAAATCTGAATATCTCCCCAAAATCCATTGGGATAATCCAGACTACGCCTGGATCCACATCAGATTTCTGTGGATCCACTGATGATTTCACCAGTAATGGGGGTTTTCCTTTAAAAGAGCTTTGTCAAATTGGTTAGTGAATCTCTTCTAAAGAGGAGATTCCCCTGACTGCCAGCACTTCAGGGTTTTTGCTATGACTCTAATATGCTTCTCTGCATTTGAACGTGGACAAATCATTTTCATCACCCTTTTGAATGCATTATAAAAGAATAAAATTGTGGTAAAAGGTTGTATGTACAATGCAATACAAGTTAAAAATGCAAGGGAAAATTAATCTGTTAATTGCTATAAAAATAAAATAGCTGCCTTTTCAGTGTAATAAACGAAAAAAGATCTAGGCATCATAGTGGATAATACTTTAAAATCGTCGGCTCAGTGTGCTGCAGCAGTCAAAAAGCAAACAGAATGTTAGGAATTATTAGGAAGGGAATGGTTAATAAAACGGAAAATGTCATAATGCCTCTATATCGCTCCATGGTGAGACCACACCTTGAATAATGTGTGCAATTCTGGTCGCCGCATCTCAAAAAAGATATAGTTGTGAGGGAGAAGGTACAGAGAAGGGCAACCAAAATGATAAAGGGGATGGAACAGCTCCCCTATGAGGAAAGGCTGAAGAGGTTAGGGCTGTTCAGCTTGGAGAAGAGACGGCTGGGGGGGGATATGATAGAGGTCTTTAAGATCATGAGAGGTCTTGAACAAGTAGATGTGACTCGGTTATTTTCACTTTCGAATAATAGAAGGACTAGGGGGCATTCCATGAAGTTAGCAAGTAGCACATTTAAGACTAATTGGAGAAAATTCTTTTTCACTCAACTTACAATAAAGCTCTGGAATTTGTTGCCAGAGGATGTGGTTAGTGCAGTTAGTGTAGCTGGGTTCAAAAAAGGTTTGAATAAGTTCTTGGAGGAGAAGTCCATTAACGGCTATTAATCAAGTTTACTTAGGTAATAGCCACTGCTATTAATTGCATCAGTAGCATGGGATCTTCTTAGTGTTTGGGTGATTGCCAGGTTCTTGTGGCCTGGTTTGGCCTCTGTTGGAAACAGGATGCTGGGCTTGATGGACCCTTGGTCTGACCCAGCATGGCAATTTCTTATGTTCTTTTGTTCTTAAAATCCAAAGCAACATTCAGGAACAAATAGCTGCTATAGAAATAAGCCCACATACTAAAGGCTAGTTCAGACCTACAGGTCTAGCATATATCTCATATATATACTGTACACACCAAGGAAAGCTGAATTAGCCAATTAGCACATTAATCCCCTCCATGCAGGCAATATAGCCCTGAAGATTTGTAGCAAACCCCAGAGATTTTTGTTTTTCATTATTTGTACTTTATTGATTTTACATTAAATATATTTGATACGAAACAAAGAAATATAAGAAGCTAAGGCCCAAATCCATTAAGGCTCTTCTCCCATTTTGTGTCTATAGGAAAAACTCTTAGGGTTAGTTTTTATAGGGCCTACGTACGCCAAAGTCGGGAGATATGCACGTGTCTCAGGCCAGTGTGTACCGCGCGGATTTTAACCAGCACCCAAATATGCGCATAACTCCCGGAATGCACACAAATCCAAAAGGCAAAAAAATGGGCAGGGCATGGGCGGCGTCTGAGGGGCACATGGGCGGTTCAGGTCCGTAACTAAAAATGTGCGCGCAAGTATTTATGCACACAAGCGCGTGCCAGGGTCCCTACCGCGGAACTTCTGCTATGGAGGAGGCGTAAGTAGGAAAAAAAAACCCTAGGCTCCTCAGCAGGGTTTTAAGGGTCAGGACAGGCAGGGTAAAAAGAAAGGCTAGTTCGCTAGGGGGGGTAAGGAAGTCCTATCCTTTAACTAGGTGAACTGGGAATGGACTGGGGAAATGGGTATTGGCGTCGGTGTGCATATCTTACAAAATCCCCCCACTTACGCGGTCGATGCAGAATTTGCACGCACGTGCGCGTGTCCATATAAAATTGTGCACACATATACGCACATCCAGCCCATTTTATACTCGCTTATGTTATAAAATGGATGCGACCATGTGCGCCTGCACGCCAGAATGAAAGTTACCATCCCGGTGAGTCAGGTACAAACATAGATATTTCCTCAATAATATATACTCCACAACACTGGTAACAGGTAAAACTTATCAAGTCCACATTATAAGGAGAAACCTAGCGAAAGATAAAGAAAAGTAGTCCCCCATCATAAAATGGATCATTGGGATTTATCAGCAATAAATATTTTTAAGTGTAAAAGGTCCAAAAAGATAAACGTATTCCCCTGAAATGTTACCAAGCATTTACAGGGGAATTTTAGGAAAAAAGTTGCTTTTTAATTTCAAAAGGACTTCCTCTTTCCTTATATCTCCCTTGAGATGTCAGGAAAAATCTGAATTTTTGGCCACAAAATAATGAATCCTTATATTTAAAATATTGATAAAATACCAAGTCTCTATCAATTTCAGAGGAAAATGATACAACCAAAGTAGCCCTAGATATAATAGCATCCTCCTGGAGAAACTGAGAGAAATCAGGTCTAGACAAGGGGGCAATCACATCCAAAGCTCCCTCACCAAATTAGCATACCTGGGAACTCTCAGGATTTCACCTGGAGACTCAGGGCATTTGCATCAAATGCAGGCATCTCAGGGCTTCTGAATACAGCTCAGCCACTCCCCTTCCTCAGTAAACCTGAAGAGAACAGGAGAAGCGGGGCGAGCCTGGAGTAGATACTGCAAGCAGCATGTGGGGAGAAACTGAAGTGGGGCTGCAATACACACAAAACACAGTCTGCAGCTGTGATTCCAGGACTTGGGTCTCACTCAGCTAAGGGCACAAGTCATTAACTGTTTTCACTAAAGAGTTATCAATTCTATGTACGACTCTCCAAATGTCTTTTAACTTGATTTCTTCAGGTTCACCATCCAGTGAAAGCCCAGATATCGAAAGGGAGCAGAGAACCACAGGAGTAGGGATGGTTACCCCTGAGCCTTGCAAATCACTTGCAGGTAGAAGCCTAATAGAGTTCTGAGGTAAAGCTACATCTAGGTTTGGTGTACTCTCATGTTTTCTATAGGAATATCTGTCCCAAATGATCCAAGGTCCATAGAGACACTGCAGACGGCCCAGGGTTTTCCACCACCAGTGAGCCCTTAGGTTGTTGAGTGAACAATGGCATCAGCGGGGGAGTTTGAGGAACTGGACTTAAGGAGGTTTCCTCATTCCCTGTACTCAGATTTCACTGCTATATCCATGGGTCCTCTTAATGGTGCTGAAATTGGAGAAGCCGATGTAGTAATCTTACCCTTCCTTTTTCTCCAAATAATGATGGAAAAATGTAAAGAAAAAAGTCAATAAGGGGTGGCCCGTTTAGCGCACCAGCATCAGCTTCGTGCCACTGCACACTGGGTCTTATTCCTCCGGGTCTCTTGAAATGGTGCCTCCGGAGTCGGGCTGTCCACCTCATTGCCTGTAGTGCTTCCTCCTCTCGGGCCCTCGAGGCAGGGCAAACACACCGGTAAGCTCCCCTGCAGAGATTATTTTAATAGTAAAACTACTCTTTTTCTCCTCAAATGTTGAAATCCATCCCATGAGGTATAGACGTTGAAATTTTATGCAATACTATCCACCCTCAACATGGTTGCATGTGTAGTTTTGAAGTGCTATGAGTGGCTATGATAGGGTGAATGGACCTCACATATTGAATTGGTTGGAAATGGTTAAAACTCTATTTTGTTTTGTTTTGGCTGCAGGGAAATGCAGTCAAAACTTGAATAAATGAGGCCTTGATCAGTGGGCCTAGATGTGCTCTCTAAACACTGTACATAAAAAGCAGGTCTCTTCACTCCAGAGAGAGCTCTTAGTAGAGTTGGATGAGTGCAAGTTAAGGGTGCTGAAAGATTTGCATAGGTATTGCATAGGTATTGGTGCTCTCTGAGGAGTGAGGGTGCATTTCCAGGTTGGCTCTGTGTGGGAGAAGAATTTAGCTGCTTAAGAGTCAAGGACATGGAGGAATGCTCATTCTGAGAGTGTAAAGTGATGCACAAAGTGCTTCATGAAAGGCCTGGCAAGGTCTTGGTTTGTGATACATGCAGACTGAGGACTTTGTTCCTCCACGGAATCAACCACGAGCAATTCATGTTGAGGCAGCAGGAAAGAATTACAGAAGTCCCAGCAGACATATACCAGACATTAAAGAGAAAATAAGGGTGCTTCTGCCAGTATTTGACGCGCTGCATGTTTTGTTTCAGGTACACCAATCAGTGATCACAAGATGTGATGCCACAGTGGCCACAAAATGCACTGGGATTCTCTTTGAATGACAAAATAAAACTATTACAATTTTCTGCATCAAACTGAAAGAAATTAAGATAATTTTAAAAATTGTCCATATCTAATATCAGTTATCTACTTTGGGAAATGTTTGGTTAAGTCTGTCAGTATTTAAAAGGTTTTCCTTTTTCTATACATGGTCACTATCAGGGATACATAATATTATCTAAAATGTGTAGCAGAAAAAGAGAATATAACTTACCAAAACTAAGCTCATGAAATCTTGTGACAAAAGTTTTTCTTTTAATCCTGAACAGGTCAGTTACTATCAACTCTAACAGCAATAGTGAAAAAATATAGATCTAGAATATGTCATGCCTCCCAAATCTATTTCATAACAAAGAAATAGAAATCTATAATGAAACCACTTACTTTATTGTGCCTGTATAGAGCAAACATATTTTCAGAGTACTATATTATATTTGGAAATATCTTTTTAACTATTTATTTAAGGCTTTTATATACCGACTTTCTTGATACAAATCAAATCAACTCGGTTTACATCGACTTGGCAGTTAACCATAACCAATTAACAAAAGACAAAATTTGATGAAGCATAAAGTTACATTATAACAAGGGAGCAAAAACTGGGGATAGGAAAATAAAGGGGGGAGAACAGAGATAGTATACTATATACAGGTGAGGGTGTGGGAGGGAGGCAAAGGAGCCAGTGTCGTTATGACGTATTAGTGTGTCTTAGTGCTTGTTTAATTACAGTGGAGATGGGAACAGTTCTGAGTCAAGCTATTGGACTAAGAACAGGGAAAGGCTCGACCGAAAAGCCATGTCTTGAGTTTCTTTTTAAAAGTTAGGAGGCAAAATTGTAGTTTAATTTACCATTCACCCCCAAATTTGCATTGTGCTTATTTTGTAACAGAAAACGTTGTGGCCAGGGTCCGATAGCGCTAGCAGAGGTGTTTTAGCAACTTCAGCCTGACCTGGAAATTCTAATGCTTCTTTAATTGTTTTTGGACAAGGATGCATCAGGGATACCACAGTATTTCTGAAGGGCCATTAAATGGCTGTGACTGGTGCAACTGAAGCAAGTGGGACTTACTGGTACAACAAGTTTCAACACACGTTCAAGGTTTGTCAGCTTTGGGAAATGCACATATTTGGCATAATGCACTGTTTCAGAAGAAACATCTGTTTTAAAGTAAATGGAAAAACATTGTTAACGTCCATCCTAAAACACTCAGAGGCCTAATTATTAAACTGCACCAATGTGTTTACACATGAGAAACAGTTTTAGTGCAGCAAATAAAGCCGCTAAACCTGGCACAAAGCAGGCATGCTAATGAGCTGTATCACATGCAAATGTATGCAAAACAGCTTATTAATATGCCAACAGAATAACACAACTTGCATTCAACTTCACAAGTTGCTTAGTATGCTAACACTCATACTGAGGCTCCTGGGGTATCAGTTAAAAAGGCCACAAATGTTAGTAAAGGGGTCCCCCTGCACTAGGAAAAGCGCCCCTGTTCTTGGTGGTTCATGGGACAAATATTGGAGGTCTCCCCTACCCCCACTTATCTTATAAATTGTAATAAAGGACACCTTTTCAAGATATTTCCCCAGACAAAAAATCCCCACCCTTTATCACTGCCCAGCTTATCCCTTCACTGAGGGAATGTTAAAAGGACAGGAGCCATCTCCACTCACTCCTGCCCTGCCGGCACCATCTTGGAAAATGGTGCCTTCTGACCTGTGGCTCTCCTTCGATCCACTCACAAAAGAGGGGCAAAGCAAAGCTGCAGTTCAGCCAGTGCCATTTTCCAAAATAGTGCCAGCAGGGCAGAAGTGAGTGGGCATTGCCCCTGACTCCTCAACACCCCTTCCAAAGATGGGGTAGACTGGAGGGGATCTAGAGGAGGGATGTGGGGGTCTACCCTGAGGGGCTAAAAGACTAGGAAGGGTAGGTCTTTAAAAGAGCACCTTTTTAAATATTTAAAGGCCTGAGGGGGTAGGGAGAAGTTCGGCTAGTTGCCCCACAGACCACCAGGGAATTGTTTTCCAAAGTGGGAGACCTTTCACTAACACTTGCCCATTTTAGTGGCTGCCCGGGGCTTGGGACCACCACCGTGCATTACTGCACAGGGTTTTCCCCAGCAGTGACAACACAACTAAAGGAATTTCCTTAGGATTCTCTAAACTGTGGTACTCGGATAACTTGCTTGCAGCAAAATGGCACAGTAATGTGGCATTGCACTGCAGCTAATTAAATCGGGCCCTCAGTTTCCAAGATGCCACATTCTTCCCTTGCTGCTGCGTTCTTCTTGACCTAGGCAGATTGTCCCTGATGACGGAGTCATGCAATGCAGCCTCCCCTGCTGGTGTCCATCAGGAGATAAGAGAGAGGGTGAACTGGGCAACGGTACCAGCGAGAGGAGTAAAACCTGGTATAAAAACAAAACTTCTGTTAATTAGCACTGTACGTCCAACGAAAAGGTGTTTTATGGTTTTGGACACTGTAGCTAATCTTTATTTTAATGAAATATTTCATACATAGTGAATGTCCATTTATTTATTCATTTATGGGCTTTAACCTCATTTAAAACAGTGAACAAGTGACATGAATTCCTAATCAAATAAAGTTTATGGCTTCGTTAATAACAGACTTTACAGAGCTTAAATGAATGATCAAGAACTAACCACGCATCTTCCAAGTTGCCTCATGAATAGCAAAGTCCTCATTTGCAATCTTACCTTACCTTCGACCTTCCAGGATTAGATGTTCCCTCATTTGTTTGTTTCTGTTAACTGTTCTGAAAAACTGGACAACACAATTTCAAAGGAAATCACCGCTAGCATGAGAAAGAGCCACATGAAATCATACTGCTGTCATTCAGACTTAAATGTAGGTAAAATGAGATTTTCCCCTTAACACATAAAAAAAATGCTTGCTCATATGAAATAGCAGTGAATACGCTCTTCCTGTAACAACCAGGAACACTACAGTGTCCTCTGGAATTCAGCGCATACCAATTCAGCGACGCATTTCTTAAATGATGCATCATCTCGAGCAGAGTATTCCTGTTTCTCAACTTTCCCCTCCTGTTTCTTTTTGCAAGGGTAGCATTCTTTTCAACCCCAAATCATCCTTTCCCCTCCAATACGCATACATTTATGAGTGTGTCTATCGTTGACTGTATCAGATAGCTTCTGTTTGCTGCTTCTTTGAATATACATTCACGCTTTCATCGTTATATCCAATCTCCTGCTGCTTGATTCTTTTTTGGGGGGCCTGAAATATATGGCTGCAATGATTTTCTACACCTTCCTTAAAATATTTCTTTGCCTTCTCTTAATATTGTGAATAGCACAATCGTCAGATATTATATTCTTGCACTGCTCAGAATACAGTGAGCACTTTCACATTACTTTTTACTTTCAGGTGAAACAGAAATGTGTGGTCAGAAAACAGTCTTATCATATTTAGGTTGATCTCTTTGGTCAAAGTGAGTGATACTAGTGAACAAAATGTACTGGTTAAAGTACTGAAGAAATGTCAAAAGGTTAGATTTTGGGCCTACAAGAAGTTGATAGTATCTCATGAAAGGGAACCCTAAGATTACTAGGTCTCCCCCAACTCTGCCTCTATCTCTTATGTTGCTGGATTACCCAAAGAATATTGTACACCGAGTTTTCCCCTTTCAGTTGTCAATTTTATTTATCGGAGCCTAACTAAGCTAAGAGGGTCTTAAAGCAGGGATATTTTAGTGAGAGGAATTAGAATGGAGATGAGAACCAGCTTTAAAAATAGTGCTTTATAGTAGAGGGAAAGATGAAGATGCTTTCCTGTTGTCAAGCAGCTAAGCCTACAGTTTGAATCACATGTCTCTGCACATGTCTCTGAACCAAAGAGAAATACAGCCTCTGCACCTTGGAGAGATAGTTCTCTGCTTTGTTGATGTGCATTTTCAGAGTTTAAGACAGGAAAATATATCGTTTCAAGCATAATCAAATAAAATAGCTTGTTTTTGCCAACTGCCTAGTGTTATGCAAGTCCTGTTTGCCAGACTGTGAACAATGTCACATATTCAACAGTACTTATGTACTCTTAAGTTCCGAACTATAAATGGTTCCATGCCAGCATACACAATAATTTTGAAATATATTAGAAAGGTATTTTTGTTATGAGTACAATTTAAAAGGCTATTTACAAAAAGCTTAAACAAGGGATCAATTGGTTCTGTGCAACATATGTACTTTAACTTACAAAATAGTTTACAATGCAGTCTGAAGAGTCATGTACAGCTATTTTTTCAAGGTGTATAGCATCGTGGTTTTCAGCAGATTGTTCTTATCGTGTGATGGAAGGAATGTGCTTGTGTCTGTCATCTGGAGGCTGCACATCTTTCATTGTAGTTTATGTGTAGGCATGAAAAAACCAGCAACTCCCCTTCTGCACTTGGTTTATCAATGGCTCTCACTAGGCCACTGTTCAAAAATTCAAGATCTTACTTCAAAGTGTTATAACAATTTTACTAAAGTGGAGTCCTTTTAAGTTGTGATAACTTTTAAGGGTCCAACCTCTGCCCCCCACCCCCAAAAAAATTAAAAAAAATGATGTAGAACATGAACTTTTCAGAAGCCCCTTCTTCAGATGGCAATTTTGTAGTAAATGTTATGCCTACTGCTTCCTGTGTGAATTTATACTGAGGACAGTACTTCACAGGTTCTTAAAATAATACTGCTTGTCACTAGCACATGAGTTTCATAGGTTCAGTCACGACAACAATCTAGAAGTACAAAGGAGCACATCTCCAAGCCTATAATCAAATTCACTGGGAAAATAGATCATAAAACTATACAGATAAAACTACGGGAATGCATCTCCTACAAACTGAAGGATTGTTGTATGTGTTGTGTGTAATTGTTCTGTTTGTCTATACAGAAGAGAACCCCAATAAGCAAAACAAGCAAAATCAAGTGTTCATTCCCCTTATCATTTTGGTAGCCCTTCTCTGTACCTTCTCCATCGCAATTATATCTTTTTTCAGATTCTGCGACCAGAATTGTACACAGTATTCAAGGTGCGGTCTCACCATGGAGCGATACAGAGGCATTATGACATTTTCCGTTTTATTCACCATTCCCTTTCTAATAATTCCCAACATTCTGCTTGATTTTTTGGCTGCCGCAGCACACTGAACCGATGACTTCAATGTGTTTTCCACTATGACGCCTAGATCTCTTTCTTGGGTTGTAGCACCTAATATGGAACCTAACATTATGTAACTATAGCATGGGTTCTTTTTTCCCTATATGCAACACCTTGCACTTGTCCACATTAAATTTTATCTGCCATTTTGATGCCCAATTTTCCAGTCTCACAAGGTCTTCCTGCAATTTATCACAATCTGCTTGTGATTTAACTACTCTGAACAATTTTGTATCATCTGTCAATTTGATTATCTCATTCTTCATATTTCTTTCCAGATCATTTATAAATATATTGAAAAGTAAGGGTCCCAATACAGATCCCTGAGGCACTCCACTGCCCACTCCCTTCCACTGAGAAAATTGTCCATTTAATCCTACTCTCTGTTTCCTGTCTTTTAGCCAGTTTGTAATCCACGAAAGGACATTGCCACCTATCCCATGACTTTTTACTTTTCCTAGAAGCCTCTCATGAGGAACTTTGTCAAACGCCTTCTGAAAATCCAAGTAATCTACATCTACCGGTTCACCTTTATCCACATGTTTATTAACTCCTTCAAAAAAGTGAAGATGATTTGTGAGGCAAGACTTGCCCTGGGTAAAGCCATGCTGACTTTGTCCCATTAAACCATGTCTTTCTCTATGTTCTGTGATTTTGATGTTTAGAACACTTTCCACTATTTTTCTTGGCACTGAAATTAGGCTAACCGGTCTATAGTTTCCCGGTTCGACCCGGAGCCCTTTTTAAATATTGGGGTTACATTAGCTATCCTCCAGTCTTCAGGTACAATGGATGATTTAATGATAGGTTACAAATTTTTACTAATAGGTCTGAAATTTCATTTTCTAGTTCCTTCAGAACTCTGGGGTATATACCATCTGGTCCAGGTGATTTACTACTCTTCAGTTTGTCAATCATGTCTACCACATTTTCTAGGTTCACCGTGATTTGGTTCAGTCCATCTGAATCATTTCCCATGAAAACCTTCTCCAATACTGGTACCTCCCCAACATCCTCTTCAGTAAACACCGAAGCAAAGAAATCATTTAATCTTTCCGAGATGGCCTTATCGTCTCTAAGTGCCCCCCCCCCCCTTTAACTCCTCGATCATCTAACGGTCCAACTGACTCCCTCATAGGCTTTCTGCTTCAGATATATTTAAAAAAGGTTTTACTATAAGTTTTTGCCTCTACAGCCAACTTCTTTTCAAATTCTCTCTTAGCCTGTCTTATCAATGTCTTACATTTAACTTGTCAACTTTTATGCACTATACTATTTTCTTCTGTTGGATCCTTCTTCCAATTTTTGAATGAAGATCTTTTGGCTAAAATAGCTTTTTTCACCTCCCCTTTTAACCATGCCGGTAATTATTTTGCCTTCTTTCCACCTTTCTTAATGTGTGGAATACATCTGGACTGAACTTCTAGGATGGTATTTTTTAACAATGACCACGCCTCTTGCACACTTTTACTTTTGTAGCTGCTCCTTTCAGTTTTTTTCTAACAATTTTTCTCATTTTATCAAAGTTTCCTTTTGAAAGTTTAGCACGAGAGCCGTGGATTTGCTTACTGTCCCCTTCCAGTCATTAATTCAAATTTGATCATATTATGATCACAATTGCCAAGCAGCCCCACCACCATTACCTCTTTCACCAAATCCTGTGCTCCACTGAGAATTAGATCTAAAATTGCTCCCTCTCTCGTCGGTTCCTGCACCAATTGCTCCATAAAGTTATCATTTATTCCATCTAGGAACTTTATCTCTCTGCATGTCCCGATGATACATTTACCCAGTCAATATTGGGGTAATTGAAGTCTACCATTATTACCGCACTACCAATTTGGTTAGCTTCCCTAATTTCTCTTAGCATTTCACTGTCAGTCTCACCATCTTGACCAGGTGGACGGTAGTATACTCCTATCACTATAGTCTTCCCCGACACATATGGGATTTCTACCCATAAAGATTCAATTGTGCATTTAGTCTCATGCAGGATGTTTATCCTGTTGGACTCTATGCCATCCCGGACATAAAGCGCCACACCGCCTCCCAGGTGCTCCTCTCTGCCATTGCAATATAATTTGTACCCCGGTATAGCACTGTCCCATTGGTTATCCTCCTTTCACCATGTCTCTGAGATGCCAATTAAGTCTATGTCATCATTCACCTCTATACATTCTCATTCTCCCATCTTATTTCTTAGACTTCTGGCATTAGCATACAAACATTTCAAAGTTTGTTTTTTGTTTGTATTTTCTTTCTGCTTTTTAATTGATAGGGATAAGTTAGAATTTTTTAGCTCAGGTGAGTTTTTATTTACAGGCACTTGGACTACTTTTCTTATTATTGGAACCTCACTGTCAGGATGCCCTAATTCTAATGCATCATTAGTATCCTTTGAAGATACCTCTCTCCGAACCGTGCGCTGCTGAGCGACTGTCGGCTTTCCCCTTTGTTCTAGTTTAAAAGCTGCTCTATCTCCTTTTTAAAGGTTAGCACCAGCAGTCTGGTTCCTCTGGTTAAGGTGGAGCCCATCCCTTCGAAAGAGACTCCCCCTTCCCCAAAAGGTTCCCCAGTTCCTAACAAAACTGAATCCCTCTTCCTTGCACCATCGTCTCATCCACGCATTGAGACTCCAGAGCTCTGCCTGTCTCTGTTGACCTGCGCGTGGAACAGGGAGCATTTCAGAGAATGCTACCCTGGAGGTTCTGGATTTAAGCTTTCTACCTAAGAGCCTAAATTTGGCTTCCAGAACCTCCCTCCCACATTTTCCTATATCGTTGGTGCCCACATGTACCATGACAGCCAGCTCCTCCCCAGCACTGTCTAAAATCCTATCTAGGTGACGCGTGAGGTCCACCACCTTCACACCAGGTAGGCATGTTACCAGGCGATCCTCATGCCCACCAGCCACCCAGCTATCTACATTCCTAACAATCGAATCACCAACTATGATGGCCGACCTAACCCTTCCCGCCTGGGCAGAAGGCCTTGGGGAGATATCCTCGGTGTGAATGGACAATGCATCACCTGGAGAGCAGGTCCTTGCTACAGGATCCTTTCCTGCTGCACCAGGTTGATGCTCTCCAATCATGAGACCTTCTTCCTCCAAGGCAGCACCAGGGCTGCCAGTCTGAAGTTGGGACTTGGCTACTATGTCCCTGAAGGTCTCATCTATATACCTCTCTGTCTGCCTCAGCTCCTCCAGGTCTGCCACTCTAGCCTCCAGAGATTGGACTCGTTCTCTGAGAGCCAGGAGCTCTTTGCATCACATGCACATGTATAAATTCTGTCATGCTCTAAAATGAAAGCACCTGGAATAGAGTCTATATGAGCACATCAAACAGTCTTAAATGCTAATAAGACTGGTTCAGTAGTACCTGTTATGGAACCAAGTCAAATGCCTTATATTAAAATGTGCATAAAGGCCCAGTGTTTAGTCTTACTGGGAAAAAGTGCCTTGTGCCTCTATGTTGTTTAGAAGATGGTTTATAAAAGAAGAGTTCCTCGTTCCCTGACAAAAGGCCCTTCATTTCCCGGTAATGGCTTCCTCAAGAGAAGATCGTAAGCGTATCGAGGACTTAAAGAGAGTGCGCTAATTAAATGCATTATAATTGGACCACAGCACAGTGTCAAGGTCTTTTCTAGAAAGGTTGTCAAAGTGAATTTCAGAAACTAATTTATAAAATTTCAGCCTTCCTTCTCCTTAATTTGTCAGCAAGAAACCATATCAAGGCTATCCTATGGAGCAGGGAGGCTGTGAGATAGCTGAAGTGTGGGAAAGCACATTTGACTTCTTGCTCTTAGTTCCAGCTGGCATCAGATTTGGAGCATGTTCAGGGCACTTCCTCTGCCCAATTGCAGATATAACTGTTGTCATGATAGTGACATATACCACATATCAGAAAAGGACTGAAAATCATGCATATGGTAATGAAGTTAATAACATTTTATTCAAATTATAGTGAGGGCCATCCTAGAGGATTTATCATAGAAACATAGAAATGACGGCAAAAGAAGACCAATAGGCCCATCCAGTCTGCCCAGCAAGCTTTCACATTTATTTTCTCATACTTATTTGTTACTAACCGATGAGTTCAGGGCCCTTATTGGTAGCTTTTTTATTCTAATTTCCTTCTACCCCCGCCATTGATGCAGAGAGCAGTGTTGGGGCTGTATCAAAGTGAAGTATAAGGCTTAATGTTTGAGGGTGGTAACCGTCGTATCAAGCAAGTTACCTGATGTTTGTATACTCATACTGCTCAGATCAATGCCTTGTTAGATGGCTGGATGTAAATCCTATTTCTTCATTCCAGCTACCATTGAAGCAGTGAGCTGCACTGGATATGCATTCAAAGTGAAGTATCAGGCTTAATTTGTTAGGGGTTGTAACTGCCGCAATAAGCAAGCTACTCCCATGCTTATTTGTTTACCCAGACTGTGCAATTCAGTCCTTTGTTGTTGTCTGAATATAAATTCTCTTTTCTTCATTCCCCTGCCATTGAAGCAAGGAGCTGCGCTGGATATGCTTTCCAAGTGAAGTAACAAGCTTAAATTGGTTCGGGGTAGTAACTGCCGCAATAAGCAAGCTACTCCCTCGCTTATTTCTTTACCCAGACTGTACAATTCAGTCCTTTTTGGTTGTTATCTGAATATAAATCCTCTTATCTTCATTCCCCCTGCCATTAAAGCAGAGATTTACGCTGGATATGCATTGAAAGTGAGGTATCAGGCTTAATTGGTTTGGGGTAGTAACCGCCGCATCAAGCAAACTACTCCCATGCTTATTTGTTTACCCAGACTGTGCTACCTTCTTGGTTGTTGCCAGAATGAAATCTTCTTTTCCACATTTCCTCTTGCTGTTGAAGCATAGAGCAATGTTGGTTGTTTCCTGAATGCAAATCCTCTTTTCCACATTTCCGCTTGCCATTGAAGCATGGAGCAATGTTGGTTGTTGCCTGAATGAAAATCCTCTTTTCCACATTTCCTCTTGCCATTGAAGCATGGAGCAATGCTGGTTGTTGCCTGAATGAAAATCTTCTTTTCCACATTTCCTCTTGCTGTTGAAGCATAGAGCAATGTTGGAGTCTCATTAACCATGTGAATGTTTGTTGAATAAGGGTATTAATCACCAGCTAGTAGCCGTCATTCACGTAAGCCACCCCCATACCTCTTCTCTTCATTCCCATCCTCCAGGCTTTATGGATCCACAGTGTTTATCCCACGCCCCTTTGAAATCCTTCACAGTTTTGGTCTTCATCACTTCCTCTGGAAGGGCGTTCCAGGCGTTCCGTGAAGAAATACTTTCTGACATCCACCATCCTCTTCCATCAAACTGTTCCAAGATATACAGGGCCTCAGGGCTGTTTTGTAAACATAGAATGGCATTATTTTTTAGAAGTTTGCAGAGCAAACATTTTTGTTTTGTTTTCATTTGGTTTGGTTTTTTAAAATTTTCCATTTATTTAGTGTTTCCCTTTTTTTTTTTTTGAAAATAGTGAGTGCTATTTGCAACTAGTATGCACTATTTAGAAATGGAGTACACTATTTGCAAATAGTGTGTGATATTTTCTGATACCTACAAATAGTTTATTTTAAAAAACCTGATCACCCTAAAGTGTCTCAGACCTCGGGGTCTCTAGAGGACCCCATCTCAGCCTCCCTACTGCCCCTGGAGGAAGTTGAAGCTCCCCCTTTGTTAAAAGGTAGCCTCTCCCCAGGAATGCCCCCCCTCCCCCATCACCCACCGAGGCACAACAAATCTGCCTTATGGTCTAGTAAGGGCCCAGAGCAACCCGTATGCATTGGAAACCAGTGGCTTCCATTTTCCAAAATGGCACTGGTAGCCCCGTTACATGATGGGGCAAAGAGCCGGCCAGTGCCATTTTGGAAAATGGTGACTGCTGGGTCCCAGAGTGTATGTGTTGTTCTGGTCCCCCACCAGATCACCAGGACAGTTTTGGTAAGTCTGGGGATGGTTGGGAGGGTGGGCTACAATGGGCAATGGGAGGGCCAGATCTCAGGAGGAGGCTATTTTTTAATAAAGGGAAGTGGTTGGGGGCAGGAACTGTGACTGGAGCTTTTTCATACTATAACCTTTTCTGGGGGAACTCTGCCTGCCTCCAGGGGCGGTGAGGGATCGGGTGCTCCATAGAACCTCGAGTTGTAATGTTTGTCAGGGGTACTGGCATGCACTGTTAGCAAATAGTGTGCACAAAAAACAATAGAAAATAAAACATAAAATTTAGTGTTTTTTCTATCATTTAGTTTTTAAAACGAGAAGAAATGAAATAGGAAATGACATGCATATTCCTATTATTTTTATTTGCCAAAACTGGCAATTATCTTTCAACTCTTAATTTTTCTCAGGCACAAATTGGGTTGAATTAACTCTTTTTAGAGTGAGATGAGCATTGGATAAAGGGCATGCAAATATCATAAGAGTTTGGGGAAGAATTAAAGCTGAGATGCTTTTCTTTACATGTTCTTAATAAGACTACCCCTTCTAGATCTTGAGTTCAAGTGATTATAAATTAAAAAAAAAAAAAAGAATAACATTCTGTAGTAAACTTTCTGTTCCACTGCATTCACATTGACTTCCAAATAACCACAAGTTCACTGCCAAGTCGGGATTTACTGAAACAGGAGAATTATTGCATAGAAAGTTTCAAAACTCTGTCTAAGTTGAAGGTCCAAGGATACTTTTGTGTCCGTGGACCTTCAAGTGATTCTCAAAGGGAAAGTACCCAATCTATCTACGGGCATAGTCCGGGGGCGGGGGGGGAGGGGGAGGGGGAAGTACGCATGGGGATTTGAAAATAAAATCCCCACACATTCTTTGCCTGCCTCCATCCCTGGTAGCACCCCTTTAACCCACAGCTAAATCTAGGAACCACATGAAACCCAGCAGCTAGATTTAGCCACTAAGGGCCTTATTTACCAAGGCTATTGCAGGCTTGCTCTACCTAAATCGGGGCAGAGTCGGCCCCGGAAGAGGAGGAGTCAGGGCATCACATGGGCCGACTCCACAAAGACGGTGCCGCCAGCAAAAAGGTAAGGAGCTTTTTCGCGTCATATTCCGCGCCCAATAACTACACCTTCTATGGTGGCGCTACTGGGTGAGAAACCGGCAGCGATCGCACCGCGGTGGCGTGATCGCTGCGGGCTAGCGCAGGACCGCACCCCCGGGTGGAACCCCCGCCCCCCCATTAGCGCAATTTTCTAAAGTATCGCAGGCCTGCGATACTTTAGAAAATGAGGCCCTAAGGGAAGGGGAAAATTTCAGCCCCAGAGATTTAGCCAGACTTAACTCTTTAGTTACCCAGGTAAATTGTTTTCAAAATTGTTCTCCTCTTGCTCATAATGTCCCCCCCCCCCCTTTTTTTTTTTTAATGTAAACCAGTGGCAACTGTCAAGTGTGAAACATGAAAGAGTTAATGTAATCCCTTTTCTCTGTAACTCACACAGAAAAGCCTGCACAGATTGTGTGCGACTGCCAAGAAGCCTGCGAGAGCCGCCTCTCTTTTGTAACCCTTCAACAGAAACCTTCTCAACTGATGACTGTATAAACAAGCTGAAACTCTGCAGCCATCCTGGAAGGAATGTGGGTTACCTGTGCCTGAAAAACAGGAAAATGTCAGAGAACTATTTCTTTTCCCTTCTGTCTCCAAACCCCGATTAACTCCACAGACTTAGCAACAAGTGACTGCCATTCCTCGCCAGCTAAGCTGAACTGGTATGGCCTGCAAAGTAATTATTATCTTCCAACTGATTTCAGTTTATATCAAAAATCCAATAATACATGAAATTTTGGTTGTGCTGTGTCTTCCAAAACGCCTCATCAGTCTCCGCCCTTTTCAGCTCTTCTGAAGGGAACTGTGTCAGCATAATAGGAAGGCACATTGAATTTTGAGCTAACATGGAAAGGGCACTATTTTCGGATTTCAGCAACTGGCCGAGCTGTACACTTACGGCTACATTTTTAAAGCCCGGTGCCTGCAATAATCAGGAGATACGCGTGTGGCCGGGCCGAGCGCATGTTAAAAACGGCCCGGCCACATGCGTATCTCCTGGTACATGCGGAAGTGCCGGGTTGTTCAAAAGGGGCCGGCCGGGGGTGGGGTCTGGGTGGGGCGGGGATAGGGGCGTGGCAGGGGCTGCTCGGGACAGTGGCCATTAAGGTCCTTTCCCTGGGAACTGCACCGGCAGCCGGCCAGCACGCACAACTTACTACACCTCCAAAGAGGAAGTACGTTCAAAAACAAAAATAAAAGAAGAATAGGTAAGGTAGATTTAGGGTGGGGTGGAGAGGGGAAAAGGGAGGAAGGTTAGGTAGGGGGGTAGGGAAGTTCCCTCCCAGTCCGCTACTTAATTGGAGCAGACTGGGAGGGAACTGGGCAAAGGCCCGATTGTATCGCCGCGCATGCTTTACAAACCCCCCCCCCCCCCAATGTGTGCGAGTGGGCATCGAATTTTATAACATGCGTGCGGTGATGCGTGCATGTTATAAAATCGGCGCGTCCATGTGTACGCGCCGGGAACCGCACACAAGCCTCTTTTAAAATCTAGCTTTTACAGTATCTTGACTGTACACATTTTTTGATAAGTAAAACAATTATAATGTAAAGAAAGTGCCCTTATAAAATTATCAATAATTAAGGGGCCAATGTACTCTTATGCAAAAATTTTGATAGGTACCAAAGGCAACTTTTCCCACTGGATTGTAAACTAGTTTTAGTGAACTATTTACAATCCAGTGGGTTGCTGGACCCTGAGGCAGCATGGATTCACCAGGGGAAGGTCCTGCCGGACAAGTCTGATTTACCTTTTTCACTGGGTGACTAGAGAACTGGATCAAGGAAGAGCCCTCGATGTGATTTACTTGGATTTCAGTAAAGCTTTCGATACGATCCTCTATGGGAGGCTCATGAATAAACTGAGATGCTTGGTTGTCGGCGCCAAAGTGGTGGAGTGGATTACAAACTGGTTGACTGCGGAAAAACAGTGTGTATAATGGTAAATGGCACCTGCTCTGATGAGAGAATGGTATTAAGTGGAGTGCCACAAGGATTGGTTTTGGGATCGGTTCTGGTTCAATATCTTCGTGAATGACATTGCAGGGAAGTTAGAAGGAAAAGGTTGCCTTTTTGCGGATGACACTGAGATCTGCAACAGAGTGGACACGCCTGAAGGAGTAGAAAGAATGAAAAGTGACTTAAGAAATTTGGCAGCTGAGATTTAATGCCAAGACGAGTAGAGGCGTGCACCTGGGTTGCAGTAATCCAAAAGAGCTGTATGTGATGGGGGGGGGGGGGGGGGGCGCGAAAGACTATCATGCACAAAGCAGGAGAGAGACCTTGGAGACAATTGTGTCTGGTGATCAGAAGGTGGCAAAGCAATGTGATAAGGCACTAGCTAAAGCCAGAAAGTTGCTGGGCTGCACAGAGAGTGGAATAACTAGCAGAAAAAGGAAAGTGATAATGTCCTTGTACGGATCCTTGGTGAGGCCTCACCTGGAGTACTGTGCTCAGTTCTGGAGACCGTATTTGAAAAAGGATAGAGATAGGATGGAAGCGGTCCAGAGGAAGGCAACCAAAATAGTGTGGGGGGGGGGGGCGGTTCAGAAGACCTACAAGGAGAGGTTGAAGGACCTAAATATGTACCCCTTGGGAGAGGATATGCAGGGGAGATATGAGAGAGATTTCAGATACCTGATAGATATTATCTATGCACAAACTTAAAACCTTTCCTGCTGGAAAGAAAACAGTAGAACTAGGGGTTACCATATAAAACTCTAGGGGGGAAGACTCAGAACCAATATCAGGAAATATTTCTTAATGAAGATGGTGGTGGATGCCTGGAATGCTCTCCCAGAAGAGGTGGTGAAGACAAGAACAGTTATTGAATTCAAAGGGACATGGGACAAACAGTGCAGATCCCTAAAGGCACAAAGAAAGGGATTGTGTAACATTTCTGCATGGGGGTAACCTGCACAGAGCGGCAGTTACTACCCTTAACAGAACACAAGGGGTAAAACACATGGGGTAACCTGCACAGAGCGGCAATTACTACCCTTAACAGAACACATGGGGTAAAACACAAGGGGTAACCTGCATGGAGCGGCAGTTACTACCCTTAACAGAACACAAGGGGTAAAACACATGGGGTAACCTGCATGGAGCAGCAGTTACTACCCTTAACAGAACACATGGGGGTAACCTGCATGGAGCGGCAGTTACTACCCTTAACAGAACACATGGGGGTAACCTGCACGGAGCAGCAGTTACTACCCTTAACAGAAAGATGGGGTAGAACACATGGGGTAATCTGCACACAGCAGCATTTACTACCCTTAACAGAACACATGGGGGTAACCTGCATGGAGCGGCAGTTACTACCCTTAACAGAACACATGGGGGTAACCTGCATGGAGTGGCAGTTACTACCCTTAACAGAACACATGGGGGTAACCTGTATGGAGCACAGTTACTACCCTTAACAGAAAGATGGGGTAGAACACATGGGGTAATCTGCATGGAGCAGCATTTACTACCCTTAACAGAACACATGGAGTAACAACACATGGGGTAATCTGCACGAAGCAGTAGTTACTACCCTTAACAGAACACATGGGGTAGACACATGGGGTAATCTGCATGGAGCAGCAGTTACTACCCTTAACAGAACACATGGGGGTAACCTGCATGGAGCACAGTTACTACCCTTAACAGAAAGATGGGGTAGAACATATGGGGTAATCTGCATGGAGCAGCATTTACTACCCTTAACAGAACACATGGAGTAACAACACATGGGGTAATCTGCACGAAGCAGTAGTTACTACCCTTAACAGAACACATGGGGTAGACACATGGGGTAATCTGCATGGAGCAGCAGTTACTACCCTTAACAGAACACATGGGGTAACCTGCATGAACAGCAGTTACTACTCTTAACAGAACACATGGGGTAGATACATGGGGTATACTGCACGGAGCAGCAGTTACTACCCTTAACAGAACACATGGGGTAACCTGCATGAACAGCAGTTACTACCCTTAACAGAACACATGGGGTAAACTGCACGGAGCAGCAGTTACTACCCTTAACAGAACACATGGGGGTAACTTGAATGAACAGCAGTTACTACCCTTAACAGAACACATGGGGTAAACTGCACGGAGCAACAGTTACTATCCTTCACAGAACACATAGGGGTAACCTGCATGGACTGGCAGTTACTACCATAAGCAAATTACTGTCCAGACTGGATGGACCATCTGGTCTTTATCTGCCATCAATACTATGTTACTATGTTACTATGAAATGTTGTCCAGTAAAACTTGCTCTTTTTCACATTATGTACTGAGCTAATGAGATGAAAAAATATTGTGTTATACTTTTTCCGTAGCAAACGTGTGGTATCCTAGTTACTGAGCAAAAGGGTCTGCACTGCTGGGAAAAACCAAACATGGTAATTTAATCAAGTGGCAAAAGCAACATAACCAGAAATTCAACATCCCTCAGGACAAGTATAAACGCCTGACTATCAAAGCCATGTTTAGACAGTGCCGGCAGACTGTGGCCAGCTACTTGAGGTAGGAGATGAGTGCCATATGTTTTGACAAAGGGAATAGATTTTGAGATGAGAGCATGGCTTAGTTATGGCCTTTTTTATGTTACTTTTATCTGCCTAAGGGAGTGGTGGGGGAGTGGAAGAGGGGACTTCAATAGGCCTCCATGGATATTTACATTCCTCCTGGAACATACGTGAACATACTGCTGCTCCTAGGCAAAGTTAGCTACACCTTTTTGAGTTGTAGCTAACTTTCAATCATATAATACAACTTGCGAATTTTGAGGCAAGCTGTGTTATTTAATTTGCATTAATTTGACTGACAATGAATTGATATGCATGTATATGCATGCATGTCAGCTCATTTTAATGCCAGAATTATGCTGGGTATTGGACGGGGGGGGGGGGGGGGGGGGGGGTGGGGGGTAGATAACACGTGGTATTTCAAATATGTGAAATACCACGCATTATCTCTGCACTAAGGCATGTACCGTGTGGTAAATGCTCTGTACTGTGTGGTAGTAAGTGACCCCCTTTAGTACACAACATTTATTTTAGAGTTTGAGTTTTTAAGCGTGCGCACTGAAATAGTGCATGTTAATAGTTAGGGTCCGTTAATGACAGTATTAAAATTTCGAAATCAAGATTTTAAAACTGATAAATAACAAAAGTTTAAAGGGAATATTCTAACAGGTCACTTCTAGAACGCAGAGTAGCCGGTTTAATTCAGTGTGTGCAGGAATATTTTTTCATATGATTTTATCCACAATTGTTAAAAAGAAAATAAGAATGTGTGATAGGTATGCACTCTCCATGCAGCATGCCCCAGTAGTAGCTCTGTTCCATGTTAACATGTTATTTTAGTTTTAAAAAAATGATTTGCATTAAAATGATTTCATTATAGTTTGAAAGTAGGTGCAAATGGATGAAAATGGTAATGAGTTCACATAATGGGCAATAGGCTTACACACACTTCATCCCTCTGGGAAGATTTCAAGGCGCATGCTCCACAGACCTTCAAGGTTCTGAGATAAACTGGAATATTTGCAAATGGCTTTACAGGACCCATTGGATCAACAGAGACACTGTGATATTGTGGACAGGTTAAAAGGAAACCTTATCCTTTTTGCAGACAACACTAACATCTGTGTGGTCATCCTGAGGGAGAAGACAGAATGAGAAATGATTAAGAAAGCTTGAGGAGTGGTCGAAGGCTCAGCAGTTAAGATTCAATGCACAATAAAGTGCCAAGTTATGCATCTGGGGGTGTAGAAATCCAGGGAGCAGTATAATGTAGGAAGTGAGATACTGATATGCTCTAACTGATGATTTCAAGATAGCAAAACAATGAGCTAATGTGGTGGCAGAGCCAGGGGGATTCCAGGATGCATGGGGAGACATATAAACAGCAGGATTTAAAAAAAAAAAAAAAAAAAAAGGAGAAGATAATCATGGCCATTGGAAGGGGCAGGTAAGACAGGTGTCCACCAGGGCCACCAGGCCAGCCATGCTGCCACCACCATCATTGGTTCAGTGATGAAAACAGACTCACATGCAGCTGAAATGGGGTCTGGCTGGCTGCACCACTGGAGGTGGGCAGTCGTTTGGGGAGGGGGTTGAAGATGTCGTTTTGTCCGGCAGCAGTCCCACTGATAATATGACTCTGCCTTTGCACAGGTCATTGGTGAGACCTCACTAGGATAACTGTGTCCAGTTGAGAAGGCCATCCAGGTAAAGGCTTCCAAACTGGTGCAGGATCTGCACCAAAAGATGTGATTGATATATATTAAAATAATTTCATCTCTCGTTCACTAGAGGACATTTTTTGCTTGGCATAATGAAGAGATTTGTAATAGCCCTATGGGCATTAAAATCGTGTTCATGTATGAAGATATTACTATCGTGCTCGTATAAAGAGTTGGGATATGCAATGCACCTTTGCGGTGCGAGACCTGAACTGCGCCATTTTCTGATGCTGGACTTTTATAAGAAGGAATACGATTTTTAATATCAAGAACTTCAAAGAGGTTGAAAGATCGGGATACTGAAAACAATTTAAATGTGCCCGTGTTGGTGGGGTTTTTGTATTTTGGGGTTTTTTTGTCTCTTTCTGGATTTGCTTTTCTGTGTTTAATGATGTGTCTTGTTTATGCTGTTGAGCCCTAGTAATGATTTGGTTTAGTAAAGTGGTCTTATCATTTTTTTCACTTGAAAAGAATGTTCTAATGTTGTATAATGTTTATTATATTGTTGTAAAAAGTAATAGTATTCTGTTATGTGAAGACATGTATTTGCATTTTTCCTATGGTTAAAGGCTGAGCATCTTCCTGCCAGCAGAATCCCCTTCCTCCTCCAATGACAGCACCTTGAACATTTTCAGAATATACGGGCCGGCCATGCTAATATCGCAGTGCATGAGTTTAGCACAGCTGGCCCATGACTTTTGAAAATGCTTGCAGTGCCAGCATAGCGGGGAGGAAGTAGTGAGCCGGCCAGGCAGGTGAGCCTGCGCAGATTAGATTTGGTCAGAGGAATCTGCCCCACTAGGGCAGAATTTAATCAGCGGACTCTCTCCCTCCCCTCTTCTTCCTCCTCATAACAGCACCCATATCTCCCGAGGAGATGTTGTGGTTTGTTTGGTGCTTGGGCCAAAATACATTGCCAATCCCATGATATAAAGAAATGTATGCAATTTTCTTGGAAAATTATGTAAATGATCACCCAAATGATGGTTTTCATATTATATAGTTGTAAGGTGTACTGGACAGATATGATATAATTATACTTATTTATTATTCTCATTATTTATCCTGGCTTTGCTGGATATGGAATCCAGACACAGCTAAAACTGCTTTTTTTTCTAACAAACTCATGTTACTCAGTCTGTGCTATCTCTGCCTTAACAACAGGAATTAATATAAAAGTTTGATTTAAAAAAAAAAAAAAAAAAAGGTGTATAGATAGATTGAATTTTGAAAAGAAAAAATGAATAATATATATATAGAGTCATGACTAATATATGAGAAATACTTGAGCTTATTTAATGATGGCCAATATAACGTCCCTCCCAGCAGAGCCAGACAGAGTGACATTCAAGCTGTGTTGCTCTAGAAATGTTTTCCACAGGTTTGGCCAGAGCACAACAGAAGGGCAGATCACTTTAACTGCTATGTATAACATGCTCAGCACATGTTATACAATCTTCACATCCCTGTTTCACAACACATGTGACAAATGCCACTGTTATGTACAGCACACTGCCATATCCTGTTTATAACATATTTGCATTGTAAGAATCGGTATTGCAATTTAGTATGAATGTTGGCTGTAATGTGCATGAGAACGTGAGACCAGCAGAGGGAGCTCACTCAGAAATATTAGTAATCCAGAGAAATAAAATAGTGAAAAAAAGGGGCATTCTTAATTATAGAGGCATCGTTAGCACTGGGCATATGAGGCCCATGCCCCATCTTTTCCTCAGTGCCCTGAGGCACCAACCACAGGCAGCGCAGAAGAGGCCCTGCAGGGCCGCCAGTGTTTCCTGGAGCTGGTGACTGAAAAAGAAGAGTTGCAGGGTCTGCCGAAGTTTTTTGCAGCTGGTGACTGAGCAAGAGGCTCTGCGGGGTCACCAGCGTTTCCTGCATCTGGTAGCTGAGGAGGTGGCCCTGTGGGATCACCAGCATTTCCTCAGACGGCAGCCGAGGAAGAGGCCCTGCGAGGCCACCATTTCCTGCAGCTGACAGCCAAGGAAGATGGAGAGGTCTAGAAAGTGCCTCTCTGTCTATTAGAGGTGAGAGAGAGTGCCTCTGTGTGTGTGGGTATGAGAAAGAGAGAGCCTGTGTGTGTGTGTCTGTGTGTGAGAGAAAATTGGTTGCCTGTATTATGGTGCTTCAGTTTAGTTTTGATGCTTGTGTTTAAAGGACTCAATGGCCTGGCCCCACATAGTTTTAATGCAGCATTAAACATTTATGAACTTGCAAGATCTTTAAGATCAGCTTTCCAACAACTCTTGGATGTTCCTTCTTTTAAATTAGTTTGGATGAATCAAGAGAATGTTTATTTTATGTCCAAGGACCAATTTTATGGAACACACTCCCTCAATGTATCAAGGAAGAAACTGTTCTGCTGAGATTCAGGAAGCTTTTAAAAGCATTTTTATTCCAACAAGCCTTCAACCCATGAGCCTTCAGTCTATGAGCTCTTATATCAATTCATTTATTTATGCAATAGGTTAACAGCTGTTTTTTATTGTCTTCTTTAATTAGTTTTTTAATTTTGATTTTATTGATTTAAAAATCATTTGTTTTTCTTTAAATTTGATTAGTTTTGTTCTATTAATTTAACACTATGCTATTTATATGCTATACATTTTATGGTTTGCTTGTCTTAGCATTGCTTTAATTGATTGTGCTTGCACAGATTTATGTATTTTATGAATGGTAACATGTAAACCGCCTAGGAAAGTTGATAGGCAGTCTATAAATTTCAAATAAATAAATAAATAAAATAACTCTGTGTCTGTGTGTGAGTGAGAGTACCTGTGTGTGTGAGAGAGCCTCTGTGTCTATATGTGAGAATGCCTAGGTGTATGTGTAAGAGGGTGTAGATATGTATGAGAGAAAGTGTTCTCTGTGTCTGTGTGCGAGTGAGACTGCCTGTGTATCTGAGAGCCTCTGGGTCTGTATGTGAGAGTGCCTGTGTGTATGTGAAGAGTGTGTGTATGAGTGAGAAAGAGTGCCTGTGTGTGTATGAGAGGAAGTGCCTATGTGTGAGTGTTTCTGTATCTGTGTGAGAGTGCCTGTGTGTGTGTGTGCGTATGAAAGAGAGTGCCTGTGTGTGTGACAGCCTTCATGTCTGTATGTGAATGCCTCTGTGTATGTGTAAGAGTGTGTGTGTATATGACTGAGAAAGAGTGCCTATGTGAAAGAGTGCCTCTGTGTCTGTCTAAGAGTGCCTTTGTGTGAGTGAGAGAGAGAGCATGTGTTCCTGCATATCTGGTGCATGAGACTGCCTGTATGTGTTTAAGAGTGAGAAAAAGTGTGTATACTAGAGAGAGAGGTTAAAGTTTGTGTCCTCCCCTCCAATGTATGACAATCTCAGGATGACAGGAAATCTAAAGTTCCCAGGTATGGAGAGCAGGGGAATATTTTATCCTTATTAGTTATAATTATTTGATGTGATATCTGCTGTTCTGAAACTTTTTTTGGTGTTTGGTAAATTTTTATACATTTTTGTATATGTTTTTAATTATTGGATGCTGTTCTGTTCATCAGCCAATTTGACATATTTGTTTTATTGGTATGGTTGATGTTTTATATTTCTTGATTCTTTTTTGATGTTTAATGAGGAATAGTGATATTTCTTTTTTTTCCATTGTTACACTGCATAGAGGGCTCAATATTCTGCCCTATCCGGGTAAGTAACTAATAGGGTCATTTATCAAAATACGATGTGCCTTATCGCGTGCATTAGGGCCTTTTCACGTGCGATAATGCCTTACCACAAGTGATAACAGCCGCATCATGGCAGTATTATTTAAATGAGGGGAAGGGGAGGAGTGTGGGCAGGGTTTGGGCTTGGTTATGGCCCGGCAGCACTGTGGGAATTAACACTTTTTTCTGTGCTGCTATGGGTGCAAATGTGTGCGGCCCGCCTTCAACTGCAGCAGGCGACAAGACACCGCCGCAATGTGGCCAGCTGCACAATTTCACCAACCCTCTGCCCCTTGTTTTTAAGCGCAGCTCATCATTCTGCTATAGTTGGGTTTAACATTCAAATTTTCAAAAGGGAAACTTTGATAAAATGAGGAAAATAGAAGAAAACTGAAAGGTGCAGCTGCAAAGGTGAAAAGTGTTCAACAGGCATGGACATTGTTTAAAACTACAATCCTAGAGGCACAGTCCATATGTATTCCACACATTAAGAAAGGTGGAAGGAAGGCAAAACGATTACCATCATGGTTAAAAGGTGAGGTGAAAGAGGATATTTTAGCCAAAAAAATCCTTCAAAAATTGGAAGAAGGCTCCAACTGAAGAAAATAGGATAAAACATAAGCATTGTCAACACTGATAAGACAGGTGAAGAGAGAATTTGAAATGAAGTTGGCCATAGAGGCAAAAACTCATAATAAAAACCTTTTTAAATATATCTGAAGCAAGGAACCTGTCAGGGAGTTGATTGGACCATTAGATAACCGAGGGGTTAAAGGGGCTCTTAGGGAAGATAAGGTCATTGCATAAAGACTAAATTAATTCTTTGCTTATGTGTTTACTAATGAGGATATTGGGGAGATACCAGGTCCGGAGATGGTTTTCAGGGGTGATGAGTCAGATGAACTAAACCAAATCACTGTGAACCTGGAAGATGTGGAGGGCAGATTGACAAACTAAAGAGTAACAAATCATCTGGACCGGATGGTATGCATCCTAGGGTACTGAAGGGACTAAACAATGAAATTTCTGATGTATTAGTTAAAATTTGTAACCTATCATTAAAATCATCCATTGTACCTGAAGACTGGAGGGTGGCCAATGTAACCCCAATATTTAAAAAAGGCTCCAGGGGCAATCCGGGTAACTATAGACCAGTGTTCCTGACTTCAGTGCTGGGAAAAATAGTGGAAACTATTTTCAAGATCAAAATCGTAGAGCATATAGAAAGACATGGTTTAATGGAACACAGTCAACATGGATTTACCCAAGGGAAGTCTTGCCTAACAAATCTGCTGCATTTTTTTGAAGGGGTTAATAAACATGTGGATAAAGGTGAACTGGTAGATGTAGTAGTATTTGGATTTTCAGAAGGCATTTGACAAAGTCCCTCATGAGAGGCTTCTAAGAAAACTAAAAAGTCATGGGATAGGAGGCGATATCCTTTTGTGGATTGCAAACTGGTTAAAAGACAGAAAACAGAGAGTAGGATTAAATGGTCAATTTTCTCAGTGGAAAAGGGTAAACAGTGGAGTGCCTCAGGGATCTGTACTTGGACTGGTGCTTTTCAATATATATATAAATGATCTGGAAAGGAATACGATGAGTGAGGTTATCAAATTTGCGGATGATACAAAATTATTCAGAGTACTTAAATCACAAGCGGATTTTGATACATTACAGGAGGACCTTGCAAGAGTGGAAGATTGGGCATCCAAATGGCAGATGAAATTTAATGTGGACAAGTGCAAGGTGTTGCATATAGGGAAAATAATCCTTGCTGTAGCTACACGATGTTAGGTTCCATATTAGGAGCTACCACCCAGGAAAAAGATCTAGGCATCATAGTGGATAATACTTTAAAAATTGTCGGCTCAGTGTGCTGCAGCAGTCAAAAAAGCAAAGAGAATGTTAGGAATTATTAGGAAGGGAATAGTTAATAAAACAGAAAATGTCATAATGCCTCTATAATCGCTCCATGGTGAGACCGCACCTTGAATACTGTGTACAATTCTGGTCGCCGCATCTCATAAGTTAGACCAGTTCTATGGCTGGTCTAACTTATCCAATTAACTTAACCGGATAAGAGTGAATATATAAGTTAACCAGATAAGTAGTGCCACCTTGATCCACCCGTTGCCCACCCACTTTTTATCCGGCTATCTAGTGGCTACTGAAGATACCCGGATATTCAACGGTCCACTGGATAACCGGATAAGTCCTACTTATCCGGCTATCAAGTGCTGAACATGATTTGAATATGCCGCCCACAGAGTCTAGCTTGTTGTGGTTTCCAGTTCAGTTTTTGTCTGCATGCTTCTATTTAAGCTTTATGGTCTCTTTATTCTGTATTTGGCAAGGGTCTGTCTGTGTTCTGCATGGGACTGAGGTGAGATATTGTGTAGTTTCTGTGTAGAGCTCTATAGCCTGACTTTTTCTGTTTTCCTAATAGGAGTTGTATTGGTGTTTAGGGCCTGGTGTAATATTTGCAGTATTGCCTTTTCACAGGTAGATTTGTTACTGTTTGTTGAGTCTGTCAGCTAGTGTGTTATGGCATGGCAAATTTGCTAGATGTTCTGAGTACATGTTTTGCAGGATTTTGAATTATTACACAATGTTACTGAAGTGTGCTAATATGTTGCTGTTACATAGGCCGATGCAATAAAGTGCATTCAGCTGAATGCACAGTTTTACCAACACTTGAATGCACATTTTGAGCACACAAACATTACTGCCGATGTGAGGAGTTTTCTGTGCAAAAAACGTGCATTACAATGGTGCATCCTATATAGTGCCCACACATGGAAATCCCATGGAAATAAGAGCATTAAGCAGCACTCCCCAATGCGGAGAGGTGTGCTGGCCTAAGGCAGGGCTTCCTTGCACTGGAAATCCTACTCCTGGTCAGAGATGGAGTAATGTTAACAGTGCTGGGAGGAAAGAAATGCTGGAGAGTCATGAGGGGTTGCAGGACAGACAGTGAAGGCAGGAAGCAGTGCAGGCTAGAGAAAAGGGGAATGCTCCTTCAAATAATTAAAAAATGAGACGAGAGTGTTTTTCTCCGCAGCAGGAAGAGGCAGGGAGAGAGAACAAGTAGAATGTTGCCTCAGAATTGCTTGAAAATTTCCACAACTATTCCACTTTAGAAAGAACATTAAATTTCTCACTATGAGGTAATTCTACTTGGTCTTTTCAAGACGGCAACTTTTCTCTCCTGCAGCTCGATTTACTTTAATTTCTGCAGCTCAGCAGAGGTATTTTAACACTAACAATGCAACTCCCCCAGGATTGCCACCATCACCTCACACTAATCTTCCACTGAGTTAAAATGTGCGTTGAGCCTGTGCTGAATGCATATTTTAACTCTGTATATGCACTTTTTAACTCCCGATGCATTAGCATAACATTAGCTTACTACATCGGGAATGGTTTTAAAAATGGAGCCTGTGTGTTAGAAAACGGTGTGATAAAATGCAGTGCACAGTTTGAATGCACTGCTTTCTGCATTGGCCTGACAGTGAGGTGACACCAGACTTTGCATAGTATTTTCCTATGGTGAGTGGTAAGGGGAAGTGTCCTAGTTCTGCTCTGCATCCTTTGTTGAGGGAGCTTCTGGGAGTAGAACTTGAGGTGCAGGGTTTACACGGGAATTCTGTCCAATCCTGTACAGATCCTAGACTTCAGTCCCAAAAGAAGAACCTGATTGATCGATGCTCTTGAATAATTTTAGTGGCTTTTTACTAGATGGTTGAAACTGGCCAGAGGTTTCTTTCTTGCATGGAAGGTCCTTCTGTCTAGAGATATTACTGACATATATGCCCAGCACATTGTGACAATGGTGCAAACTGTTTATAGCGGTGCTTCCTGCTTTATCAGCAGGGGTGTTCCGTCTCGGTATGGAAGGAGGAAAGAGGTGGTATGGAGAGAGCCATGGGATCCCTGCCGGGATCAAATTAACTGGGGAGGTTTCCTGTCACAGATCATGCAAAATGATTCCCTGTTCACAAAGGGGAAAGCCGACAGTCGCTCAGCAGCGCATGGTTCGGAGGGAGGTATTTTCAAAGGATACTAATGACACATTAGAATTAGGGCATCCCAACAGTGAGGTTCCAATAATAAGAAAAGTAGTCCAAGTGCCTGTAACTAAAAACTCACCTGAGCTAAAAAAAAATTCTAATTTATCCCTATCAATTAAAAAGCAGAATGAAAATACAAACAAAAACACACTTTGAAATGTTTGTATGCTAATGCCAGAAGTCTAAGAAGTAAGATGGGAGAATTAGAATGTATAACAGTGAATGATGACATAGACTTAATTGACATCTCAGAGACATGGTGGAAGGAGGACAGCCAATGGGACAGTGCTATACCGGGGTACAAATTATATCGCAATGACAGAAAGGAGCATCCGGGATGGCATAGAGTCCAGCAGGATAAACATCCTGCATGAGACTAAATGCACAATCGAATCTTTATGGGTAGAAAATGAACTCCCTTGTGTGTTGGGGAAATTATAGTGATACTGTCCACCTGGCCAAGATGGTGAGACAGACAGTGAAATGCTAAGAGAAATTAGGGAAGCGAACCAAATTGGTAGTGCAGTAATAATGGGAGATATCAATTACCCCAATATTGACTGAGTAAATGTATCATTGGGACATGCTAGCGAGATAAAGTTCCTGGATGGAATAAATGACAGTTTTATGGAGCAATTGGTTTAGGAACCGACAAAAGAGGGAGCAATTTTAGATCTAATTCTCAATGGAGCACAGGTTTTGGTGAGAGAGGTAACTGTGGTGGGGCCACTTGACAATAGTGATCATAATATGATCAAATTTGAATTAATGACTGGAAGGGGGATAGTAAGCAAATCCACGGCTCTAGTGCTAAACTTTCAAAAGAGAAACTTTGATAAAATGAGCCAAAAGATCTCCATTCAAAAATTGGAAGAAGGATCCAACAGAACAAAATAGGATAAAGCATAAGCATTGGCAAGTTAAATGTAAGACATTGATAAGACAGGCTGTAGAGGCAAAAACTCACAGTAAAAACATTTTAAAATATATCCGAAGCAGAAAGCCTGTGAGGGAGTCAGTTGGACCGTTAGATGATCGAGGGGTTAAAGGGGCACTTAGAGAAGATAAGGCCAATGTGGAAAGATTAAACAATTTCTTTGCTTCGGTGTTTACTGAAGAGGATGTTGGGGAGATACCCGTTCTGGAGAAGGTATTCATGGGTAATGATTCAGATGGACTGAACCAAATCACAGTGAATCTAGAAGATGTGGTAGGCCTGATTGACAAACTGAAGAGTAGTAAATCACCTGGACTGGATGGTATACAACCTAGGGTTCTGAAGGAACTAAAAAATGAAATTTCAGATCTATTGGTATAAATATGTAACCTATCATTAAAATCATCCATCATACCTGAAGACTGGAGGGTGGCTAATGTAACCCCAATATTTAAAAAGGGCTTCAGGGGCGAACCGGGAAACTACAGACCAGTAAGCCTGACTTCAGTGCCAGGAAAAATAGTGGAAAGTGTTCTAAATATCAAAATCATAGAACATATAGAAAGACATGGTTTAATGGAACAAAGAGCTTGTAGCCAAACACATTAACGCTGACAAACCCGCTATAATACTGGGAGACTTTAATTTGCATGTGGACGCTTCCCCACAATCCATCAACTGCGTAACAGTCCTCTCATCACTCAGTCACTTGGGTTTTACTCAAATCGTCAATAGTCCCACCCACAAGGCAGGCCATACACTGGACCTCATCTTCATTAACAACAGCTTTACCATCCACTCTAACCCCACGTGCTCACCAGTTCCCTGGTCAGACCATAGGGTCATCTACACGATACTTAAGATCAACAATCCACCACCTAAAGACTCTACCAAATCCACCATCCATTTCAGGAAACCATGTTCGCTAGATCTCCTTAGTGAAAAGATATCAGAATCACTAAATCAACTAGATTTCACAGACGCAACTACAGCAACTACCTCATGGATCAATCTCAACAATAAAATTGCAGATCAAATCTGCCCAACGTCAACCAAAACCATACATCCCACATCAGACAACAGAAAACCCTGGTTTACCCCGGAACTTAAATCTCTCAAGCAAACACTAAGGAATAAAGAACAATGCTGGAGAAAAAACCCCACCACTTCGACACACGCAATATACAAATCCCTCCTCAACACTTACAGGAACGCTATACTCAGGACAAAGAAAGACTTTTATGCAAAAAAAATTCACAACTTCATTTTTGACTCAAAGGCACTTTTCTCATACGTCTCCTCATTAACTAAACCATCTCCTCCCTCCATCCCAGACCACCAAGCACTCAATAAAGCCAACGAACTCGCCAATTATTTCAAGACAAAAATCACCAACCTCACCTACTCTCTCACAACCAACAATATTCCCCCAACCTACCATCTCATATCCCCACCTCAACAAAACGCTAGTCTTGTTTCTTTTGAACCTACCTCTTCACTGGAGATAGAAATTACCCTCAAGAAAATCAAACCATCATCCCACCCATCGGATCCATTACCAACAAACCTGCTCATCTCCATACCGAACACAATCTCAAAACCAATTTCTGATATAATTAACACATCACTCTCTCAAGGCCAAGTCCCCAACCAGTTAAAATTGGCCATTCTCAAACCACTACTAAAAAAACCAAACGCCTCTCCATCAGACCCAGCGAACTTTCGACCAATCACAAACCTACCTCTCATAGCCAAATTAATGGAGAAAACTGTTAACAAGCAACTGTCAGATTATCTGGAAGATCATAACATTCTGTCCCCGGCACAATACGGATTCCGAAAACTCTTAAACACCGAATCTCTCTTACTATCACTTACGGACACAATCCTCGTCAACCTAGAGAAAAAACAATCCTACCTCCTTATTCTTCTAGATCTATCCGCTGCCTTTGATACGGTAAAACACACCATACTTATAGACCAACTAGCCAACATAGGTATCAAAGGCTCAGCTCTCAGCTGGTTTCAGTCCTTCCTAAGCAACAGATTCTATAAAGTCAGGATAAACAACAAGGAATCGCTTCCAGTTCTTTCAGATCAAGGAGTCCCTCAAGGATCTTCACTCTCACCCACCCTCTTCAATATCTATCTCCTCCCTCTTTGCCACCTGCTCTCAAACCTCAAGCTTATCCATTACCTCTACGCAGATGACATCCAAATCCTTATCCCGATTTCAGAATCCCTTCAAAAAACGATCAGCTACTGGAATGACTGTCTACAGCCAATTAAAGACTTACTCTCAAGCCTCAATTTAATATTGAATGCCAACAAAACCAAAATGCTCATTATCTCCCAAGATCCCCTCACCATCTCTTCAAGCTCCTCTCAACCAAACTCAATTAGCAAGTTCTCACCAGACGTCAGGGATCTTGGAGCCTGGCTAGACAACAATCTAAACCTAAAAAAGTTTGTAAACAATACCGCAAAGGACTGCTTTTACAAACTGCAAGTCCTCAGAAAGCTAAAACCCCTCCTTCACTTCTCTGACTTCCGGCTAGTACTTCAATCCATCATACTATCTAAGCTCGATTATTGCAACTCCCTCCTTCTCGGTCTACCCTCAAATACCATCAAACCCTTACAAATGGTTCAAAACGCCGCTGCCAGAATACTTACAAACTCTAATAAAAGAGATCACATCACTCCAATCCTTCGTAACCGACATTGGCTTCCTATTAACCACAGGATCCTCTATAAAGTGCTCACAATTATTCACAAAGCAACATACAATCTTGCTCCGATCATGTTAAGCACCCAACTCCAACCTCATACTTCATCCAGACCAATTAGAAGCGCATACAAAGGCACATTGCAAGCCCCACAGGTAAAATCATCACTGAGCAAAAGAGCACTATCTTCAGGAGGCCCCCACCAATGGAATGCGCTCCCCCCAGATCTAAGACTAGAACCAAGTCATCAGGAGTTCAAAAAAAAGCTAAAAACATGGCTTTTCCGTCAAGCCTTCCCAGACATCTAATGCTACCTAATCAAGTCTTTTAACCCAAATCATGGGTTATCTCACTGTTTTTCCTATTACGATTTTTTTCAACTGTACCTTAATTTTTGAGCTCTTTCATCTTTTGTATTTATACTGTACTCACACTCCATTTACTCTATCTCTTTTATATTTATTTTCTATATAATATTTATTACTATATTACTATGTTTAATTGGTTATCTATTCTATTTGTTCCATCATTATTGTTAGTTCTATTGTTACCTGTTTTATTGTTCAACTGTTCTATGTAAAGCCCACTACACTTTTTGGGCATTTAAAAGTTGTATGTAAACCGGATTGATTTGTAGTTCCTACAAGAACTTCGGTCTATAAAAATTAAAAATAAATAAATAAATAAATAAAAACAAAGTCAGCATGGCTTTACCCAAGGCAAGTCTTGCCTCACAAAGTTAATAAACATGTAGATAAAGGTGAACCGGTAGATGTAGTGTACTTTGATTTTCAGAAGGCATTTGACAAAGTTCCTCATGAGAGGCTTCTAGGAAAAGTAAAAAGTTATGGCATAGGTGGTGATGTCCTTTCGTGGATTAGAAACTGGCCAAAAGACAGGAAGCAGAGAGTAGGATTAAATGGACAATTTTCTCAATGGAAGGGAGTGAGCAGTGGAATGCCTCAGGGATCTGTACTGGGACCCATGCTTTTCAATATATTTATAAATGATCTGGAAAGGAGTACGACGAGTGAGGTAATCAAATTTGCAGATGACTCAAAATTATTCAGAGTAGTTAAATCACAAGCGAATTGTGATAAATTGCAGGAAGACTTTGTGAGACTGGAAAATTGGGCATCCAAATGGCAGATGAAATTTAATGTGGATAAGTGCAAGGTGATGCATATAGGGAAAAATAACCCATGCTATAGTTACACAATGTTAGGTTCCATATTAGATGCTACCACCCAAGAAAGAGATCTAGGCGTCATAGTGGATAACACATTGAAATCGTTGGTTCAGTGTGCTGCGGCAGTCAAAAATACGAATATAATGTTGAGAATTATTAGAAAGGGAATAGTGAATAAAACGGAAAATGTCATAAATCTTCTGCATCGCTCCATGGTGAGACTGCACCTTGAATACTGTGTACAATTCTGGTCACCGCATCTCAAAAAAGATATAGTTGCTTTGGAGAAGGTACAGAGAAGGGCGACCAAAATGATAAAGGGGATGGAACCCTTATGAGGAAAGGCTAAAGAGGTTAGGGTTGTTCAACTTGGAGAAGAGCCGGTTGAGGGGGGTATGATAGAGGTCTTTAAATTAATGACAGGTCTAGAACGGGTAAATGTGAATCAGTTATTTACTCTTTTGGATAATAGAAGGACTAGGGGGTACTCCATGAAGTTAGCGTGTGGCACATTTAAAACTAATCGGAGAAAGTTCTTTTTCACTCAATGCACAATTAAACTATAGAATTTGTTGCCAGGGGATGTGGTTAGTGCAGTTAGTGTAGCAGGGTTTAAAAAAGGATTGGATAAGTTCTTGGAGGAGACGTCCATTACCTGCTATTAATTGAGCTGACTTAGAAAATAGCCACTGCTATTACTTGTAACAGTAGCGTGGAATAGACTTAATGTTTGGGTACTTGCCAGGTTCTTATGGCCTGGATTGGCCACTGTTGGAAACAGGATGCTGGGCTTGATGGACCCTTGGTCTGACCCAGTATGACATGTTCTTATGTTCTGCATGGGAATGTAGAGTAGAGATCATTTAAAATGTAATATTGAAAAGTGTGATGTCCTATTATGTGTTTTTATAGGATTATTCTAAGGAGAGGTGGAAACTGTTGATCATGATGAGTTAATTATCAAAATCTCACGAGGAGGCAAGGGGAGAGCTTATGGGCCTGTGCCCTGAAAATTTTAGGTACCTAGCAACATCTCTGTTTATTTGAGTTCTATGATCGGCACAGTAGTGCATATGTGCAGGGCTAAAACTAAGAACTCAACTATACTACAGACTCTGTATACAATGCAACACTGGAAAAATAACATTGGAAACAGAAATGCATTTTCTCTTGTGCTGTGCAATATACAAAGAGATCAGATATGCACATTTCCAAAATTTACACATGTAAATTTGTCATGCCAATAAAGTTATCTGAATCTGATGTATAGATTCAGATAAAGAATCTCATTTGCATAGATCAATAGGTGCCTTAAGGTTGATAAGGCCATGGACATTTGTGGTACTTTAGAAGCTTAATTTTGATGCCTATAAGCATAAGAACAAAAGGCTTGCCAAACTGGGTAAGACCAATGTTATGGAACCCTGCCCACGGAGTTTTCCCCCGCGAGCAGGCACTCACCTTCCCCATGCTGCTTGCCCGACGCGGCACGGATGCCGCCGGAGTTGGGCCCTCCTTCGCGGCTGGAGCCGTGGACTCAATTTCTCCTTGCGGCCCGGAGGCCGCCCTGGTATGCCCTCTTCACCGCGGCCGGAGCTACAGCCTTGTCTGCCTTCTTCGCAACTGGAAGCCGTCGCTGACATCTTCGCAGCACGGAGGCCGCATCCCCGGGCTCGAGTAGCGGCTGGAGCCGCCCCCGGGGCCTCCTGCAGCAGGCTGGAGCCGCTGCCTTCATCGGGACCTGCTTCTCAGGCCCAGCCCTGCTCTTACGCGACGACATCGTGCAGGACTGCTGTCCACGGTGCTGCACAGTTCCTGCTTCCTTCCTCTAGGCAAGCGGCCACGCCTCTCTACAGAATTTAAAGGGCCAGACACAGGAAGTGTGCTGGCCCCACCTATGGATGGACTTCCTGCTTGAGCCTTATATAAGGGCTGCTCTGTCACTTCAATCTTCACTTTGCATTGGAGTTACTTCACTCTGGAGGCTCCTGCCTGCCAGAGCTCCATCAGGTCTTCTTCGTGGAGCTCCTCATCATTTCGTCTCTTCATGTCAAGTCATGTTTCGTGCCTGAGGTCCTCATCCAGGTGTCCTGGTGTTTCGTCTCCTAGTGTTTCGCCTCCTGGTGTCCTGCCCTTCTTGGTGTTCGCTTCAGTGCTCCTGAGCCTTCTGGTCCTGTCAGGCCATGCTCTCTCGGATGACGTCTTTCCTGAGCGAGGAGTTGCCTACAGGTGGAATTTGTTCCTGTGCTCCTGAGCCGTCATGTCCTGCCAGCCTTTGTGATGCTTCGGACGACATCTGGCTCCGTCGTCGGAGTCCCACCTCGACTGGACTCTTCCCTGCGCTTGTCCCGATCTCCGCGTGGTCCGTGACCAGCCTCCTCGGGCTGTGTAGGGCGCGCAGTGGGACAGGGTGGTCTGCAACCAGCCCATTGGGTCCGCCCATGAAAGTGGGCTGTGTAGGGCGCCCTGAGAGACAGTGGCAATGTCCTTCCGCCCAGCTTCTCGTCTTGTCTGGACTTCGTCAAGTTCCTCGTCTCGTCCTGGATGCCGTTGCATCAGTCTTGGTGTCATGTCTTCACTTCATCGTCTTGTTCCTGATGTTGTCGCATCGACCCTGGTTCGGGATGCCGTCGCATCGACCATTGGTCCGTGATGTCTACGCATCAGCCTTGGTGTCATGTCCTCAACTACCTTGGTGTCATGTCTTGTTCCAGCCCTCATCTCTGATGCAGTCTGCATCAGCCTTGGTGTTATGTATTCGTCTGCGATGCCGTAGCATCGACCTTGGTGTCATGTCTTCATGTCAAGGCCCATCTGCCCTCTTCCTCAGGCCAGGCCTGCTGCTCCATGCCGATCCAAGAAGCAGATCCGAAAGGGCTCGGAATGGTCGGAGGACCATTCAACTTCCAACATCATCATGTTGTTGGCCTTGGGAGCTTGCAGGCCTGGCAGAGGGTAAGACTGTCAGCCATGCTGGAGCACGCCGTCAACCCTCGGTTCGGCCCTGGATCCATCTGGGGTCGGGCTGAGGCCCAAGGGCACACTAAAACACCCCCTCATCTAACAGAATGCAATGCCTTTCAAGGCCGTTTACGTAACAGAATGCAAGGCCTTCCGAGGCCATCACGTAACAGAATGCAAGGCCTTTCGAGGTACCATTACGTAACAACCAAAGGTTCATCAAGCCCAGCATCCTGTTTCCAACAAATCAGACATTTTCAATTTCAGTTTCACTTTTCCCTGTTCATGATACTAAAATGAATGATGTATCATGAATCTTTTCAATATTCCTTGGGGGAATTAAATAGTCAACTGTTAAAATAGAAGCAGAACCACTTTTTTTTTTTTTTTTTTACAAAAAAATGCCATACCGCCCAAAACATTTGTGGCAAAAATTTGAGGGTGCTTGAAAGTGTAGGGCCCTTGGTAATTGTTTGATAAAACCACTGGTATGGATGCTCTGATAAGGCATTTCCTTTTGCCCTTTATTCTTGATTAAGTGTCTTTGGAAAAAGTTAAAAAAAAACAAAAAAGAAAGTGTTACCAAAAACAAATGCTGTTTTTAAGAAAAAGTGACATATGGTCCAAAAATGAACAAAAAAGGGTCTGTCTGACAGATGTTACAAAAGCTGTTGTGCAACAGCCACTGCTTAGGTGGGCTCAGGAGCAGTGCCCAGGACCTGGGAGAGAGCGAGCGAGTGAGCACTAGTCTGCAAATCCTCTCCTGTGAGTCACAGGACAACAGATACAGGGATTATGAAGTGGACTCTTGTCCTCAAACTCTTATGTCTCAAAGAATCAGTCTATGAGATGTCACGAGCTTCTGTGTCACTTTTGCTGCTACAGACTAACATGGCCATCCCTCTGACAGTGAGTATAAATTCCTGCAGCAGAGACTGAGCATGGACAACATTTTAGAAAAACCTCACTTTTACAATATTTCACTGAAATCCTACTTGTTTTAAAACACAACATGGGATGCTGCATCTGAACACTACATCAAATCTGCAACATATTTTGAGACATAGTACAAGACTCAATGAAACAAGAATCTGAGGATTGTAGTGCCAAGAGAAAACATGACCTGAAGGCTCCTATACCATTAGAATAAGGGGAGCTCGTATTGATTTCTTGATTTCATTTTGATGTCATGCTATAGTGATTTTGCATCATCAGTATGATACATCTGTGGCACTACAAAACAGTCTCATCAGCCAATCATATAGTAAGTTTTCTTCATCAGTGTCCAAGGTCAAATTATTTCCACCTGATGGCCAAGCTGGAGGTGAGAGTGAATAGGAAATATTCCCAGCTGTTCAAACACCATTCCCAAGCCTTCCAAACTGCTCTGCAGCACCACACAATCTCTCTAATTAAATAAATATAACAATTTCTGGCTCTCCTAAGAATGAGTTTCCTTACGTTTTTATATATTTCTGGCCTTTTGTCTCATTTCCCTCTTGTTCTTTTTTCCTATTATAAAGACAGATAATGCTAAAATTACACCAATACAATGCCAGGCTTCAAGGACTGGAACCAGATCCAGCTCAATTTGATATCTGGTTGCCAGAAAGGACGCCATGAATCTTGTGGCAGAACACGTGCTGACATTTGCACTTTGCTAAAGCCTGGAGGTGTGATGGGTGCTCCTGGCCTAGATCTGGCACTCAAAAGAGGATTGGAAGGGCAGTAAATTTTGTGCACATTTTCCACATCGCATGCCTAGCAATCTGAATCTCCTGTATCCGGCATTAGAGAAGATAATAAAAGCTGGTCACTTGAAGGAAGCTAGCTTGTACCTGCTGTGCCCTGAAGAGGAGGAAATGACACTTATTGACAGAGATGGCAGCACCTGGCAGGACATAGGAAGGAAGAAGGAAGCAGAGGTCAAGTATGAAGTTTTCAGTCGGAACGAGAAACAGAGCTGTATGAATTTCTGTGCATAATGCCTTAAAGTATGTTTGTGCTTGCATGAAACGGATGGACGGGGCTTGTATGTGCATGAGAGGGTGGATGGGAGCAAGACAGGTAGCATAAAGAGGCAGGGAGAATGAGAAAACAAAGGATTTTATTTTATTAAGATGTAATGTAAATGTAGGAATACGTGCCTTTTTAAAAGCAGTGTTTTTTGTTTTTTTTTTAATTCTTTATTTTCAATTTTGAATTATAACCAAGAAAATATTTCTTATACAGAAAAATTGATGTCAAAAGTAAAGAAATCAAACAAAGAGAAAATCTAACATTAACATATATTTCTTAATACTTTGTGGCTTCCTAATTATAAGATGATAAGGAGATAACAGAATATATAGCGTAAATCAGGAAATAACAATTTACATATAATACTAACGTGACTGATTAACTGAACAATACTATGAACCCATATTTATTCCTTCCAAAACTGCTGCAGATACTTGGGGAGGGTGTGCAATCAGGAACTCTTTTAATTGTATAGGGTCAAGAAATATGTAGTTATTACTATTGTAAAATATACAAGCTTTGCAAGGATATTTTAATGTAAAACGGGCTCCTAACTTGATTACTTGTTCCCTCATCTGCAAAAATTCCTTAGCTCTAAAAGCAGTGTTTTAATTGAGAAGGCTCTTCTGTGTTGTACATTGTATGGGCGGGTCTGACAGGGCGAAGTCCCGGGATGGTCCATATAACACGAGTGCCAGGACAAGCCTCTTGTTGCCTGGGAAGGAAGATGGATTTGGAGTGGTGGGTATTCTGGGGAGGTGGCTGTCCTTTGGCCTCCTGCGGGATTTGAACCAAGCCCTTGTGAGGTGGCTGATGTTGATAGATTCGGAGCTGCAGGAGATCAAGGGATTTGGTAACAAAAAAGTTGTTACTTATCACTTAGCAGTCATTCCCACTTAATTTAGCTATGTGGCAGGCAGCATCATGGTGGGAAGGAGGGGGGGGGTCGGTCCTCAGCGCGGCCTTCGGTTCCAGATGTGGCAGCAGTGGGACATTCAAATGCACAGTCTGAGGGCGCAGCAGCTGTGGCATTAGAGGTCTTGACATGGCAAGTGTGTCAGAGGAGTGAAGTGTAAGCACTGGTGTGTCGGTCGTGCTATGAAGGCTGAGGAGCAAAGGGTGAGCAGCACTGCAGGGGCATTAGCTTCAGGCTCGGGGGACGGCTTGTGCGGGTGAGAGTTGGACCTGCTCAGCGTTCAGGCGGCTGTGGGTACACATGCACTTGGGTAGGCATCTGGGTCTCGGGAAACAGCACCTTTAGATGCTGGGGCCAGTAAGTGATCTCAACAAATGACGGGGTGGAGGTCTTCTGTTCGGGACAAGGGTGATCCGGGGATGGCCCACTTTTCTTGGGCTGTGGTGTAACATGATCTCTTCAGGTCCAGTGGTGGTGGTGGTTGGGGTGATGAGTTCTTCAGGGCAGGATGGTGCAGCAGCAGGTTTTAGTTCCAAGGTTGCGGGTGCGCAGGATTCTTCTGTGGATGTGCAGGGTCAAGGGGGGGGGGGGGGGGTTGAACCACAGAGTGGGGGTTAGTCCCGGAGGAGGTGCAGATGAAGAGGCAAGACTGAGGGGGGGGGACGACTTTGTGCGGTATCCATTTGGAGGTTCATTTGGGGCAGGTGATGTCTTGGGGGGGGGGGGGGGCGTATAGTTTCTTGCCAGGTACTGGTGTGCAGATGGGAGATCTGCAGCTGGTAATGAGGGTTCAGCAGAGGACTCCATATTGGGGTAGTCAGAGGGTGTTATTTATTTATTTATTTATTTTTAATTACCGACATTCATTGGGGTGTATCACATCGGTTTACATTATAACTCGTGAATAATATGACTAAGATATTATTGTTACAGTATAACATTACAACATTATAACAGGGAAAAAGAGTAACTTAGTTAGAGAACTTTAGACTGAGTGGAGAACATCCACTGTGGCGTTGTAACATCTTAGTAGTAACACGTATCCGGAAACTTAGAAAACAAGATGGAATTTGAGTTATGGGGAGTATGAGCGCAGGACCCTTTGGGGGTTTCAACTTCCTGGATGGATTTCGGATGACGAGGGAGTTTCAGATCTGGGGAGCATAGAATGGGTTGGGGGGTTAAGTCAAGGTGATTGGCCTTTGCCAGCGCCTTACGGTGCTGCTGGGGTTTGGTTATTTCCATTCAGACAGCCTTATGGGGTGTATTTTCCTGGTGGAGTTCAGGGTCCCGTTGTTTCAGAAGGGTGGTCCGTTGTCTAGAAAGAGCAATGGTAGTGCGCTGACTGCTGGTTTTGTGTTTCACTCACAAGTGGAAGTTCAGCATCAGGGGGCTGCAGGTGGTCCAGGGAGAGGCAACCCAGCTGAGGCTTTGCAGAGGTCCCAAGCATGTGTGGAGGATTGGAGGAGCTCTCAGGACTTCTGTCCAGAGGGAGAGCAGGCTTCACAGGCTGGTGGTGTGTGGATTTCTACATTGGTACAGGGGCCTGGTGAGTCTGCTGCTGAGATGGGGGGGAGGAGGGGCGCACAGAGAGTATTGCTGGTTATGCTGCACTGGAGTCGCTGGAAAGGGAAGTTTAGGCACAGGGGATATTGTGGGTGGTACGGCACAAGGGTTGGGTGTGGCTGCCGCTGAAAAAGGGGGTTTAGGCGCTGGAGATACTCTTTGTGGGACTTCATCTTCTCTGTAGTGGATGCGGAGATGATGATGCTTCATTTATGGTGGTGGGGGTTGGAGGAGTTCAGGGGCAGGTTTCTGAAGTTGGGAAAAGGAATGTGTCTGGGAGCAAAAAGAAGTGTGCTAGGTCTAGGCATCAATGTCAGCAAATGCATGAAAAACCTAGTTCATCCTCCTCTGTGTCTTTGTTGTCTTCTTCTTCCAAGAGCAGATTGCAGGGGACAGTAGTTGATACTAGTGGAGGAGGGGATGGAGGGGTCCAGCTCTACTGGCTTAGCAATAGGTTGGATCAGGGGTCCAGTTCCTGATGTTATTGATGAAATTTATTGAAGAGGCCAAGAGATTGGGTTTTTCTAGGGCGGTGGTTGCTAGGCAAATCTATGTTTTTTCTTTGTTTATGTAAGCGCATGGTTGGGGTTTTTTTGCAGGCCATTTTATTATTCACAGATTGTTATTGAGGTGGGCTAGGGAAAGTTGGACATTGTGTGATGGTTGATTGCCCATCACTCAAGAGATTCTGTTGGCTTTATGGGATACGGTACTGGGGATTTGCTCCTCTGTTTATGAGCCATGTTTATTTCATCTTGCTTTTGTGTTAGCATCTTTTGGTGCCTTTCGGGTGGGGGAATTGGTTGCTAGCACTGGTAATGGGAGGAGGACATGGTTTTACAATTTCAGCATGTGTTTCTATGTGAAGACTCAATTACTTTGAAGATTCATAGATCCAAGGGGCCACGTTGGTTCTGAGGGCAGTTATGGGTTTACATACCTGTCCTATTTTTAATGCATGAAATTTTAAGAGAATTAAAACAAAAAGGGAGAAGCATTTTTTTGTACATGGGGAATTAAAATCATTAACGCAATACAAGTTCAAAATGATGTTAAAGCGCGTGTTGAAGGCAATGGATTTGGATTGCTTCGGAAGTGGTGCTACTACTTCAGCGGCTACTTCTGGTCTTTCTGATAATATTATACAATGGATTGGTAGGTGAGAGTCTGGTATTTTTGAGTTGTATGTTAGGCCTGGGCAGCCAATGTTGCAGATGCTTTCACTGTTACTGTTTGTTTTTTCCTCAGATCCCATTCTGGCAATCATAATGTTTGGATTATTGGCCATTCTTATCTGGCTTGTGCTCATAAGTATGTGTGCCGGCGTCCCTGTGGCCTTCATTTGGACTTGGCAGCCCATGGAGTGGTGGTGCATTGGCTGGGCCTTTGTGGAATATGCTGGATCCAGCTGATGTGCTTCATTCAAAGTTTAATGAATTCACAATCTTGGACGGAGGTATTGCTGATCCATCTTGGTGGAAATTATTTGAGCAAGTGGTCTTGTTCTCAGTCGGTAGATGCTTTACGGAAGGACTTAGTTATTATTTTGGGTTGGCTTCCATCAACAACTGTTTGTTGATCTGATTGGCCTGATGCAATGGATCAGATTTTGTGAGGTTGTTGTCAGGCTAAGGCAAACCAACAAATTGGCTTATGGTTGTGTTTGCAAGGGGGGAGGTATCTCAAAACACGTAGGCATGGAATGTCCATTCAGATGGTTTTTACTTATCAGATATTGGACCCGATTAATTTCTTAATGCATTTCAGGAGGCTTTGGGAGATGAATTATTTTCGGGATCATAAGCCACATCTTTTGCTGGGTTGTTAGCTTTCCAGTGTCTGTGGTGGGTTACCTGAGCTTTGTTAATTTAATGGGTTGCATTGTCCAACCAGTCTGGGTAGTTTGTGGGGCAGTGATGGAAGTCTGACTGTGTTTGAGCCATTGGGTGTAGTGACTTGGGATTTGGTTCCTTGCTGGGCTGTGACAGGAGCTGTATATGGAGGCAGCATGGTGCTGACTGGGGATGTGAATCGTTTTTTGATGATTTAAAACAATTGTCAGATATATTTTAAATCGTCAAAAATCATTAGAGCCGCAATACAATAACAATTCCCCCGATTTATCGTCAAAAAATCGTAAATCGGGGGAGGGGGAGGGCGGGAAAACGGCACCATTTTGAATATTGGCAATACGGCGCGAGTGCAGGAGGTCACTCCCGGACCCCCACTGGACTTTTGGCAAGTCTTGTGGGGGTCAGGAGGCCCCCCAAGCTGGCCAAAAGTCCCTGGGGTTCCAGCAGGGGTCCGGGAGCGATCTCCTGCACTTGTGACGTCGGGTGACAGGAACCAAAATGGTGCCAGCGCTACCTTTGCCCTGTCATATGGTAAGGGCAAAGGGCCACCGGCGCCATTTCTATTAACGCAGCCGTGGCCCGAGAGCGGGAGATCGCTGGAGATCGCGCCGGGACCCCCCCCCCCCACTGGACCCCAGGTAATTTAAAACATTTTGGGGGGGGTTCGGGAGGGTGGGGGATTTGTTTTAAAGGGTCGGGGTGGGTTTTAGGGTTGTTTTGGTGTGCTGGTTTTCCCGCCCTCCCCCGATTTACGAATTTTTATGATTTTTAAAAAAAACAAAACATGACGATCAGATTTCCCTCCCCCCCCAGCCAAAATCGATCATTAAGACGATCGATCACACGATTCACATCCCTAGTGCTGACATGGCCTGCAGGCTGTAAGGCCTTGGGATGGATGCATCCTGATAGGGTAAGGCAGATGACCCCCGGAGCTATGGGCTGTGTTTGAGTTCGGGTATTACACTGTTATGGTTTAATAAAGATGCGGCCTTTTTGATCCCAACTGTTTTGTCTTTGTCTTATTTGCTTGAATTCTGTAAGGAGGCTAGTGAGAGAAGGCAGGTTGCCTGTGTTTTAACACTAATGCACACACTGTAAGGAAAAGTTATTTTGTTTCTGTTCTTCATGAGTTTTCTTCTGAATACTACACTTCCAGTTGCCATCTAAATGCTGGGACCTCTCAGAGAACTGCATTTCAACCTAGTCAGCTCAAAGTCTGCAGGACTGAAATACTCTGTGAAACCGTATAGCACTATAATATACCACTATAAAGCCTCAAAATGAGAAAATGATTGGCAAATGTTATCTTCTCAGCAATTCTTTCCTTTCAATTGCACACATCCAGCAGCCTTTAACCCCGTTTGTATAGCCAAATATTGACTGTGGAAGTGAGATTCTTTACTGGTTAATGCACCACTGAGGATAGAAAAACAGTTCTTGGTGCACAGCAAGCTCTGAAGTACAAAAAAAATCCTAAAATATAAGTTACTTTCTCCTTTGCATCTGTGCATAGTGCTTTATTTTTTAGTTTGAACTGAAACATTGGTAAGACTTTAAAAGCATAGGGCTTTTGAATGATTTATTAAATCAGTTAAATTCAATGGAATTTCAAAAGCCAAAATAAGAAAGAAGCATCAGGAATTTTTTTTTATGATTTATGGTGATTGGGGAAAACCCAATGATTTCTATAAAAAAAATTTCTGATGCTAACTTTTTTTAAATATCATTCTTAATGATATATGCAATGTCAGGTTCTTCTGCTCTACCTTGAGTGACATTCTCATGCACAAAAAAGCTCAATTGAATTTGTACTGAAGGGCTTATGCCACCCTTAGAAAGCTGTTTGTCTGAGTCCATCCTACCTACTGTCTAGACCAGGAGCAGGGTATTGCTATGCTCCGATCTGTCTGTAAATAACTGAAGTAAGACATAATGTGTGATTTAAAACACAAACTAGATACTAAGATTGTCCAACTTGACGTGGCTTCTTTGTAGGCAATTATGACATCGAAAAATAAACAGCTACACCAGCAACCTGTACATTACGCTTTATCCAAAGCAACTTTAAATTATAAACACAAGTTATAGTGATGGGTGCAGAGGAGGTTCTGCTACCACAGGACATCCTAGGGATCCCAAACTACCCACAGATGGCAGGCTGCATGAATGAAAGTCCCTCCCACTCCCCTTGACAGATGCTGGTGCTAGTCACATCCTTCCTCCACCATTCAGGCAATAAAGGGAATAACATGATGTGGGCAGACTGACAATCTACAGTATGACTGCTAAGGGCCTGATGGTATCAACTATCAAGGGCTCCTTATTCATTTTATCCCACATGAGACAGCTGAAATTCTTTGACAGATTTCATAGCATCCAGAGAAGTCTATTAAAAAGCCAGGGACGGGAATGAACACCAGCCTTCCTAAAACAAACATGCCATGGATGTGCATCTCTCAATTGCTCAAACAGTGACCTTTATTTTTGGTGTGAGGAGATGCTAAGCTTCCGGTAAAAAAAAAAAAAAAAGATTTTCACCCAGACTTAATCTGGGTTTCATATAACTAGCCCTCTCAATTCTCCGCTGTGTGATCACGTGAAAGGATATCTTTAGTCCACATAAACCATCCTCACAACCTGAATATGAAGGGGAGCATGAAAACTGCTATTAGGCTCCTTCCAGAGAGTAACTGGAGCCATGACTCCCCCTGTTTGATGGTGCCATGATTCCCTACATTCCCCAAGCGATGCAAATACCCAGGCCAAAGATGAGCCTGGTTTCCTGCTTACTTTAGGGGCTTCAAAGGGGAAAGAGGAACCGCTACGGCATACTGGCAAATCCTCCTACAGTCTCCAATTTATGTGACACAAGCCTCCTCCTCCCTTCCTCCCCACCCCAACCTTTGAACACCAAAATCAAATCTGTGAGCTGGGATAGACTGCTATCATATTAAGGGCATTTAAGTCCATAAACTGCTATAATCAAGTTGATTTAGGGAACAGCCACTACTTATTACTGGCAAGAGCAGCATGGGATCTATTTAATGTTTGAGTATTTGCCAGGTACTTGTGACCTGGATTGGCCACTGTTGGAATCAGGATGCTGGGCCTGATGGACCCTCGGTCTGACCCAGTATGGCAACTTCTTAGGTTCTTAAAGGCAAAAAGTTTATAGTTTCATACATATTAAAATAAGGCTAATTTATTACACCGTTCAGAGCAAATGCTGGTCTAAAATGACCCCTTCCACAATGCACACTCTTGGGGTAGTGCCTCCGAAAGGATTTCTTTTGTGCATACTACAGAAAGATGGAGCCTCACTGTCTTGCGTGCATCAAGCCGCAAGCGAGGTATTGATCGGTTTTCTTTTATTAAGTAAAGAATGCAATTACTTTAACTTGCCAAACTCAACAACTATCTTTCTGTCAGAATTATTTCCAAGTTCCAAATCTGGGTAAGTCAAGCAAGTACAATTCTAAACAGAACTAAAAAGTACCATGTTCATCTGGACAACCGTTTCTTTGAGAGGACACCCAGCCGGCTCTCTCAGGCGTCTAAGCGGTGGTGTTCGCTGCTCGAGGGTACAACATACGCACACTTGCAAAAATCACAGCAGAAACAAGCGCTTCCGCTTGGCTAGTCCCAGCATTACAAGAAGCTGCAGGGCCCGAGAGGGGAGCGAGTACTCGCAGCTCCCAGGATGGTAAATGCGCGAGCTCCCTCCTTCTGCCTCGTCTACCTTGCCCGCAGGCAGTGCGATCGGGGGAAGGCACGTGGGCGTGGCTTCGCACGGCGTAGGCGGGGCTGCAAAGGGCCGCGAGGACCGCCGGGGAGGCGGCAGCGGGAGGAAAGCGACCCGTCACGCGGCTCTGGCGCCCCTCTCCTAGAACAAGTGCGCGAGCCGTCTCTCGCTTCTCCGCAGGCAGCACGCCCAGGGGGGGAGGGGCTTGCACAGCAGGGGCGGGACGAGAAAGGGCCGCTAGGACTGTAAAGGAGGCGTCAGCGGTGGGTGGAAGCGCTAAATCGTGTCCGCTGCAGCGCCGATTCCCGCGCGGCTCCTCTCCCCAGGCGCCTTCCTGACAGGTACAGTAAAACTTTGCGTCCGCATATGAGAGAGGCGGGTATATTGAGGGCTGGTAACCCACCCGTGCGCTTTACCAGCTGTGCTGGCTGGCAGAGTCACGGGACCCATGCAAACTTGTTAGGGGAACCAGAGGCGCGATGCGATCATGTGCAGCCCTTGCACCTGACTGTGGTTATGTTCTTCCGTATATTTCTTTTGCGGTAGTTCTGTACTGGGCAGGCATTGCACTGGATTTTATACGGCTTGAAACCTCTCGTAGTAACTACTTTTTATGAAACAGCAAAAGAGAAAGAAAAAAGCGAAACTTTGCTCCTTGTACCATGCCTTACAGTATGACATCGACCTTGTTTTGACAATAAAGTTCTGTTTATGCCGGTAACACAAATGTATTATTATTTACAGTAAATGACTATTTCGTGAGTTAAACGACTTGGTTCTTCCGGTCCTCATAACCAGAAGATTGTTAAAAACACAATGATCAAGCATAACCAGACTCTTTTTCTCTCACGGTTTTCGTTTTGTAAAGCCAGAGTTTTATAGAAAGGCATTGCTAAAACTGCACGTGATGCAGCAACAGTAAGACTTTAGGACATATTGGGATAGCTAGATGTAAAGAGGTGGCACTTATTAAAAATTCACATAATCTGATGCCAAAAGATGCCCTGCCAGGCGCAGATTTGGTCGATAGAACTCATACTGGGTTAATAATTGGGCATAGTACATGAGAAACCTACTGCTGTATCAGCATTCAGCAGCTAAATGGATGTGAAGGCAGAGCGGTCCAGTGCACAACTTTCTTTTTACCCATATTATGAAGCACTCTTCTAAACCTGCTGCTGTAGTAATTTTCTGAAGTCGTTTTGACTCTTTCAATTTCTTCTATTGCCTCTCTCTCTATATTTTTTTTTAGTCCTCAACTTCAACTCTATTAGCTGTCTTGGGAAATCAAAACTCGCCCTTCCTAAACTGTGCCCAAGTAACATCATTCTGCAATTATTTTTTGAATAACTGCAGAGATTAAGCATATTTAAACTGGTGGCTTTTTTTGAGCAGCACATTTATTTCATTTTGACAAAGTTGAGAAATGCAATATGAACTTGTGATATGTATTAACATATTGAGATTTATTTTTTCACAAATTAAACTAAAATTACTCTTACATCTTCTCCCACAAACTCAATTCAGCAGAATAATCAAATGGTTAATTTGAAATTTATTTCAATAAAGATGGCCTTAGAATATTAGAAAGAACTCTTAAATTGGGTTAACAAGCATGTTTTTTGTTTTAAAGATCAAAAAAGTTGAGTTGCTGAACAGCTCAGATGATGTATCCTTCAGTGGGGGAGGGATGTGATGAAGCTAAAATATATAATTATGTTAAGTTGTAAAACTGTATGAAAAAAATAAAATAAAACATACCGTATGGCTTACTGAAACACTCTGTAGCAACTGGAAAGATCTCACTTATGTATAAACAGCAAGGCAAACCAGAGACCTTTTGTTTTAAATTTAAAACTTAAGCAGAGATTCAGTTCAGATTTAATTTACAAATATATATAAAAAAAAAAAAATTCATGCAACCATGGATTTGGACACAATACGCATTACTTTGGAAGTGGAAAGACTGGCTGCTTTCAAAAAGGGATACATGTGCCCCAGCGGTTTGTCAAAATACATATTTATGACCAGACTGTCATCATTTGCTGAGTGCAGATCATTAAACTGTAAATTTGATTCTAATTATATAGTTGATTCAAATGGTATTGTTATGATTTAAAGTAGTTGTAATCCACCTTGAGGCCATCTCTGGAAAAAGATGGAATATCAATAAATAAATAAATCATGCATGTGCCTATTCAAATGTAGAAATTGTGTACTTACAAAAATAAAAGCAATGCAGATGGCCAATATAAATGCAATGCCCTTTATTATTCAATTTACTAATATCACAGGACAGCAGCAGTGAAGATGATGAACTATTCTATATTTTGCTAGTTTTTATGCCTTCTGATGAAATATAAGTTACTGTTGTTCCATGAGACTTTCTTTATTCTGATTAAGAATAATCAGATGGTTTTCACAGAACCATCGGCCCATGTTGATGCTTGAAATAATATTAATGGGTTATGGAACTTGGGTTTGTAATCAGAACCGGGTGCGAAAGTTTGTTGGTATTTGGGGCTCATATGTTAAATGTTTACCTACAGAAACTCGGAATGCTCTTAAGTTGAAAATAGCTATGTAACACTTACCTTTTCTAATGTTAGCACTAGTTGAGTGGTTTGGTTGTTTCCCTATTTCATGAGGGTTTAGGGAAGGGAGAAGGTAGGGAGGAGTGAATGTTCTTTGTACATGAAGGCATATATTACTGTTACTCTGGTTAAACTGTGCGCAATGTACACTTTGTGTAGAGTTTTAGGTTAGTCTGCTGGCTCAGCAGAAGTGCTGTGTGCGTAATGTAGATTTAAGAACATAAGAAATTGCCATGCTGGGTCAGATCAAGGATCCATCAAGCCCAGCATCCTGTTTCCAACAGAGGCCAAACCAGGCCACAAGAACCTGGCAAGTACCCAAACACTAAGACGATCCCATGCTACTGATGCAATTAATAGCTGTGGCTATTCCCTAAGTAAACTTGATTCCCAAGACCAGCTTCTGCTTCTTCGGCAAGCAAGGGCTGGGGATGCTGTGGAGGCACTGTTCAGAGCCCTGAATGGGGGAGGGAGTCCCAGCCATTGTGCAATAGTGACACCTAGTGGCCAGAGTTGGTGTGCACTTAGATTGTAGATGGAATTGTGTTAGGTGGCCCCTGGCCAAGGGCCATTGCTGAAAAGGCTGGACTAGATAGGCAAAGGTTAAAAATGGGAGGGGGTGAGGAATTCCTTTGAGAAATTGCAAATTAACTTTTATGTCGCTAGAACAGAAACCAGTTCCAAGGGCAATGGAAGGCTGAGAAAGCAGGAGGAAATTCTTAAGCCAAATGAAGAAGGCTGTAGCAAGTCTCATGTAAAACAATGTGTAAAAACTCCTGCCGGTTGAGGAAAATCTCAAATAATTTCTTTGTGCATATAAATGGAGTTATCAAGCACCCCAATACATTTAAAAAATTGTTTTTAATAGCTTACATTTTTTTTATAATCTTTTATTTATACATTTTTTACAAACATTTAACGAGAACAGAGAGCTTACATTTTTAAGCAATTTCCATTCTGCTTTGGTTAAGGCAGTCCCTTGCTCATTATTATGCATTTTACAAGAATAACTCTTAAAGCAATGAAGATATCTGGATGGCTGATTCTTTCATTGCAGTTTATAATAAATTTGTGTATGCACTAGAGTTGTTTCTCTTTTTCAGAATTATGCTTGCTACAAGGAGCTGCTACTCTAAAAGTCCAACTGAAATCTGTTTGCAGTAAACCTGAGCTGAGAATTTGCAAGGATAGCATGATTCATTGAGTGATGTTAAACACTGCATTAAGGAAAACTATTCAACAAATAGCCCACTAACATAATTTAAGGTTTATAATTTTTAAAGGTCTCAATGATGCATACCTATTCAGCTTACCTGTGAGTTTAGCTACTATAGCTGCCAAACTATTGAAATGACTAGTACTTTGATCTAGTCACTAGATTTTTCCTTTTTTTTTTTTTTTAGAAAACAATCTGTCCAAAGATTGATGTGTGTGAAAATTCACTGATTAGGTGAGCCCTCGAGAACCACAAACCAGTTGAATTTTGTGGATATTTATAATGAATATGCATGAGATAGATTTGCAAATCTATTTCTTGCATATTCATTAGCGATATCCTGAAAACCTGTTTGCGGCCCTTGAGGGCTAAGAGTGAATATCACTGGATTAAGTCCAAACGTGTCAGAAGGGAAAGAACGTCAAAGTTGAAAAGCAGTAGAAAATATATGTAAAACACATGTTTTCATTTCCTTCCTTCCTTGTTTTGGCTCAAAGGTTTCCTCCTGTTCCCTTCTTTTTTGGGGGCTTCCAGTTGAATGGGAACCGTCACTGTGGCCCTATTACCTTTCATTCACAACTACCTGCACTTTTTCCATCAAAACAGGCTGAATTAGTCTTTACATATGGATGATGTCATTTGGCAGCACCAAGCAAACTCATTCCTCCAAGCTAGTACAGCTTTGAGCTCTACAGAGCATGTGCAGGACCCTTGCACAGGCGTTGGCTCTTGAATTTCTTCAGTCATTTGTCTGAGCACAGCATGGATATGAGCTCTCTCTCCAATATTTTTTCTGAAAAATTCCTTACAATCTTCTCAATTCAATATTAAGTTGCTTTGCCATCTCTGCTGCAGCCCCACAACAGTACTTTTCAGCACTACTCAAGAGACAAAGTGCTCCACTGTCTAAACTTGACCATAGCTCTTCTACACCATTTAGGTGTCCTGATCAATTTTGTAGAAATTTAGCGTGGAGCCCACTCAGAGACTCAAATTCATTGAGGCTTGGATAGACTCAATTCAGGAAAGAGTGTTCCTGCCTCCAGTCTGAGCGAATACCATGACATTGTTCATTTGCAGCCTCCTCTTATCCATGCTGATCCATCTGATAGCTCTTGGTAGTCCTTGATCACATGGCAGCGGCCATCCATGTAGTTCCATTGGCCTGTCTTCACCTCTGCTACCTCCAATGGGACCTACATACCCACTGGGATCAACTCACTCAACCATTGTCATCTCTAGTGACATTCACAGTCACCATGAAACGGGAGTTACATTGGTGAGTTCTCAAGGAAGGAGCCCCTCTTCATTCACTCCCTTATCAAGTGGCTCTAGTGATGGATGCCTTTATCAAAGTGTGGGTAGCAAACACTGGAACCCTTTGAACAGAAGGTCATTATCAAATCAATCTAGAGTTAAGAGCAATCAGAAATGCTCTTATCAATTTTTGTTTATCTTCTTTGAAGAAAAGAGCATCCTGATTCAGGCAAACAACCAGGTTTTGATGTATTACATCAACAAGCATTGAGGAATGGGATCATGGCTTCTCTGCCAGGAAGTCCTAAAGATCTGGAATTGGTTGGAAAGAAATCAAGCTGTTCTATAGACCATCTATCTGCTGGACATCTCCAACATGCTGGCAGATTGACTCAGCAGAGTATTTCAACCACTCAAGTGGTCACTACAGCAATCAGTAGCTGATGGAACTCTTCAGCTTATGGGGTCTACCATTAGTGGAACTCTTCACATCATAGCAAAGCAGAAAACTAAATCAATGTTGCTCAGTTGTGCCAAGCGATCACAGACTACCTCAGGACACATGTTTTCTTAAGTAGAGTCAAAACCTCATGTATATTTTCCCACTGTTACCCCTTATCACAAGCATGGCCCAGTCGGATCTCATACAACTTTCCAGCAGGCTTCCCATTCATCTGGGAATGGACCCCACGTTGTTAACTCAGGAAGATGGGACATTGTACCATCCCAGCCTTTCAGTCCTCAACCTCCATGGCATGGATGATGAGCACTCCATGATCGCTGATCTCCACTTACTGCAGAGATTGTTGTCATACTAGTCTCATCTAGAAAATCTTCAACTAAAAGAAAATATGCCTTCAAATGGAATAGGTAGTCCAAATGATATCAAAATGCTTTCGACCCATTTTCTTGTGACCCTAAGCACCTGTTGAAATATTTGCTCCACCGTTCTGACTCGGGCCTTGCCATCCCTTTGGTGCGCATGCGCCTCAGTGCGTTAATGGTTTACCATACTCAAGTAGATAGCAAACCAATCTCTATTCATCCACTGATATTTTGTTTCATGAAAGGTCTAAAGCAGGGGTTTCCAAATTTTTTAGGAGTGTGGACCCCTTTTCAACCTCCAAAATTTTCACAGACCCCCATGTTTCCCTTTCATTTTTACCTGCAGTTATGTCATATATATAGAAAAGTTATTATTGTAATAACAAATAATTCTATGCATACCATGTTCATTCATAATATATAAAACAAATAAAGCTTATTGATATAAATGGAATACAGATAATTGCAAAGCACAATATTAAATGTGCAAGAATGTACTTATATTCAATAATTTATGTAGTGAAACTACAGGTAGCCACACAACTGGATCTGGAACAACTGGGGAGAATGGACATGAGGAGGGAGAGGTGAGAAACTGGCAAGAAAGAGATTGGTGAAGGGAAAGAGTGAGAGACTGGTGAAAGGAATCGACTGCTGGAAAGCGAAGAGAATGGTAGCAATATATTGAGAGAAACAAAGTGGTGGAGACTGACACACAGGCAGAGATGGTGGGGATGGACTGTGGAGGGGGGAGAGAGGAAGGGAGGGAAAGGTGGGGGGACGCGGAAGGAAAGTTCCCTCCAAGGCCGCTCCGATTTTGGAGCGGCTTCTGAGGGAACCGAGGCAGGCTGCGCGGCTCAGCGCACGCAGGCTGCCGATTTTGCGCAGCCTTGCACGCGCCAATCCCGGATTTTATAAGATACGTGCGGCTACGCACGTATCTTATAAAATCCGGCGTACTTTTTTAAGATCTACCTCAGCGTGTCTGTATAGGGATCTATAGCAATCGGGTTTGTTTTGTTTCCTCAGTAGGTGGTGTATTGGTATTCTAGGACCCAGTGTAATATTTACCCTTGCTTTTTCACAGGTAGGTTTATTGTTGTTTGAGTCCTTGGTGTTATTACTGCTATGTTACGATGGGATTGCAGTATAGATTTTGAGTGTCTTTTTTTGCGGGGTTTTGTGTTAGTTCACAATGTGTCTGGCAGTGGAAGGTGTTTGTGCTGCTGTTACTGTGAGGTGACACCAGAATTTGAAAATATCTTTTAGTATGATTTCATTTCATTTTCATTTAAAAAATTTATTAATCGCTTAACACAAAAGGCCTAAGCGATATACAAAATGAACATACATAATAAAACACAAAAAATTTGACAAAAACCAAAACAAACAAACATTATAAATTATATAAAATAATAAAAGTGCAATGGTATAACATCTAAATATAAAAACATTTTCACTTCAAAAACAATAATCATGAATACAGAAACAAAATGAGAATCAATTCAATATGATGAGCTGTAAGGGAAACAATATGATGAGCTGTAAGGGAAACAATTCAATATGATGAGCTGTAAGGGAAACATCCAAGCTCCATTGTTTGTGGGAATTTCAATGGATGCACAGAGTTTCAGAATTGGAGGTGCAGGATTTGTATTGACATTCTGTCCCTTCCTAGATATTCCAGACTTCACTCTCATAGCCATATAGAATTAGTTGAATGAGGCTATCAAAGAATTTTATAGTAGTTTTACTAGAAGTGTGAAACTGGCCAGCTTTTTAAAATTACGCAGAAGAACCTTTGGACTTTAACACTATTTTTATAACCAATTTTAAAGCAGGATCCATGCCCTGCCCCCAGAATGCCCCCAGATGACGCGCCGGCCACAACACGCCCCCCTGGAAAGCCCCGGGACTTACACGCGTCCCGGGGCTTGCGCACACCGCCGAGCCTATGCAACATAGGCTCGGCGTGCACAGGGGGTGGAAGGGGCAGCTTTTCAGGGTTAAGTGCGTATCTTACGCGCGAACCCCTTTAAAAATCTGCCCCTTAATGTTTGGGTACTTGCTAGGTACTTGTGACTTGGATTTGCCACTGTTGGAAACATGATGCTGGGCTTGATGGACCCTTTGTCTGACCCAGTATGGCATATCTTATGTATTGTTCGTATGTTCTAAGCTGTGCTTAGGAGGCTTCCCACATTACTATGTGCAGCACTGTTACTGAGCCATTGAGTCATCCCAAATGCCTAATTCTAAGAAAAAATAATTGTATCTTTCGGAGCTTTGCATCATTATAGTTTACTTCCTATACCCACAATGCCTCATTCTCTGATATTATTTAATAGGTAGAAAAATATTTATTTATTTATTTAGAATTTTTATATACCGGCATTCTTGATAAAAAAAAATATCAAATCATATCGGTTTACAATGAACAGAACAATTGCAGTTGTGGCGTTACATAGAACAAGTCGTCAAAAACATAAAAACCTTAAAAACATTAGATAACAGGTGGAAGTAGATAAATTATTAGTAAGTAATTATAAGTAAGTGATTCAAAATACATCACTGTAACTGTTATAACTAACAGTTAGTTAAAATTAAAAATAATAAATAATAAAATTAAAAATAATAAATAATAAAATAAAAATAAACATGTCGTTTATAAACAATTAACAGTTAACAAGAATGATGTCGTCTAGAAACAAATAACAATTGACTAGTATGATGAAGCAGTATAAGCAGTGATGAACAGCGGCCGGTCTAATATATGTTGTTATGAGACAGCGGGGAAGAGAGGGCGTGGCGTGGTGGGCCCAGGGGAATCGGGGAGACATGAGGAGGGGGAGGTTTATGAATCTCGGGCTGGAAGGTGGGTTTAGTGGATATTCCATCAAACACTGATGCAATTAAATTCTAGTGGGAAAACTAAGTTGTTGTTTGGTTTTTTTTGCAATAAAGGTTTGGTAGGGTGTCTTAATTGTAAATGCAAATAGTATTGGCAAAATAAAAACGAAGGGCCTTCCTTCATAATTACAAAGTCATTGGAGCAAATGAAAAAAAATGAATTGCCAACATGAGCTGCTGCTCTTGCTTAATTTTAAAATACAGTCGGTGCTCAGACTTAGAAATAGACACAATGGAAACGCTGCAAATGAAATATACCATTGTTTTCAATGGCTGGCATGCATGGCTTAGCAGCAAGGCACTTCACAGCAATGAACAATATAGCACAAAGCAAGCTATAGAGAGAAAGTAAGGCCTAGACTCATCCAGGGCAGTACTGCTGACTTTTAAAACCATTTGGCTTTTTCACTTTTTCTGCTTCTTATGATAATGAAAACATTTTAAACTCAAAATCTCCTGGGTTTAGATATTGATTTAGATAAAGAACACCATCTGACTTTCAAACCTAGAAATAATAATAATACCTAGAAATTTTGCTCTGACACTAGAAAGGCACAGCATAAATAACAAGAGAATATTAACTAATTAGTGCAAAAAAATATATAAACCCCACAACCAAAAAAGGAAGTTGGAAAGGTATGGCCCTTCTGGGCCATCAAGGATCAGCGGTCCATATTCAGCCACTGTGTGACTCAGCTAGTTAACCAGATAAACTCATCCAGCTAACTTAGCCTATATATGCAGTGATGTGGCCATGCTGCTCAATATATCTGGCTAACTTATCTGGATAACTCTGAATATAATCTGAGTTAGCCAGATAGTTTATCCAGCTAGCTCAACTCCTCCCAGTGATGCCCCTGAGTTATCTGTCCACATTTTAGCTGGATAAAAAGTTATCTGGCTAGAATTCAGCAAGATAAGTGCCTAAATATTCATTTAGCTCGATAACTTCTGAGTTATCCAGCTAAAGGCTTCTGAATATGGACTTCCCCAGAAAGCTGGTATGGCATAAAACCCATATTTACTGAAACAGTTTTAGAAATACTGATGTTGGTTAATTGCCAAGCAATTAATAGACCATATCTTGGAAAACAGTTTGCACATCAGGTGGTGAAATGAAAAACAAACATCATAAAACTGTGAAATACTGCATCAAAACCAGAATTCAATCTAGATGGAAATGTAATGGTTGTAAAGTAACTAGGCAACATATTTGAGACTTCTATTAAGGGATCTGAATTGTATAAGCTATTTATGGATTTTTATCATAAGAGACCATTTTGCTGTTTTTAATTTTTTACTGTGCAAATAATAGATTACTTCCTTTGCCTTTCAAGAAACTCTGAGGAAGCAGGCTTCTAGTGACATCCTGAACCTCAAGGTGGCCAAGTGGTTTGTCACATGGAACCTGAAATATCAATTGCAGTCTCTTGGCAGGCACCGTTTGACAGCTGTTTACACTGTTTAGTTTTTAGCTTCTGTTTTTGTTTTTTTTTCTTCAATGGCTTATTCACAGCAACCTAAATCTTTTATTATTGACTGGTGCTTAGAGTTTGTTTTGTTAGAATATGCTTGCACTTTTTTAAAACTTGATTTGACAGGGGCCAACTCAACTGCCATACTGCTCATCAGCATGCAGGGGACCTGGGTTCAATACCTTGGTCAGATCTTCTGCCCCCTTGGCCAGGTCTGGGGACCCTACACGGTCCCAGTCATTGCACGGCTGCAACACCTAACGGCTGGATTCAGGGCAGGCGGCTGCAGGGTTTAGAAGGAGGTTTGGTGCATGGCACCCGGCCAAGGACTGTTGCTGCAGTGAATGAGCCCAAGTGCATTGGGTGGGGTTGTAAACTAGAGGAGCCTTAATCCAATACAGGCCAATTCTGATTGGGAGCACTGAGAGGAGAGGATCACCTTGCTGGTGGCTGAAAGAAATCACTAAGTTTTTGCTTGGGACATTGTCTTTTTTAAAAGTATTGGGGCAAAGTTAACTATTTGGTAATATTATTTAGTGTGTTTGTGTGTTGTGCTTTTAATAGTCAGTAAGGCAGCAAATAAACAGAAGTTAGACTGTTTGTATTTTTAAATAGTCAGTCATTAAGGCCGCTAGTAAGCAGTAGTTAGTGTGTTTATTTTTAAAAGTCTGTAAGGCAGCTAGTAAGCAGAAGTCAGAGTGTTTGGATATAAGCAGAGACGGCATCCTGAATGCTGGTTCGCAAGTTGTTTTGCTTTGCTGATACACAATCATTGTTCATTGGATGATACTACACTACTGTATTTTACTCATGATTTTGGAGCGTTTGAGCCCCTGAGGCAGCAGCTGTTGAGCTGCGAAACTCGGCCTGAGTCGGGCATTTTTATGAACACGTCTCTTCTTCAATAAAGTATTGAAGAAGATTAAGGCATCTATTCCTTTGTGTTTATCTGACGGCTACTATAGATCGCCTACCTCTTTGTTTTCTTGGACTTAGCAGTGAATGATGACATGGACTTAATTGGCATCTCAGAAACATGGTGGAAGGAGGACAACCAATGGGACAGTGCTATACCGGGGTTCAAATTATATCGCAATGACAGAGAGGAGCACCTGGGAGGCGGTGTGGCGCTTTATGTCCAGGATGGCATAGAGTCCAACATCCTGCATGAGACTAAATGCACAATTGAATCTTTATGAGTAGAAATCCCTTGTGTGTCGGGGAAGACTATAGTGATAGGAGTATACTACCGTCCACCTGGTCAAGATGGTGAGACTGATAGTGAAATGCTAAGAGAAATTAGGAAAGCTAACCAAATTGGTAGTGCGGTAATAATGGGAGACTTCAATTACCCCAATATTGACTGGGTAAATGTATCATTGGTACATGCTAGAGATATAAAGTTCCTGGATATGATCAAGTTTGAATTAATGACTGGAAGGGGGACAGTAAGCAAATCCACGGCTCTCGTGCTAAACTTTCAAAAGGGAAACTTTGATAAAATGAAAAAAATTGTAAAAAAAAACCCAAAACTGAAAGGAGCAGCTACAAAGGTAAAAAGTGTGCAAGAGGCGTGGTCACTGTTAAAAAAATACCATCCTAGAAACACAGTCCAGATGTATTCCACACATTAAAAAAGGTGGAAAGAAGGCAATACGATTACCGGCATGGTTAAAAGGGGAGGTGAAACAAGCTATTTTAGCCAAAAGATCTTCATTCAAAAATTGGAAGAAGGATCCAACAGAAGAAAATAGGATAATGCATAAGCGTTGGCAAGTTAAATGTAAGACATTGATAAGACAGGCTAAGAGAGAATTTGAAAAGAAGTTGACTGTAGAGGCAAAAACTCACAGTAAACTTTTTTTAAAATATATCCGAAGCAGAAAGCCTGTGAGGGAGTCAGTTGGACCATTAGATGATCGAGGGGTTAAAGGGGCACTTAGAGAAAATAAGGCCATCGTGGAAAGATTAAATGATTTCTTTGATTCGGTGTTTACTAAAGAGTATATTGGGGAGATACCCGTTCCAGAGAAGGTTTTCATGGGTAATGGTTCAGATGGACTGAACCAAATCACGGTGAACCTAGAAGATGTGGTAGGCCTGATTGATAAACTGAAGAGTAGTAAATAACCTGGACCGGATGGTATACACCCCAGGGTTCTGAAGGAACTCAAAAATGAAATTTCAGACCTATTAGTAAAAATGTGTATCCTATCATTAAAATTATCCATTGTACCTGAAGACTGGAGGATAGCTAATGTAACCCCAATATTTAAAAAGGGCTCCAGGGGTGATCTGGGAAACTACAGACCGGTTAGCCTGACTTCAGTGCAAGGAAAAATAGTGGAAAGTGTTCTAAGCATCAAAATCACAGAACATATAGAAAGACATGGTTTAATGGAACAAAGTCAGCATGGCTTTATCCAAGGCAAGTCTTGCCTCACAAATCTGCTTCACTTTTATGAAGGAGTTAATAAACATGTGGATAAAGATGAACCGGTAGATGTAGTGTACTTGGATTTTCAGAAGGCGTTTGACAAAGTTCCTCATGAGAGGCTTCTAGGAAAAGTAAAAAGTCATGGTATAGGTGGCGATGTCCTTTCGTGGATTACAAACTGGCTAAAAGACAGGAAACAGAGAGTAGGATTAAATGGACAATTTTCTCAGTGGAAGGGAGTGGGCAGTGGAGTGCCTCAGGGATCTGTATTGGGACCCTTACTTTTCGGTATATTTATAAATGATCTGGAAAGAAATACGACGAGTGAAGTAATCAAATTTGCAGATGTTACAAAATTGTTCAGAGTAGTTAAATCACAAGCAGATTGTGATAAATTGCAGGAAGACCTTGTTGGGCATCGAAACGGCAGATGAAATTTAATGTGGATACGTGCAAGGTGATGCATATATGGAAAAATAACCCATGCTATAGTTACACAATGTTCGGTTCCATATTAGGTGCTACCACCCAAGAAAGAGATCTAGGCGTCATAGTGGATAACACATTGAAATTGTCGGTTCAGTGTGCTGCAGCAGTCAAAAAAGCAAACAGAATTTTGGGAATTATTTGGAAGGTAATGGTGAATAAAATGGAAAATGTCATAATGCCTCTGTATCACTCCATGGTGAGACCCCACCTTGAATACTGTGTACAATTCTGGTCACCGCATCTCAAAAAATATATAATTGCGATGGAGAAGGTACAGAGAAGGGCTACCAAAATGATAAGGGGAATTGAACAGCTCCCCTATGAGTGAAGACTAAAGAGGTTAGGACTTTTCAGCTTGGAGAAGAGACGGTTGAGGGGGGATATGATTGAGGTATTTAAAATTATGAGAGGTCTAGAACTGGTAGATGTGAATCGGTTATTTACTCTTTCGGATAATAGAAAGACTAGGGGGCACTCCATGAAGTTAGCATGTGGCACATTTAAAACTAAACGGAGAAAGTTCTTTTTTACTCAACGCACAATTAAACTCTGGAATTTGTTGCCAGAGGATGTGGTTAGTGCAGTTAGTATAGCTGTGTTTAAAAAAGGATTGGATAAATTCTTGGAGGAGAAGTCTATTACCTGCTATTAATTAAGTTAACTTAGAAAATAGCTACTGCTATTACTAGCAACGGTAACGTGAAATAGACTTAGTTTTTGGGTACTTGCCAGGTTTCTTATGGCCTGGATTGGCCACTGTTGGAAACAGGATGCTGGGCTTGACGGACCCTTGGTCTGACCCAGTATGGCATATCTTATGTTCTTAAGCCCAATATCAAGAGCAGGTGGTGATTGCTGCATCAAAAAAGTTGCTTTCAACATATGAAAGAGAGTCCGCTAAAATATTAGAGAGGTAATGCACTAAAGTGTGATACCTTTGCTATGGGTGGCCTAAGAGAATGAGCATGCATGCATGATGATTTTGTTCACAGAAAAGGATGTTGTGGATCTGGGCAGGGGTGGTTCTGCTCTGTTCCCTGCCTATTCTGCCATTTCCATATCCAGCAGCTCTGGTTAGAGAGGGAGCTTCCTCTTTTAAAAAAAAAAACAAAAAAAGTCCTGCTGTTCCATCTCCTTTATCCTTCTGATATGTAGTTTATCACTACTTGTCTAAAAGTAGTTTTGATGGAGTCCAGAAAGGATGCTGTTTGACAAGTTCCGCAGCCACCGAGGCTCACTCAGTTTCCAGTTGCAGAAGGCCACTATGGCCAAATCGTGCATATCATTATCTACATCTCTACAGACTCTCCACCCTGAAAGCCAAACGTGACTTCTACGCATCAAGGATACATGACTACAAATACAACCCAAAAGCCCTCTTCTCCTATGTATCCAATCTCACTAAGGCTACGCCCTCCGCTATTGAAGACAATGAGGCTGGTAGCAAATGTGAGGAACTGGCCCTCTACTTTCATAATAAAGTTGCTAACATCCTCCTCAGATTTCCCCCTAATTCCCATCCACCCTCTGCTAGCACATGCACTACCTTTGCTACCTTTAACTCCATTGACACTGTCTCTTCCATTGAAATTGCATCCATCCTTAAAAAGATCAAACCTGCGACCCATCCCTCAGACACTATCCCCACCAAAGCCCTCCTCCTGATACCTGACACCATTGCTAAACCCATCGCTGACATCATTAACTCCTCTCTCTCCTCAGGCATCGTCCCTGACCCCCTCAAGCACGCAGTTGTTAAACCACTGCTCAAAAAACCCTCACTAGACCCCAAGGACCCCTCCAACATTCGCCCCATCTCCAGTCTCCCTCTCATTTCTAAAATTATGGAAAAGGTCAACTCCCAATTGAGACGAATAACATACTTCACTCCTCACAATTCGGTTTCCGTAAACACCTCAACACAGAGACCCTCCTTCTCTCCCTCACTGACTACCTCATTCGAGGCATGGACCAAGGACACTGCTACCTCCTGGCCCTGCTAGACATTTCGGCAGCCTTCGACACCATAAACCATAAGCATCTCCTCTCCCATCTATCTGACATTGGCCTATCTGGCTCTGCACTCATGTGGTTCACCTCCTATCTCGCCAACAGGCAATTCTCAGTTAAGATAGGCAAAGCAGAATACTCCCACCATTCCCTCTCACAGGGAGTCCCTCAAGGTTCCTCCCTCTCATCTACCCTCTTCATCATCTATCTCACCCCGCTCTGCCAACCTTTAACAGACCTCGGCCTTAAATTCTATCTTTATGCTGACGACATGCAAATCATCATACCCATTCAGGGCTCATTAACTAAGGCACTTGAATTCTGGGGGAACTGCCTCGCAGCCATCAATACCTTACTTACAAACCTCCACCTGGCTCTAAATACATCCAAACGGAACTACTCCTTATTTCCCAACATCTCCCTATCAAACTCTCCATTGCAAACGACCCTGCCTACAACACCCTTCCATCATTGCACCATGCCAGAAACCTCGGGGTACAGATCGACCAGCAATTGAACCTCAAGAAACACATCAACACAATCCTCAAGGAGGATAGGTGGCGATGTCCTTTCGTGGATTGCAAACTGGCTAAAAGACAGGAAACAGAGAGTAGGATTAAATGGGCAATTTTCTCAGTGGAAGGGAGTGGACAGTGGAGTGCCTCAGGGATCTGTATTGGGACCCTTACTTTTCAATATATTTATAAATGATCTGGAAAGAAATATGACGAGTGAGATAATCAAATTTGCAGATGACACAAAATTGTTCAGAGTAGTTGGATCACAAGCAGATTGTGATGAATTGCAGGAAGACCTTGTGAGACTGGAGAATTGGGCATCCAAATGGCAGATGAAATTTGATGTGGATAAGTGCAGGGTGATGCATATAGGGAAAAATAACCCATGCTGTAATTACACAATGTTGGGTTCCATATTAGGTGCTACAACCCAAGAAAGAGATCTAGGTGTCATAGTGGATAACACATTGAAATCGTTGGTACAGTGTGCTGTGGCAGTCAGAAAAGCAAACAGAATGTTGGGAATTATTAGAGGGGGAATGGTGAATGGAACGGAGAATGTCATGATGCCTCTGTGTCGCTCCATGGTGGGACCGCACCTTGAATGCTGTGTGCAGTTCTGGTCGCCGCATCTCAGAAGGGATGTAGTTGCGATGGAGAAGGTACAGAGAAGGGCTACCAAAATGATAAGGGGAGTGGAACGACTCCCCTATGAGGAAAGACTGAAGAGGTTAGGACTTTTCAGCTTGGAGAGGAGACGACTGAGGGGGGATGTGATGGAGGTGTTTGAAATCGTGAGGGGTCTAGAACGGGTAGATGTGAATCGGTTTTTTACTCTTTCGGATGGTAGAGGGACTAGGGGGCACTCCATGAAGTTAGCATGGGGCACATTTGGAACTAATCGGAGAGGGTTCTTTTTTACTCAACGCACAATTGGACTCTGGAATTTGTTGCCGGAGGATGTGGTTAGTGCAGTTGGTGTGGCTGTGTTTAGGATGGGATTGGATGGGTTCTTGGAGGAGAAGTCCATTACCTGCTATTAAGTTCACTTAGAGAATAGCCACTGCCATTAGCAATGGTTACATGGAATAGACTTAGTTTTTGGGTACTTGCCAGGTTCTTATGGCCTGAATTGGCCACTTTTGGAAACAGGATGCTGGGCTTGATGGACCCTTGGTCTGACCCAGTATGGCATTTTCTTATTTTACAAACTCAATGTCATGAAAAACTAAACCAATTCACATTCAAATAACCCCCTTTTTTTGGATTATTTTTGAAAATGTTTGAACATTTGAAAAGCTCACAAATCCGTGAATCTTGTCAATAAACCGACATCATTTATGCAGGAGGCTGGCGGGCCTGAAAATCTGACCCAATCCAGCTTCACTGCAAAAGACTGAAAGAAAATTTTTAAGAGACGGAAGGCAGGTTTCATATATATGAGTTAAAACCCCAACCAGGGTGTGCTCAATTCTGTATATATAATCATGAACCAAACCTCCACCGTCCGAATTTTTTTTGAAAAGCTCTGTGCAACCAGTTCGAATAATTAAATCCTCATGTCCCAATGTGATTTTCTTATCTACTTTTTTTAAAAAAATCAAAACACAGTTGACTTCGCAGAATATCTTAAAAAGTCCCGACTTATCTGATAATGATTGAAAGCCCGACGTAGCCACGTTTCTGGTCCGCGAACAGACCTTTCTTCAGGGGATGTTATCCTGTATGCATAGTAGCCGGTGAAACCAAAGTCTTCTGTGAATAATCGATCGTTTCTTCAAAAAGACGCCATCAATGCGTTCAGCAGTGTTGAGACGCTATCAACTAACCATTCTCTGTTTTTAAACCAGGCGCACAAATGGATGAACTACCAATCACTGCACACGTTGCTGTGAAACGTCATGGCGTAAATTGATGGATGCATTTCACAAGCCATTGAAATGCTATGTTGAATTTAAAGCCCAATGCGGTGCTATGTTCTAAACTTCCGAAATGCCAAAACACATATGGTGTGTGAATCTAGATTAATGAAAGCCATTCCAGCTCTTCGTTTAAGCCTGAGGGAGCCTGAGTTTTAAGCGTGAAGATCCAAAAAGCTTCTCGCTTGTTTAATAACCTTTCACGGTCACCGCCTCTCAAAGATGTTGGCACATGATCTATCACAGTCCATTTCAATGTATTAAATAAATGCCCTTGCTGTACACAATGTGTAACTATGGGAGCCGCCAGAGTGCCTGTGTTTAATTTTGACTTATGTTCATTGAGTCTTATCCGCACTTTACGAGTAGTCCTGCCCACGTACACACGAGGGCATGGGCAGATAATCGCATACACTACGTGATCAGAATTACAAGTGGTGTCAAATTTGCGATAAATACGATAGCCTGTATTCAGTTCTTGCCACATTTGGCCGTCAATACTGTTTATACAGTGAAAGCATTGTCCACAGCGCTTGTGTCCTTCAAATGATGTCTCTGATGGTCTGGAACATTGTGCATGCACAAAAAATCCAAAAAAAATTCGGACGGTGGAGGTTTGGTTCATGATTATATATACAGAATTGAGCACACCCTGGTTGGGGTTTTAACTCATATATATGAAACCTGCCTTCCGTCTCTTAAAAATTTTCTTTCAGTCTTTTGCAGTGAAGCTGGATTGGGTCAGATTTTCAGGCCCGCCAGCCTCCTGCATAAATGATGTCGGTTTATTGACAAGATTCACAGATTTGGAGCTTTTCAAATGTTCAAACATTTTCAAAAATAATCCAAAAAAAGGGGGTTATTTGAATGTGAATTGGATTACATATTGTGATTCCCCCAAAATTTTGTCTTGGGGTGCTTATTGATTTTTGGTATCTTACATGAAAAAACTAAAACCATTACTGCACCCTGGTGATTTCTGCACTGTCATCCAAGCCACACTCTCTCCTAAATTGGACTATTGTAACTCCTTCTTCCTTGGCCTACCCTACTCCTCCATAAAACCGCTGCAAAATGCAGTAGCCAGAACCATCTCCAATGCACGTAAATACGACCATATCACCCCTATCCTCAAAGGCCTTCATTGGCTCCCGGTATCATCCCACTTACTCTTCAAAACCCTTACCATTACCCACAAAGCCATTTTCACACACAACTCAGACTGGCTTGATGATCCTCTCCGTCTCGCATGCCCTAATTGCCCTACTAGAAACCCCAACAAAGGGACCCTCCATGTGCTATCCCTAAAGAAGGCACACCTTTCCTCCACGAGAGATCGGGCCTTTTCCATTGCCGGCCCTACGCACTGGAACGCACTCCCAACCAACCTCAGGCTAGAATCATGTCCCCTGAAATTCAGATCCCAGCTAAAGACTTGGTTATTCAAACTTACCCCCCCGAACAATTAAGAGCTCCCCTGCCCAATCGCGCCCCACGCCCCCTGTCTTCACCCAATCCTTGTATATAGTTATGTTTTTAATTTAATTTAATTAATTTAATTTTCTAAATGTATTAATTGTTTTAATTGCATTGCATTGGTTTCCATGTTGCTTTGTTGCCTTGTGCCCGTTTTTGATCCTTCCATGCTTCCTATTGGTTCTATGTATCCCCTCTCCCCCTCCCTGTTCAATGTATTTTCCATTCTTTTGTTCCACTGTAAACCGATATGATGTTTTGACTAATATCGGTATAAAAAAAATTCTTAAATAAATAAAATAAATTATCTGAGTACCTAAGGTGATATCAGCCAGATCTGCCCCATGATCTGGTCCTGCAACACCACTCACTATGGACAGGGAAAGAGTCTATTAATAAGTCCATGCTGGCAGAGGAGAGAGCCAAGGTCATCACCTGCTTGGGAAGTGTTCCTGCCAGCTGCGGAGGAGGCACAGAGCCTTCCACAGGAGCTCTCGCCTACTGGCTTGGCTGTGCTTACGAAGAGCAAAGGAAGAAACCAGTTCTAGGGTCACAGGAGAGAGGCTGAAGCTGGTCCTGGGTCAGAAATGTATGGGCTGGAACCCCAAGCTCGGCGCTGCCCGGGTGGACTTTCTAGATGTACTCCTTGCTGAGGCCGCTCCTTTCTCTCCCTCGCTGTCTCAGTTTCTTTCTCCCTCTCCTCTTTTCACACCCCCTCACTTTTATTAGGCATCGCATGCCCTCTTCTCATTCTGTTTTATGGGTTTTTTTAAATTTATTTAAAAAAAAAAAAAAAAAAATGAAAGGAGAAACAAAACCAAAAAAATGTCAGGCCCCATCGGAGAAGGAAAAGACCTTAGCGAACCTTCCCTCCTATTTCTCTATACCCCTTTGAATCTTCTTACCTTAATCTTTCAGCAAAGGGCAGGGGCCCAGACTTAAGATATCCCGGAGGGGATGTCCCGGGTCTGGGCCTGGCCAGTGCTATTTTGTACAGAATAAATTAGCAAGGGACCAGCCTCTGTCTGCAGGTGCCATTTCTAAGATTCGACCAGGGATCGCACCTTCTCTGTGAAAGGCTAGTATGGTAAGGGGTGTGGGTTTTTTGGGGGTTTTTTGGGGGGTTGTGGTGCAAATGTTTTAAACGAATGAAACTTCATTTTAAAAATGAATTGAAATGAGAAATGTTGTTAGAATTTCCCATTTTATTCCAAAAGAAATGCATGGCCCTACTCCTAGAATCTGACAGAGAATAAAGACCTTATGGCCCATCCACATCTCCAATTCAACTCTTTAGCCCCTTCTCCCACAGAAATCCTCTGTGCTTGCTCCATGTTTTCTTGAATTTATCCTCTCATACGTCCTCCCCTTTCCTGTCTGTCTTTCTTTCTTGCTCTCCTTCCTCCCTTTTACTTCTGCTGCTACTGCAGCCGGGGCATCACCAGGTTAGGAAACAAATGGTCCCCACTCTTCTGAACTGACTTTGTTCATGCTGTATCAGTGGCAAGATTTTTTTTTTTCCCTAACTTATAAAGTCATTTTGTAAATACTGCACCTCTCGCCACAGTTTAGCGCAGCGGGGGTGAATGCAGACGCCGTTGATTTTCCTTCATTATCGTGCCCACTTCCATATTGGCATAGATGGCTGTGGTAAATGCATTCCTTGCAATTTCTGAGCCAGGGTAAGGGATAGGTGCATAAGGTGCCAGTTACCATGCACAGTAATGGTTAAAGGGCTTTAGTACATCGGCTGCAGATTCCTTCATTTTCTTTAAATCTTTCTGAACATGGTATCCTGGCCGAGTATAAAGTGAGATATGCCTTCACCCAGATGAAACATGTAGTTCGGCCCGCTGCTGGGATCCTGTGCATGGAAGTGGGAGCATTTTCAAGAATGCTACCCTGTGGATTCTGGATTTTCGTTTACAATCTCGAAGCCTAAAGTGTAGCCTCCCTCTTGCACTTTCCTATGTCATTGGTAGCCATGACAGATGGCTCTTCCCAGCACTCTCTACAATGCTATCTAGGTGACGCGTGAGGTCTGCCACCTTCCAAGTTTGGTGAACTGGGTTACAGGAGTTTAAGATCTGCATTGGGGCAAAGTCGGCTGTACTTGATTCGAGCCCCCAGTTCAGAGGGATTCAAACTTAATCCAAATTACCCCTCATTCCCTACCTGAAAGCATAGCAGGGAAGTGTTTTTTTTTGTTTATTGTCCTTGTCACTAGCCCAAAATCATAGGGTTAAAAAGCATAATGTCTTCAAAAAGTAGTTCCTGCTTATCTGTGCCAAACCAGTGTGCTGAGATTTACATCCTAGTGGCACAAATTACAGCTCTGCAACCTCCAGTTGTATAATAGTTATTCGGAGACTTGGCAGACACTGCTTTAATCTTTTGAGAGATACTATATACATATGACAGATATTCTTGGTGAGCAGTGTGAAAAATAACTGTCTTGTCCATTAAGGCAAGATGCACTAAAGGTTTTCTCCCATTTTGTATCTGTGGGGAAAATGCTTGGCGCTTAGGGCCCTTTAAGGGGCATGTTGAAATAAAGATGTGAAAGGTCTGTGGCTTGTTTCCTGCAGTACTGTTCTATTGCTAATTTTGGCAAAGAAGCAGTATGCTGGCTGCTCCCCATCTATTAAATATAAGAATTCATTTCTCTGCATACAAGGATGTTAACCATGTGATCACCCCTTGTGGGTGGAAATCTCTTCCCCCCTGCCCCCACAAACTGTTTCTCTCTCTCTCTCTCTCTCTCTCTTTCCATTTGCGTACCATAATTCAATTCCTGCACTAAACTGTGATTATTTTTGTAACAAATGGCAAATAGAGCCTGATTCACAAACTCTTTTTTTTTTTTTTTTTTTTTTTTTTAAATCTACACAGAATGGGAGAAAAACCTTAGTCTGGCCCATAGCTGTGTCTGAACCCATTGACAAAATGCAGGATGATTTTCGGGTAGCAGCACTGCTAGGTGAGAGCACAAGGAAGGGATCATGCCCTAATTGTATTTTCTGGAGCCTTGAATTAGTCAGCCTTGGAGTTGAACAGAGATCCAAAAGTGTGGTCAAAAACCTGGAGCCTGCGACAGCAGGATTTAAGAGATTTTATACCCCAGGACTGTTTAAGCACCATGCACTCACTGTCCTTGTAGTAGTCCAGCCATCACTTTTTTTTTTTTTCACATCAGAAATGCACTTAATGATCAAAAAGAACAAAACAAGTCATAAAACACAACCTGATGGAACTTATTTTCAGATGAACACTAATGCTGAGCAGTCAGCACATTAAAGACACAAGACATCCAGTCATGCCCATGCACGCTCAGCCATCAGGCTAAATACGGAAAACCTGGTCTGCTTCAACTTTTTAAAGGAATCCAGTAAGCGTACACAACAAATTCCAAGCAGTACAATGGTCTTTAGTAGGCATTTTGTGCATAAAAATAGCATCTAATCTTCAATCTGCATCCTGTCAATCATAAATTGGTACCATAATTCAATAGGAATACAAAATATAGTCATTAAAGCAGCATCTTGAGCAAATTTGGAAAACCTGTAGAAACTGGGCTTAACCATTCCATAGACCCCCCGATAATAACACGTCACTGAAAACTGGAAGATGTAAAGCAACAATATCTTGCAAAATAGATAGCACATCATCCTAAAAATCAAATAATTTAAAACACAGCATAAAATTATACAGCGAGTTCCAGTTGCCATCTTGCACTTCCCACACATATCTGAATATAAACGAGCCACACAAAAAAAGCACAGACGTATCATAACAGACTATGTATAATGTTCACTTGTATTTACTGCATCTTAATATCTATAGTACTTCTGTGCAAGGTCTGGGGAGGGTTCAGAAACGCATCGGGAAGAGAAATGAAGACGACAGACTAAGAAGGAGAAACACACACTGCAAAGTGGGGGGGGGGGGAGACTGAAGGGAAAAGATGGAAGACTTTGGTTCACTGAGAGGGGGGCGATAAAAGATAAAGGACTTAGATGCAGCTGAAAGCCAGAGAAGGGTGGGAAAGCCAAGGAAGAGGTTCAGGGTGCAAGAGAGTTGGGGGAGGAAGAAGGTGTAGGAGGTCTAGGGGTGATCCAGGAAACTGCAGACCCATGAGCCTGACATCAGTGCTGGGAAAAATGGTTGAAACTGTTTTAAACAGAGCAAAATGACTGAACATATACATGTGTTTATTTGATTTGTATTCTGCTTTACAGGCTGTGGATTGTATTCAGTGGGCGCACAATCTAAGGGCCCGATTCACTAAGACTTTTCTTCCGTTCTGTGTCTATAGGAAAAATGCTTAGTAAACGAGGCCCCAAGTTTGCAACTGAGGCAATGGAGGGTGACATGACTTGCCCATATTCACAAGGATAGATAGACATTAGTTTAATGGGACAAAGCCAAAATGGATTTAGCCAAGGGAAGTCTTGCCTCACCGACCTGCTACATTTTTATGAAGGAGCGAATAACATGTGGCTAAAGGTGATCCAGTTGATATAGTGTATCTGGGTTTCCAGAAAGTGTTTGAAAAAGTCCCTCATGAGAGACTCTGAAGGAAATAAAGTGTGATGATGGGACAGAAGGCAATATTCTATTGTGGACTGAGAACTTAAAAAAAAAAAAAAAAAAAAATAGAAAACAGGGTGAACTAAGATGGCATCGCCTAAGCAGATGTGTTCACCCGAGCTCCTCTGACTTTTCCGGTTTTTTCCCCCCTTTTTAATCTTTGTTTAAATCTTTTCCCTTGTTCCTGTGGGAGAAAGGAAAGGAGCCGTTTGGAAGGGTTAGCTATCCATGACATCTGCTACCCTCCACAAGACCATCGTGTCAGAACATGTACTTACCCCTCCTTCCACAAAGGTGTCCGACTTGGCTGGAAATGGGGTAGTCAGCCCATTGGCGAGTGTCGTGTTGCTCAGCCCTGACTGTCGATCCATGCCATGGGCTCCTGGTGGCACAGCCTTTCTTGTGGGGGATAGGCCGGGGTATACAGAGAGACCTGGTGCCTCTGTCAGTCAGGGAAGTGGGATGAGAGAGGGTCATAGTTCCTGGGAGCCGCTAGAGAACACAGAGACAATTTGTTTGCAGTCAACATCGACAGCTGAAAATGTTGATGTAAGTCCCAGGACATTGTTGCCTGAAATTACTGATTATTCTTTCTGGTCTCAAGGCTAGAACTTCCTTCGAGAAGCCTGCTCAAATTACCTTGGAGAGTATATGGAATGTAATGATTATTGAAAAATCAGTTTTCTTTGCTTGTTTTACTGACTGTTGATTTGCACGCTAAACCTCAATCCCAAAAGCAACGATTTCTCTTTGTGAGAAGCTTTCCAATGTAGAAACTTCTGTAGTTGAAGTTCAGGGCAATATAATCAAAGATCTATCTATGTCGTCTTGGAGGACTGAAAATATGGAGAACTCTCTTAAATCTTTGAATTTGAGAGTACTTAATTTTCCTCCTGTACCACTTATCTCGACCTCCGAGCTATTTAGGTCTTATTTAAAGGAGGTTTCACAAATTCCAGAAACTTCTTTAACTCCTATTGGGAAAATGTATTTGCCTATTTCTAAGAAAGCCCTTGGGGTGTTTCAATGGATGTTCCTATTGATTTATCTGATTTTCTGGAGAACTCTGGAGATGAAAATGTGACTAAATGAACTACATTTCTTGTCACTTTTTTTTCAAGATATTTCATCTCTATTTTTGTTATAAGGATAATTTATTTAAAGGACAGAAAATTTGGATGTAGGAGAAAGTTTTTGGCTATGAAACCCAAGCCAGGCACTACCGGGTATGCATACCGTTCAATTACATAGGGCGGCACACCCGGAGGAGTGGCAGAAGAAGCAGTCTGTGAGGCCGCTGGTGGACTCTATCCCACCGTGGCCCGGAAGAGGAAGAGGCCCATAAGACCGCCGGTAGGCCCCATCCCATCAGCGGCCTGTAAGAAGAGGAGGCCTGCGAAGCCGCCGGTGAACTCTATTCCACCAGTGGCCCAGAAGAGACAAAAGCCTCCGAGGCTGTCAGTGGACTCTATCCCACCGGTGGCCGAAGAAAGGTGGAGGAGCTCCTTCTCAGTGCTGGCATACGCTGTTCAAAACACGTGCAGCTTGCACGTTTTCTATGCTGATCTCGCGCTGAATGAGATCAGCATAGAGGAAGTGCTAGGCTCGCATGGTTTGATTAGTGCAAGGGCTGGTACACGAGGAGGAGCAGCAGAATGGCTCCCAGTGGTGTGTGTGAGAATGAATGGGAGCCTGACCTGGGCAGAGGGAGGTTAATATGAATGGGAGCCTGACATCGGGGTGGGGGGTGTTTAATATGAATGGGAGCCTGACTTCGGGGGGGGGGGGGGGAATGTGAATGGGAGCCTGCCTGGGTCTGTGTGTGTGTGTGTGTGTGTGAAGAAAATTTGTGCTGCCTCAATAATCCATGTCTAACTCAGGATGACTGGAAATAAAATGTTTTCAGGTATGGAGAGTGGCAAATCTTCCATCCTTATTAGTTTTACTTATTGGATGTCTGTGTCTGCCATTTTGAAATAATTTGTTTACGGACATTTTTTAAATTTAGTATGAGCTCTTAATTATTGGATGTTATTCTTTTCCTTAGATTATTGGAAATATTCTTTTTAGAAGTATGGTTTTACTAATATGATTGATTTATATTCCTTGATTTTATTGTTTGAGGACTGATTTATGAGGACTGGTGATGTTTCTGATTCTGCATTGCATACAGAGTCTGGCTTTTTGCAGTTTGAGGTTTCTGGTTATAGGTTATAATCTCTGAATTTATAGTTTACACTCTTTGAATTCAGTGAGGGTAAGTCTTGTATTCTGCATGTTTAATTGAGGTGGGGTATTCTGTGTTTAAAAAAAAAAAAATGCGGAGAGAGTTTTCCCTTGGAGCTTCGTGTGTCATCTGTCATCCTTACAAATGTGCTATAACTCCTGTTGCTTCTAGGTTTCTTTTTTATGATCCATTTCAGTTGAGAGATATCTACGTGCTAGATGCAGTGCTGCTTCTTAAACTGCCTGTCAACGTGTATTAGTTTTTGTGGGTAGTGTTCTTCTCATACCTTGTCCTTTTTTGTTTTTCTACTTTTATATTACTTTTGTAAGCCTTGTCCCACAGCTTTTTCTGTCCCCACCTCTCTGCTTATTGGGGTCTAAAGTAGCTTATGCAAATTTGTAATGTTTTCTTAATTTCTTTAGTCATGTTTTACTCTTATTACAGTTGTAATTTGCATTATACCATTTTTTCCAAATGTTTAATATTTGATTTGTTTAAAATCCAATAACTAAAATATTAGAAAAAATTAGAAAACAGAGAGTAGGTCTAAATGGTCAACTTTTTCAAAGGAGAAATGTGATAGTGGCATGCCCCAGGGATCTGTAATGGGACTGCTATTTTTTAACATATTTATACATGACCTAGAGATGGGAACAAGGAATGAGGCAATCAAATTGACTAATGATCCAAAATTATTCAAAATTGTTAAATCATATGAGGATTGTGATAAATGGCAAGAGGACCTTGCGAGACTGGGAGACTGGGCATCCAAATGGCAGATGAAATTTAATGTGGACAAGTGCAAAATGATGCACATAGGGAAGAACAACCCAAATTATAGCTACATAATGCAAGGTTTCACATTGGAAGTCACCACCCAGGAAAAGGATCTAGATATCATCATGAATATGTTGAAATCCTCTGCTCAGTGTGTGGCAGCGGCCAAGACAGCAAATAGAATGCTAGGAATTATTAGGAAAGGAATGGAGAATAAAATAGATCTGGCTAAGTAGTGATTTGTGCATGGATATTAAGAATATAAGAAATTGCCATGCTGGGTCAGACCTAGAGTCCATCAAGCCCAGCATCCTGTTTCCAACAGAAGCCAAACCAGGTCACAAGAACGTGGCAAATACCCAAAAGCCAAGAAGATCCCATGCTACTAATGCCAATAATAGCAGTGGCTATTCCCTAAGTAAACTTGATTAATAGCAGTTAATGGACTTCTCCTGCAAGAACTTATCCAAACCTTTTTTGAACCCAGCTACACTAACTGCACTAACCAAGTCCTCTGGCAACAAATTGTGCGTTGAGTGAAAAAGAATTTTCTCCGATTAGTCTTAAATGTGCTACTTGCTAATTTCATGGAATGCCCCCTGGTCCTTCTATTATCTGAAAGTGTAAATAACAGATTCACATCTACTAGTTCAAGACCTCTCATGATCTTAAAGACCTCTATCATATCCCCCTTCAGCCGTCACTTCTCCAAGCTGAACAGCCCCAACTTCTTTAGCCTTTCCTCATAGGGGAGCTGCTCCATTTCCTTTATCATTTTGGTTACCCTTCTCTGTACTTTCTCCATCGCAATTATATCTTTTTTGAGATACGGCGATCAGAATTGTACACAGTATTCAAGGTGCGGTCTCACCATGGAGTGATTATAGAGGCATTATGACATTTTCCGTTTTATTAACCATTCCCTTCCTAATAATTCCTAAGATTCTGTTTGCTTTTTTTGACTGCTGCAGCACACTGAACCGACGATTTCAAAGTATTATCCACTATGATGCCTAGATCTTTTTCTTGGGTGGTAGCTCCTAATATGGAACCTAACATCGTGTAGCTACAGCAAGGGTTATTTTTCCCTATATGCAACACCTTGCACTTGTCCACATTAAATTTCATCTGCCATTTGGATGTTCAGCGGCATAGCCAAGCCTCTGAATATCCCTTGTAATTTAGCCAGATATAGGGGTCATTTTCTATCCCTTTTTGCATGCGATAGCTAGATAGGGGTGGAGTCGGGGCGGTGTCAGGACCGGAAGAGGAGGAGTCGGGGCGGACGCAGTGGAAACTTCGCTGGCAGCGATAAGGTAAGACTTGTTATCGCCGCCAGTAGCGTGCCCAATAATACCACCTTTCATGGTGGCGCTATTGGGTGCGAAAGCTGGCAGTGATAACACTGTGGTAGTGCGATCGCTGCCGGCTTTCGCAGGCCCACCCCCTCATTACCGAGGGATTCAATAGCGGGTGCAGTATTAGAAAATCCAGGCCATAGCCAGCTGAATATCAAGCCCTGTGTGCATAGTGAAAAGAAGATCATGGAGCCTATGCAAGAACGCAAATAGTGCATATGAAGTAAAGGTTACTGACTGGAATAGGGAAGATTCCAACCAGCATTCCAGAAGAAACACCTCCTTTTCAGGATCTTTTATTCAATTATTATTTGGGATACCAGGAAAAGTGCCATAACTTCCTTTTTCACATGGTTGGACACTGGTGCTGACAGCCCTGTCATATCTCTCAGATACCATACAAAATACAAGTACAATTTATGTTACAACAGTGATCAAACTTACATGGTTCCTGCAGCTTCTGAGAGCGCACGGAGCAGCCTGCAGTGTGAGGGGAGCCAATGGGCTGGCTCTGTGTAACCGCGGCCAGCAAAGCGCAGAGCTATCGATTTTTCTCCCTCCCCCCTCCCTCCACTAGACAGTACTTGCTATTTATTTGCATAAATAAAAATAAAAAGCCTGCTTTCTAGAAAGTGTCTGCATTTGTAATGTGAGCCATCAAAGAAGAAAAGTCACACAATTCTACAAGGTCGGTAGTGGAAATCTTGGAAAGGTGCCACTTCCAAGGGTATGATCTTGAAAAAAAACATCTTATGCAAAGCATAAACCACCAACTGGCTCTTACCTACATTAACTTAAGACAGCACTTGCAAGTTAAATGTATTTGTTTTATTAAAGTCTAAAGATAAAGGGGGGTAATTTTCAAAGCAATTTATGCACCCAAAATTGTAAAAGGCTGTTCCAAAATTGGTCCGGGCTCAGTGAGTGTAAAAGGATGCATGTAACCCGGTTTTGCACATACTTTTATGCACGTTGAGCCGAGGTATTCAGGGGGGTGGAGTTGGGGGAGGAGTCAGAATTTATGCACACTACATTTTCTTTTCAAAAAGATTTCTTTGCATAGAAGTAGCATTATATTGTAGCAATTTTCAAAAACCCATTTACGTTCCTAAAACCTTTGAAAATTCAGCCCTATGGAGTGAATTTTCTAAGGAGTTCCATGCATAAAATGTTGCAGTTTTTCAAAAGCCAATTTATACATGTAAAACCCAGTTTTACCTGTATAGATCCTTTTGAAAATGATCTCCATTGTGCACAAATGTGTACACAAATGAATGTGTGGGTGTGTGTTTACTTTATTTCCACATTTATATCCTGCCTAGGTGGGGAACAAACTATATATTACAATAAGAAATCTAATATTAACATGCACATGAACTAAAACATTATAATTGAGACATTAAAACAAACTAAACAGAGATAATACTTGGCCAATTACTCCAGAATTTTCAACGCAAACTTATGCACACAAGTTCACCATGAAAATGCTCAGTAAAGTTTGCATGAATAATGTACAAGCAGACTTTACTACAATGCGGGAGTTTAAAAATTACCCTCAAACACCTCATTAAAGTCACCATCTTGACTAAAAGGACTAAGGCCTAGATTCATCAAAATGCGATAATTTTTGCATGAATAATGCCTGCAATAAGGAAAAGGGTGTGGCTATGATAATTTAAGAGTTACCACTCCATGCGCTATATTAGAACTTTGCATAGGTACGTTAAAGTTATTGCACCCCATGATATGTGCACTCTGCAAGTAGTGACGTGCTGAGTGAGAGAGGAGAGCCTCTGAGGTGGCACACATAATAGTCAACTCTTTATACCACTATAGAAAGGCCAGCTTGTAACTCCAGGTGAGGTTTTGATGGTGGTCTAGGGTTTTGGAGCCAGTTTTAAATGAACAGTGAGACGTATGAACAGCTCAGTACACCTCAGTGAAGATTTGAAGTGATTTGGAGTGAGGAAAGTCATACAAGGATGAGATTTCTACAGTGTTCTCTCGCCCTAGTTTGATAGTACCGTGGTAGAGAGTCCATCAAGCTAGGGCAAGAGAACATCCTTGTGTGACTTTCCTCACTCCAAATCACGTCAAATCTTCACTGAGGTGTACTGTGCTGTTCGTACATCTCACTGTACGTGTAAAATTGGCCCCAAAACCCTAGACCACCACCAAAACCTCACCTCGTACAAAGAGTTAACTATTATGTGTGCCACCTCAAAAAGTTTGCATTTACGCCGCGTGTTGTGATAAATATTGCTAGCATTATCACGGGTGTTAGGGCCCTAACGCCCATGATAACACCATAATGCATTTTGATAAATAACCCTGTCAGTGTATTGAAATTCATTTTAATGCATATTGGGAAGATCAAATGAATATATAGCAATGTGCTATATTTTTAACATTAGTAATCTATAGGGATATTATAAGTTTAGTTATTAATATTCCATTAGCATTTGAATGCTGAAAAACTTTTATAGTATGGCTATGGTAGAAGGTATATCGTAGTTCACCCACTGTGTACTTTTTTTCCCAGGATATCCACTACTGAGAAGTACATGAACAGTTCTCCATAACGCCAGTGTTTGAGCATTGACCATCAGAATGGAGTTGCACACTTTTTACGGCTTTGGTATGGTGAGTAGCAGCTGGTTCTCAATTTCTTTTTTTTTTTTTCTTAATAATTTCTTCTGTGCTTCTCGCTCACTTTGGTATCCTTCAATGTTTCTCTGTGATTTTAAGACATTTTTGTGTTTGTTTTTTCTAATGGACAGTCATATTGAGAACAAATTTCCCTTCTTTTCCTCTTCATTATAGAAAAATGATAGCTAACGGCGAGTTTCTGGATTACATTTTTCTGTTGTAGAGTCTATGATGAGTTTCAAGCAGAACTGTACAGATGATCTCCTGCAAATCATTAGTGGTGGTGGGGATGAGGGGAGGAGTAGTTCACTTTACATAATCCAGTATCAATTAGCAAACCCTCTTGAAGAGAGAGGGTCAGATCTGGATTATTTGCTGGCCTGGCACTAATGTTTATTTGCTAGTTTGCCTTTTACAGCCTTGCAAATAGACTGAAAGAATTAACAAGAAAACATTTAACATAATTGAAGAATATTGGTCAAGAACCATAATACTTCAAACACTGGGGGCTTATGTACTATAAATGTGCTTTGTTTGACTTGCACAGTAAATGCTGTTTACTAAGCCCATTATCATGGAGCACCGCTAGCTGCTCTAGTGAATATGTGGGCACATTAAAAGTTAGTGCACCCACAAAGGCTAAATAGTTACATCACATAGTACTGATCTCGGTTCTTACTGTGCTATGTACTAATTCCACAGTACCAGAAGTTAAATTGCACGTGCCCTCTCAGCACATTGCATTTTTAACTTCTGGGGCTGTGCCAAACACTTGGCATTGTCAAACCAGCATAGCAGGGTCAACCCCACCCCATCTCAGCAATATTCAGGCTCGGTATTGATATTCTGAAAACCAGACTGCTCGAACAGGTCTCAAGTACCAGGCTGATAACCACCAGTCTAAAAAGTTCCATTTTCTAGAATAAATATTTTACAATATTCTCTTAGCAATTTCACCTCAGAGAAAAAGTAAATTCTATAATTATCTTTGCATGCAGTGGTGCTAAGGAAGGTAAGGTATAAGGAATCCTACATAAACGCCCAGCAGTGGCAGAGCAATGATCATTTTTGCCCTGGGGCAAGTTTTCATTTTCTCAACACAAACATACACTCCCTTCCCCTTCCCTCACCCACGCCCATTCCCAGTATTTATTTATTTTATTTATTTTAAAATATTTATTTCCCGCACCCTCCAAAGCTCGGGGCGGGTTACAAACTAAAAACATACATTATATGATAAGAACAAGAAACTAAAACTAATGAAAACATAAAAAATAAAATAATGGTAAAAATAATTAAGAAAAAATAACAACCAGTTGTGAAGCATTAGCATATGGAAACAGTAAGGGAGAAATAGAGGAGTGGTTATGGTACACAAAGGTCTGGGAAGGCTTGTAAGAAAAGATAATGTTTTAAGGCTTTTTTGAAATCCTTTTTACTGGCAGTTAGTCTTTGCTTGGGCAGTAAAGTGTTCCACTGGATAGGGCCTGCAAATGAAAATGTTCGCTCTCTGTTAATAGTTAGTCTTGTTGATTTTGGGGATGGAATCTGCAGGAGGAGCTGATTCTTTGATCTGAGATTTGTACAAGGGCTGTATACGTGAAGTGATGTGGATAACCAGGTAGAGTTGTTATTGTAGATGAAGCTGTGACTGATTGTTAGAATTTTATAAAGGATGCGCCATTTTATAGGAAGCCAGTGTATAGGCGATATATGTTTGTAAGACCTGCTGTTGGTAAGGAGATGTGCTGCTGAGTTTTGTAACAGCTGAAGTGGCAGGTAGTAGATTGGGGAAGGCCTAGGTAAAGAGAGTTGCAGTAGTCTAGGCCGGTAAGGATTAGAGACTGAAGTATTGTGCAAAAATGATTTGAATCAAGTAACGGTTTTATGTGTTTGAGGAGGCAAAGTTTGTAAAAAGATGTTTTGAGTACTGCTTTGATGTGTGTGGATAGATCTAATTTTGGATCAAGGATGATGCCAAGGTTACGGACTTATATTGTGATGTTGCTGATAGAAATGAATTCTGGGATGTTATTGAAACAAGGATTTCCTAGACTCAGTTTTTCATAAATTTAAGCTAAGTTTGTTGTGTAGTAACCATTTATTTGCTGTCATTCCTCTCTCCTTCCAGTGCTCTCATCCCTCTTCCCCCAGGCCTGGCCGCTCCTCTCTCCTGCCAAATTTCCTGCACCAAGTACTCTTTCTTCTCTCTTGCCACCTCGACTAATCCCCCAGCTCCCATCCAGTGACTTCACCCCTGTCACCAATATCTTCTGTCCACACTCCCCTCCTATACAGTGCACTCACTCCACGTCATCCCCCCCCCCCCCCGCTCTCACTTCTCAAATCCTTTCTCCCCTGCTCAGTTTCTTAACACTGTCCTCCCTTACCCAGGGCTTTCCTCTTTCCTCCCAAGTGCTTTCACACTTCTCCAGCCCTGTGCTTTTTACCTCTCTCCTCCTCCTCCCCACCCCAGAGTGCTCTTCTATCTGCCTCCCGCCCAGTGCATTTTTCTCACAGGTTTCTCCCCCTGCCTTCACCCGCTCTGCTTCCACCCAGGGCTCTCCCACACCCCTCCCCGTACTCTTACCTCCTGCAGACACATACTTCACATTATGCACTTCTATACCATCCTTTCCCCAAAATATGAAACCCAAAGTGGTTCACTCCAATTTAAGTACAATTCAAATAAAATACATTCAAAATAATGTAATAGTCCTTGATGCAATCTGTCCCATTCCTTACTCTCCTTAGGGAGTAAATCAGATTGCAATACCAAACTAAAACAAACATGTCAAATAAATACACTCCTACAAAACGGGCCTCCTTTTCTGGGCAGAGGGATGGGCCAAGTACCTCCTTCACTTGGGTGGGGTGATAGATGGCAAAACAACCCACAGACAGCTCTGACTGCTCCTTGCAGATGATCCTTCCTGTCCTGCAGCAGGTCATCTGGATGGTCCGCAACGATATTACGTCATCAAAGTAACAAGGGAAATTAGGAATGACTTGGCCAGCTGGGAGATGTTCCTGTACTCATTTGATGGTTGCATCCTTTGTCCTTATTGCTCAGTATACAAGAGTGAGATTGAATATTTTTTCTGCTGTATCAATGGACAGGGATAGGTTTCAGCATTGCATTTCAAGAGGCATGGGGCACTGAGTTACGGCACTAGAGCAGTTTGGGAACAGGAAGAAACCCTATCGAGCAGAGGTTTCAGCTGTGGGAGGCAGGCCAACAGCAGTTCAGCAGGTCTTTCTCTGGCCTCAGGTCGCCTGTCTGAGCCACAGGAAATGAGAGAAGGTGACGGAGGCGAGAGAGCCTGATTATGATGCTCTTCCTGCCTACTTCTCTGTCCTGCCAGGGACCCTGCATATGAGCTGGCTATTGCAGCAGGCCCAGCAGGGCCTCTTTCACAGCTGGGACCCAGTGCAGCAGCACCCCAGAACCACTGTCCCCCCCCCCCCCCCCCCCATCTCCCAGGTTGGTATACAAATTTATGTAATCATAGATTACATCAGTAAAATCCATCATATGACATGCTTCCTCAACAAATATGTAGTAAGTTGTTAAATAAATAAATAAAATGTAGGCGCAGCTAGAGTAAATAGTTTCTTTCAAATGAGTCTGTAAAAACCTCACATTACTTTGGATTTATCATCATGGTCTGAGACCTACAAAAATGAAGGCCTCTGTGATGCACCTGTTATATTTGCTAGCAGGAATGAAAAAGGTTTGGCATCTTGTTTTTCGTTCTGAGTCAAGCAGCAGTTTCACCTTCCTTGTTTTGCTGCACCAATGAGAGCCTGGGAGAGGGGTATGTAGCTCTTTTAGCTCTCTGTCCAAAGCAAGACAGCCTTCAGTCTCAGTATCGGAGTCATTTCATATAGTTAACTACCATAACTGGCGTCTTCATAACTCGGCGGTACTTTTTTTTTACATGCGCTCAGCTGGGCACCAGGAATAAAACCAGAAGACAGGTGGTGAATAAATGCTTGCACCTTGAAGTATTGTCTTATCAATGGTTCATGATGGAGATTCACAACATAACATTCCATTTAGCTTTTCCTTCTACTTTCCAGGGCTTTCTTATAACCTTATGTGCAGTATCTGATCGCAGTGACCCTCTGCTAGGCAGGCCTTTAATTCAGCTAGAGCTTTCTGGAGCTCTTCTCCAGTAAATGTTTTGTCAAAAAAAAAAATGCTGCCACCAGGGTCAGATTTATCTTGTCCTTATCCTAGCCTGTCCCAAGGGGTGGCCCTCACTCTTAAGTGTTGCTCAATCTTAGCAGTAGTGTCTTGTTGTAACCTCCCCAGGAAAGGCACAAGGGTGGGCCAGCGGCAATTCTACAGCACTCCCAATTCTGTCGCCCCACTCCTGCAGCTTTACTGGTTGTTAATAACTGCTATATCTTACTTTGAATGCATTATGATAAAGCAAGTTAACAATATTTAAATAAATAAATGGTGATGGGTCCGATAGGCTGCTAAGGCTGAGCAATGCTTGAGAGAGGCCAGTCCCACAGTGCACGCATGTTACAAAATCGAGGGTGGCGCGCGCAAAGGGGGGGGTGTACATTTTTGCTATATCCGCGTGGCTTTCCCAGTTCCCTCCCAGTCCATTCCAATTTAGGAGCAGACTGGGAGGGAACTTTCCTACCCCCTACCCTAACCTCCCTTCCCCTCTCCTCCCCACCCTCTAAAAACCCATTTTAAATCTCTTTTTTTTTTTTTACAAGTTACTTCAGGGTCCGACCTGAAGTAATTTGCGAGCACCAGCAGAGCGAACAATGGTGCTGTCCCGGCCCGCCCCTTCTAAGAGGCCCAGCACTTGAGCGCGTCCCGGCCTTTATGCACGTGGCTGGGTCTCTTGGAAGATTCGCCCAGCACGCACGTAAAGGCCGGGATTTACATGCGCAGGGCTTTAAAAAACTGCCCTTAAGTTTGTCAACCGGCTCCAGATTTTCAAGACAGGTTGATCCAGTCCTGGTTTTATCAAAAAACAAAAAAAAAAAGACCAAAAAAAAAGGCGGAGGCCTAATGCTACTCATCAAAAAAAACCTACAGATGAAATTACTCCCAACTAACAACTACACCCCACTGGAAATTGCACTATTTGACTCACCAAAACTACAAATCTGTCTGATATACTGCCCCCCCCCCCCCCCCCAATACTCTGGATCAGAACTGCTCACCACTTATTGAATTCTTCTTGACCAAAATAACTATCAACAAACCCATAATCATCTTAGGTGAATTCAACATACATATCGATACCATCTCCCATTCCTCCACATGTTCCTCAATCATTGACACACTCTCATCACTAGGCCTTAGTCAAATCATCAGTGGCCCAACGCACAAAGCAGGTCACACACTTGACCTCGTCTTCATAAATACTGACACATGGACTAACCACCAAACAAAGATCACGAAGATACCCTAGTCGGACCACTCTATAATCCACACAAATTTATATTCAAACCGTAAGTTTACTACAATTAAAAACCCACCTAAATCCTTCTCATACCAACCACCTGTTCGCATCGAAACACTTCAAGAAAATTTACAAACAGAACTAACAAACATAGACCTATCAAATGCAGAGAACGCAACTTCGTCCTGACTCACCATCACTAAAACAGTAGCAAATAAGATAAACCCCATGATAAAGAAAACAATAAAAACCCCAAAACATCAGAACCAATGGTACAATGACAACATCCGATCAGCCAAACGTGAACTCAGAAAAAAAGAGAAAATGTGGAGGAACAACAATAAAACAACCACACTACTTAACGCATATAGAGCACAACTAGCAGAATACAAAAAACTCATCCACAAAACAAAAAAGACTTCTACTCAAATAAAATAAACAAATACCAACATAACCCAAAGATGCTTTTCAATATTGTAAAAAGCCTAACCAAATCATTCAATGATGACCAGTTATCATCAACATCCAAGATCACAAGTAACGACTTTGCAGAATTCTTTAACGAAAAAATAAAAAACCTCATAAATAACAACCTCAACAACAACTCACAAGACCAGAAAATACAGAACTTTCAAACATTAAGTGGGCCCAACTTTGAGACAGCATCATCACTGGAAATCCAAACGATCATGAAACAAATGAACCTAGCTAAACACCCATAACGACGATCAAAAATATTGAACCATCAATAACTAAAACACTAACTGAAATCGTAAACCTATCCCTCACTGAAGGAAACTACCCAGAATGCCTAAAATCAGCAATTATCAAACCCATACTGAAAAAGAACAACCTTGATCCAGAAAACCCACTGAACTACCAACCCATATCAAACTTACCCTTCATTGCCAAAATCATTGAGAAAATCGTCCACTCCCGTCTCAGCGACCACCTTGGAGAAAGCAACATCCTACTAGGGATGTGAATCGTTTTAGGACGATTAAAATTATCGTCCGATAATTTTAATATCGTCTTAAACCGTTATGGAACACAATACAATAGAGATTCTAACGATTTATCGTTATAAATCGTTAGAATCGTGAGCCGGCACACTAAAACCCCCTAAAACCCACCCCCGACCCTTTAAATTAAATCCCCCACCCTCCCGAACCCCCCCCCCAAATGACTTAAATAACCTGCGGGTCCAGCGGCGGTCCGGAACGGCAGCGGTCCGGAACGGGCTCCTGCTCCTGAATCTTGTTGTCTTCAGCCGGCGCCATTTTCCAAAATGGCGCCGAAAAATGGCGGCGGCCATAGACTAACACGATTGGACGGCAGGAGGTCCTTCCGGACCCCCGCTGGACTTTTGGCAAGTCTCGTGGGGGTCAGGAGGCCCCCCACAAGCTGGCCAAAAGTTCCTGGAGGTCCAGCGGGGGTCAGGGAGCGATTTCCCGCCGCGAATCGTTTTCGTACGGAAAATGGCGCCGGCAGGAGATCGACTGCAGGAGGTCGTTCAGCGAGGGTTCCGGCGCCTCGCTGAACAACCTCCTGCAGTCGATCTCCTGCCGGCGCCATTTTCCGTACGAAAACGATTCGCGGCGGGAAATCGCTCCCTGACCCCCGCTGGACCTCCAGGAACTTTTGGCCAGCTTGTGGGGGGCCTCCTGACCCCCACGAGACTTGCCAAAAGTCCAGCGGGGGTCCGGAAGGACCTCCTGCCGTCCAATCGTGTTCGTCTATGGCCGCCGCCATTTTTCGGCGCCATTTTGGAAAATGGCGCCGGCTGAAGACAACAAGATTCAGGAGCAGGAGCCCGTTCCGGACCGCTGCCGTTCCGGACCGCCGCTGGACCCGCAGGTTATTTAAGTCATTTGGGGGGGGTTCAGGAGGGTGGGGGATTTAATTTAAAGGGTCGGGGGTGGGTTTTAGGGGGTTTTAATGTGCCGGTTTTGCGATTTTTTGATTTTTCGATTTTTCACGATTTTTCACGATATTTTACCCCCCCAAACGGCAACAATACGATTCCCTCCCCCTCCCAGCCGAAATCGATCGTTAAGACGATCGAGGACACGATTCACATCCCTACATCCTACTACCCACACAATTTGGCTTCAGGAAACAACTGAACACGGAGACACTACTACTATCATTAAATGACACCATACTCAAAGGTTTCGAAAATGGCCACAGCTACCTTCTAGTCCTACTCGACCTATCAGCAGCCTTTGACATGGTAAACCACTCTATCATGATTGAATGACTATCAGAAATTGGTGCAAAAGAAAAAACCCTACAATGGTTCACATCATATCTATCACAAAGAACCTACCAAGTGTGGATCAATGACACCCTTTCAAAAAAAATAAACCTAGACACCGGAGTCCCCCAAGGCTCCGCTCTCAGCAACACTCTTCAACATTTATCTGCTTCCGATATGCCACTTCCTCTCAAACCTTAATCTGACCCACTTCATATATGCAGATGACATTCAAATATTAATCCCAATAAACAACTCATTGGAAGAAACCTACAAAAAAACAGCCACTTACCTAAACAAAATAAAGCAACTACTAACCAACATGAAACTCATACTAAACTTCGATAAGACTGAAATAATCATACTGGATAGAAAGAACAATGCTCCTCAACTACCACCACTCAACCTAACGAACCAAAAAGTGGCTATCTCTCCGGTCAATCATGCACGCAACCTTGGAGTCATAATTGACAAGGAACTTTCCTTCAAGAACCACATCACAACTAAAATCAGCAAATAAAGGACTATTAAAGATCCCACCTGTTCGGTCTAAACAACTCACCTCAACTCAAAAGAGAGCAATTTCACTAGGAAGCCCTAAACTCTGGAACACCCTCCCAATCGAACTCAGAACACAAGAAAACTTAAAAACTTTCAAAAAAGAGCTAAAAACATGTATGTTTGCCAAAGCCTACCAACTCACCCAATGACTTTAAAACACCATTCCCCTCCTATTAACACTAGGCAAACTGGTGGACCCAAGACAAGATGAGATTATTACTCAGATCCGTAATATGTATAGATTAACCTACAAACCAAGTTCATAAAAAATGATATTTTCTATGTTAGCAACCATATGAATCTTTTGGAAACACTGTTAAACATCGTAACTTTGTAAACCGTTGTGATGGCGAAACCGAACGACGGTATATAAAACTCGATAAATAAATAAATAAAATCTCATGGCCTGCATAGACTTGTAGTCTTGATTTTCTTAGGCAAATCAATAGGAATACCAGAACCACAAGTCCACTTTAAGCCATAGGGTACAATTAGGACTGGATCAGCCTATTCTGAAAACTCGTTGGGGAAATCTGTACAAAGAAGGACCTTGCTGCAGGAACAAAGAGCCCTCACTTATGCACAGTTCTAGAAAAATATCTAGGGCTAATACGCTTAGACATAGACAGTATAATTTCTTCCATTATGGAAACAAAGCGGGGAAATTATTGGCGAGACTAGTGAAAGCACAGGACTCATCTAAATTTATAGCCAATCTTAGTACACCTTTGGGAGAGGTTAAATCGGTTTCTAAGGATATAGCAGACATATTTTCTGAGTATTATCGGCAGCTGTATTCAGCGGACTCAGTGAATGAGGGGGATATTAGTGCTTTTTTAGAGGAGCTTTCGCTGCCATGTCTGACAGAACCTCAACTTCAGCGATTGCAGCGTGGGATAGAAGTTGAAGAAGTTCTCGAAGCCATCAGAGAACTTCCAAACCATAAAGCGCCCGGCCCCGATGGGATAACTTCTCTTTTTTACAAGTCGTTGAGTGTTGAGCTTGGCCAGATTTTACCCCTGGTTTATGAAGCTATGGCAGATCAGCAACAGATGCCCCCCACTATGCGCTCTGCCACTATAGTAGTTTTGCCAAAGGTGGGGAGAAACCCTCTACTACCCTCCTCTTATAGACCGATCTCGTTGTTAAATTTGGACATTAAGCTTTACTCCAAAATCATGGCTAATCGCCTAAAGGCTTTAATGCCTCTATTGATCTCTCCAGACCAGGTTGGTTTTGTCATGGGGAGGCGTTCCACAGTGAATATCCATAAAGTATTGGCTGCACTGGAAGTTAGTCCTAAGTCTTCTGTTCTCGACCCATTGCTAGTCACATGCGACGCCGAGAAAGCATTCGATAGAGTGGCCTGGCCTTTTTTAAAATTAGTCCTTGCCAAAATGGGATTCGTTGGACGAATTTCTGAGTATATTAATGTTCTCTATTCCAACCCCACGGCGCGGATTTTGGTTAATGGGGAACTCTCGGAAGAGTTCGAGCTACAACGGGGGACGCGGCAGGGGTGCCCGCTCTCCCCTCTTTTATTTATTCTCACAGTGGAACCCCTAATTCACCAGTTGAAGGCCACCCCGTTGGTTACTGGCATCCCGGTGGGTGACCAGACTTATCTCACGTTGTTGTTTGCTGATGACATTTTATTATTATTATCTCAGGCTAGGACGGCGCTCCCTGTGGCTTTAGATATTTTTTCCAAGTATCAACAGTTGTCTGGGTTTAAATTGAATCTCGATAAAACGGAAGCGTTGGATCTCTCAGGATCACTGAAGAATAGCTGGCCAGATTTTCCTGTCAAGTGGGCCTCCTCCACTATTAAATATTTGGGGATCACTATTCATCCAGACCCTCAAAAGTGGTATCTCCTTAATATCCCCCCTACTATCCACAACATGACTGCTAAATTGAAAGGCTGGAATTCGCTTCCGCTGTCCTTACAGGGACGCATTGCAGTACTTAAAATGGTAGTGGCACCTCAATTATTGTATAAATTTTTAATGTTGCCTTTCCTTCTTCGAGGGCGTGACCGTCGGCTTTTACAAACAGAAATCCGGCGGTTCCTATGGAGGGGCAAAAAACCACGCTTGGCGTATTCCACTCTTATGGCCCCGAAAAGTGCTGGGGGATATGGGCTCCCTAATTTCTCTTTTTATGCTATAGCGGCCAATATGAGATTTTTGGGGGACTGGATCTGCAGTACATCTGACTATACAGATTTTGCATTGGTTAAAGCAATGTGCTCCCCTGTGGACCCGGTTGCTTTGCTGCATGCCTCAGCCCCAAGTTTCCAGCAATTACCGGTACGCTTTACCCTGGTAAAAACCGTTAGGGCGGTATGGACACTTCTTCGTCATAGAATGGCCTTGTCCCCAGTGATTTCCCCCCAATTGCCTTTGTGGGGAGCCTCAGTGGAATCCATGATTGTACTACCACGATATCATAGTTTTAAGATATCCTCCAATTGGCCGCTGGGTGCTCTTTTAGCCCCGGACACAGGTCAGATTTACTCGTTTGCTCAATGTCAGGATATGTTGGGTTTTGGCACTCGTCATTTTCTTTTATATGGCTATCTAAGGGCAGTTGTGGCTAAGCTGTTAGCGGGGATGGAAGGGAGAATAGACAATGTTAATTATTCTGCATTGATTACATGTTTTCAAACGCACAAAAGCTCATTATCTTGTATGTATTCTTTTGTTAACATGATCCAACCATATGCTATTTATGACTCGCTGCTTTCCGCCTGGTCTGCTGACTGCCAAGAAGATCTGGGGGTCCAGATGCTTAAAAACTCATATGTGTCTATCAATCTGATTACCAATAATGTGGAACTCCGGGAAATGCAGCAGAGGATTTTTCATCGGATTGTGTTTTCGCCGGCCAGGGCGTTTCAGATGGGATTGATACCATCAGCGGCATGCATTCGGTGTAAGGACTCTTCAGCCACCCTTATTCATTACCTCTGGGACTGCCCACATAGTCAACATTTCTGGGACGAAATCAAGAGATTTCTTTCAGGGGTGTTCAGAACTGAAGTCCTGTGGTCATGCTCTTTTTGCATCCTTAATAACGATGTGGGTGACCACAGTCTCAACATAGACAACTCTGCATTTGTCGCAAAGGCTTGCCTGATTGCTAAAAAGTGCCTTTTGTTGAAATGGTTGGAAGCTGCAGCACCATCGTGGGATCTATGGTCCTCAAAAATGACTGAGCTATACCAGCTGGAATACGGCTCAATGTACAAACGTTTTACTCCTAAGAAAAAACGATTATTCAGGGACATATGGCTCAGTTATTACGGGACTCTATCCCCAACTGTTCAACGGTTGGCGCCACTGACACTCCCGTGATAGGGTGGAGCGGGGATATAATGGATGTTGACTGTGGAGAGCCCCCATAGCCACCAGACACCATACATGTTTTTTCCATCAGGACCTCTGTTAGGGAATATTATTTCTGTCTCTTTTTTTTTGTTGTAATGGTGGTGTCCCCAGAGAATGATGTTCCTTTGATCAGCGATCAGTTTAGCTTGTGAAATTGCGTTTTGAATCTCTACTGGGGGGGTGGGAGGGAGGTTGGGGGAGGGTCGAGGGGTCTGTGGGAAAAACAATACTTCATGGAGACGTGTTAGCTAAGTTATCTCTTGTTCAAATGTTGTGTTGTCAATGTTTTTTAGAGTTCTCCAATAAAAATATATTGAAAAAAAAAATATATATCTAGTTTGTGTCAAGAGCATAAGAAACTCCATCTGCCCTGAGAAGCAGAAGCACAGTCTGTACTGCTAACCTTGGTCTTCATAGTGGTATCATGTGCCATTGTTTGCTCATCAATTGATGCACAATGTATTACACTGTATCAGGACCTTTTCCTTGAAGAAAACAGTTGAATCAGTATTAGGCTTAATATTTTTTATTTTATTCATGAATTTATTATCACTTACATTCTGCAGCTCTATACAATATTCACTGTGGATAACAAAAAGCATTCATAATCTTCAACAATAAATTAAACAAAATAATAATACAAGTTAACCCTCTTCTTATGGGCACCTTTTGAAGGAACCTTAATCTAACCGTTAGTTCAGGGATCAATTTCTGACAGTCTAAGTGTTCTTTAATAAGTGGTTCATCAAGTGATATGCTAGACTATGGATGAAAGCAATAGGAAGGGTGACTGAATTGTCTGGGGCAACTGATGCTGATATAGTCATGATCCTATAATAACTACATTCACTCCAAAGTTTGGTTTCAAAAATGATCTGACTTTTCATTTAGAGGAAAAATATTTACAGGTTACTGCACAGAAATAATTGAGTGAGCTTAGTTCTAGATATAGGCCTGTCACAAAAAAGGGAATAGAGGCTTAATTTTCACAGTGATGTGCTTATATGGTTCTATATATAAAGCTAAGTAACAGCAAAAGATTGTAGATCAATCAACATGATTGCCTTTTTTATGCTCAATAAAATTACATAGATGACAAATACTGTATCTTGATTTTTTTTTTTTTATCATGGAAAATACAATGAGAAAGATGGTCTGTGGTCTCTAGCTGATGTATATATTCCATTTGGCAGGCAGCCAAACTTGAAATGTAGAGAGAATATGTAAGCTGCTCAAGTAGTATCTTCCAGTCACAAACTTAATTTAAAAGTCATGTCCAGATGAGTAAATTGTTGAGGCCATTGCCTGCAGATGCATGGATTGCGTATACAATATCTTCATGAACTTCCTCTGTCTCAGAATATTTAAGAGCTAGACTGGGGTGGAGAAAGGTACAAAAAAACCCCCCCATTTCTGCCACAATTGAGATCATACAAGCTCAAAGCTAGAAGCATGAGCACTGGGGAAGTTTCTGACCAACACATAGCGAAGATAGATTAGAAATAGAGGCATTGTTGGTAGCCAAGCAGGACAGTAATCTGCCATACAAGTGAGTGACTTCACCCAATGTGACAAGACGGAAGAGCTCTCTCAGAGCTCAAAAAACACTAAAGGCCGGATTTTAAAAGACCCTGCAGGCGTAAATGCCGGATTTTATGTGCATGGCTGGGCCTTGAGCGCACCGCGTGAATTTTCAAAGAGACCCGGCGATATGCGTAAAGCCTGGTATGCGCATAAGTGCCGGGCCTCTTCAAAGGGGCATGCTGGGGGAGGGGCAGGGCTGGGGGTGGGCTGGGACAGCGCCACTGTATGCTGTCCTGATGAGTCGCGTGCCGGCAGCTGGCTGGCGCGTGCAACTTACTTCTGCTCCAGCCCTGAAGTTAAGTTTTAAATAAAAAAAACAAAACAATAGGTAGGGTTTAGGAGGTGAGGGGAAGAGAGAGGGAGTTTAGGTAGGGGGAGTTGGGAAGCTCCCTCCTAGTCTGCTTCTTAATTGGAGCAGACTGGGAGGGAACTGGGGAAGGCCCGATTGCGTCGCCACGCGGAAATTGCAAAAGTTGACCCCCCCTTGTGCGCACTGCCCGCACATGCACACACGGATTGTAAAATCCAGTGCACATGTGCACGCAGCCACCTGATTTTATAACATGTGTGTGCCGGCATGCGCATACTATAAAATCTGTGCATCCATGTGCGCGCGCCAGAAACCACGCACTTGTGGACGTGCATGCGTATGTTTGAAAATCTACCCCTGAGGTTTTGTGAGAATGCAGAGTTGTTCCCACAAAGCTGCCAGCACTACGTGAGTCTCCTTTTTTTTTTGTTTGTCTGCTTATGTGAAATGACATGTCCTTACTCTCTCTCCCTGCACCCTCTTGCTGAAGTCTTTGCTCACATTTTTATTTCTTTTGTGTGTTCTTATTTTCTTTTTCCTTAATTGAAGTATTCTTTTTTTCTTGTCACAAGTTTCCCAAAAAAAACACACACTTGTTTTGTTACTTCAAATTCCCATATTCAGCTTAGCTTCAGTTCTCTTTACGATGGTGGTCAGCAAACCAGACTTCAAAAGATGTCTTTATCGGTCCAGCTGACTGCTGTGTTCACTGCTCAGGACCATCACAGGGTTTGTTTAACTGCACTGCCTGTGCCCAAATGTCACCCAGGGCCAGAAGATCCAGAAGTTACACAATAAATAATTTTTAACTTTTTCTCAAGCCTTTAGATCAGCAAAGAGAAACCCATCACCAATTGAGGGACCATTGCTTAACTCAAAAAAGCAGAGTCCTTTCATGTTAAGTACCATTCCCTCTCTATTAAAGAGGGCGAGAACCTACGCTCTTTGATGCTGAAACAAATAGAAGCCAAAACTGGCTCTGGGGGTGCCAATCACACATTGGCACATAGAAAAAGAGTTTAAGGTGCCATCAATCTTTGGGGCAGAAATTTTGCTAGTGGCATATTTTTGTCAGCAACGTCAATGGCTCAGTGCTGATCAAACAAAAAATGTATTCTGAATCAACTTCTGCCAAACATTCCATGCCGATTCTAGTTCCAGAAATGGGTAGTTCCTCTACTGGGATTTCTCCTTCCATAAGAACATAAGGACATGCCATACTGGGTCAGACCAAGGGTCCATCAAGCCCAGCATCCTGTTTCCAACAGTGGCCAATCCAGGCCATAAGAACCTGGCAAGTACCCAAAAACTAAGTCTATTCCATGTTACCATTGCTAGTAATAGCAGTGGCTATTTTCTAAGTCAACTTAATTAATAGCAGGTAATGGACTTCTCCTCCAAGAACTTATCCAATCCTTTTTAAAACACAGCTATACTAACTGCACTAACCACATCCTCTGGCAACAAATTCCAGAGTCTAATTGTGCATTGAGTGAAGAACTTTTTCCGATTAGTTTTAAATGTGCCACATGCTAGCTTCCAAACAGGATCATCATCCCTTTATCAGGAAAATGTGGCTTGATGTCATCAAAAACTATTTTACAGATAATCTACCTCCTCCATCCCAGTTAGAAATAATGGGGTACATATTCAAAAACCATTTAGACTGATAATGGGCAAGATGTCTGTCTAAATGGCATAGCCACATATTTAAAAGGCTTATCTGGCTAACTTCCAGCCGGATAACGAATTATCCAGCTAGAATTTAGCGAGGTAACTCTGAAGAAAGATCACAATCGTCATATAATTCTTTTTATACCATTCTCATGATGAAGAGTCCACTCAAACCCCTCTCCACAGTTTACCAGAAGTACATCTCTTCCAGAGGATATGTCATCCTGCCCTTGTCCAAAAATTGGCAATAATAATTCCATACACTTTACAGAAGGAGGTAGAACCTAGAGAAAATGTATATTTAGTGTGCTAAAATATATTCAAGCCCCAAAACAAGTAGTAACTATTTCAGTTTATAGAGTACTGCAGGAACTCCAAACAAAAATGTGGAAGATGCCCTGGTCTACATTACCGGTGGCAAAGAAGTTAGATGTCGGATGCACAGTTCAACTGTCTCCTGGGCATCAAAAAGTACAAATTACCCCCCTCTCCTATGAATCTATAGTAATGAAATAAGCTTTGAAAAAAGTAAAGAATTCCAAAACACTGTTTAGTGCCCCTCCAGGTAGTGATACAAAGTTACTGGGCATGATAGCAAAAAGGACTTTTCATTCACTTATGTTAATATCTAGGATACCTGCTCATGAACTACATATGGTAACATACACATATAACTTCTTGCAAAACCTGCAAGATATGATCCAGCAACTTCCTTCAGACTCCATGGATCATTTTTCTGTTGTACTGCAAGAAACAGAATGTGGAAAATATCTTTTGATTAGCTTATGATGCGTACGATACTTCCTGCAGGATGCCTACAGTAGCCACTGGAGCTAGGCTAGCATTGCTCTGGGCTTTGGGTCTTCATGAAGATGTTCACAAGAAACAGGAGATAGTCCTTTTATGAGAGAAAGTTAAAGAAACAGATCTCATTTAAAATCACTGCTTCACTCTCCTTACTCCAGCAGCTACAATTGAATAGACATCTACAGCAAGAAAGGTCAACCTCAGCATTACAGGAGGCAGTACATCTATTCAAAAAGAAGGTACCACACGTACTTTTTTTTTTTTTTTACTTCAGTGGTCTCACTTGCAACAACAAAGCAGACTGTGTGCTAAGGAAAAAGTACAGCCCAAACTTCTCCAACAAACACAATCAAAATCTAATCTACGATAGAAAACTCTGGTCCTAGAGTGCTGACCACATTTGCCTTGTTTGCATGCAAATGCATCTCATGCATATTCAGGGTGCATATCCTGAAAACTTGACTGGCTTGTAGCACTTAAGACCAGAGTTGCTTTCCCTTGATCTAATCCTAGCTTTGGCCTACAATATCAAGAAGGCTTCATTATTTTAGCCCACAGTGGTCTTTGATGATAACGTTCCCTTTCAGCTTCTCTGTGGTGCCCAGAGTGTTCACAAAATGACTTGCAGTGGTTGCTTTATCTTTGTTTGAATTTGTTAATCGCCTAAAACACTAGGCAATATACAAAAAAAGAAAACATGATAAAATCTGAACATACACTGTACATAAACATAACAAACACCAATCAAAAATATCACAGTATCAAAACTGAAATGCATGAGACACAATCCAGAGAGCTAATAAAATGCCTGACTGAATGTCCATGTTTTCACAGAAAGCTTGAAGGTTTTCAAACTGTCTGCCAGTCGCAATGATTCAGGAAAGAGCAATGTATTTGTTTTTTCCATGTTTGTTTATCCAGCCATACTATTCAAGAAGTTTGTTCCTCCACACTCTGTACAATGAATTCATGTCAGTCCCTAGGATTTATCATCAATTTCCCCTAATCCTATATGGAGCAGACTCTATAATAGACTTTGTAGGAGCCTGCCTGGATACCACACTAGGAAAAGCATTTCTTCCTCAGCAGAAGTTACACAAACTGACCAAGATAGTTCTAATCTTAATTGTATCAAGCAAGTTTCTACCTATCATGTAGCCCAACATTTTAATGAAGAAAAGTTTTTGCCTGTTTTTTCTTCATGAAAATATTGGGCCACATGGCAGCTATAGTCTGGTACTCCTTTTGCATGTTTCAACATGAGATGGAGACTCTGTAGCATTTGAAGTCTAGGTGGAACCAGCATCCTACAACCGCTATTGCACAAGATGAATATGTACAACACTCATCCAGTCTCTGACTGGATGAGTGTTGTGGCTGGATCCTTCAAATTTGCTGAGAAGTCAGCCTTTTCACAAACCTCAGCTTGGTGTTTGGTTACTTGCCAGGTTCTTGTGACCTGGTTTGGCCTCTGTTGGAAACAGGATGCTGGGCTTGATGGCCCCTGGGTCTGACCCAGCATGGCAATTTCTTATGTTCTTAGTTATAATAACCACAGATGACTCCAAAGATGGGGAGCTCATCTGAATAACTTTTTATTTTCAAGGAATGTATTCCCCATAGTCACCTAGAGCTGAGAGCAATCCATCTAATGATGTTCTATATTAACAAACACGAAAGAGTAAATTCTCAGTCTCTGTCAAAAGGAATACAAGATATGGAAAGGGCACTTTCCGAAAGGATATATCTGATAAGCTGGCTGTTTCTCTGGAAATCAAACTCAGATAGTGGACACACGAAGTCGCCAACTACAATTACATGATTGATCATTGGACCATCCGATAGCATGGGAATCATTTTCAATTTTCAGATCTCTTTGCATTACTACTCAACAGCAAAGTTCCCATCTACTGTTCCAAACAGAAGCCTTTTCAATCCCATGGAATCAAGGATTTCCTTTTGCATTCCCTCTAGACTCTCCCCCGCTCCCATTCCACTTATAGCCAAGACAACTCAAAAATTAAGAAGAGAAAAAGGACTGATTTTGCTAGCCCCTTTTTGGCCATGCCAAATTTAGTTCTGTGACTTCAACACCTAACTCTTCAACAGCCAATAAAATTGAGAATATTCCCATCCTTGAGCACACAGTGCAATGGGAATTTTCTTTTTCTCCATTCCAACCTTAAATCTTTGGCTCTGACTGCATATATTTTGAAAGTCATCTAATCTCTTCTATGCAATTGCCTACTCACGTGGGTAAAGTTATTCTGGCATTTAAGAAAACGCTCTACCAGAAGATCTTGCAACTTTAAATGGAAAAGATTTTCTATCTGGTGTTCACAAGTCAATAAAGATCCCTTTAAATGTCCTTTTCCCATTTTACTTCAATGTCTCTTAAGCCTCTCTGACTCAGATTTGAAAACTAACTCAGTGGGGTTTGTCTTATTGCTATAGCATACCACTAGAATTCAGGAGGAAGACTTATTTCCAGGTAACCTATCTATCTTTGGGATCTAAACAAAATTCTGGAAAGTTTTTGTTTCTGATAGCTGTAACTTCTGCCTGAAAAGTAAGTAAATTGCAAGCACTCATCTCGTACTTTCTGTATACCCACATTTTCCACAACAGTGGTTTGGGAAATCTCATTCTTAGGAGGTAATTTTCAAAGGAGTTACACTGTAAATGAGACATACTATAGTAGCAATTTCCAAAAGCCATTTATGCATGTAAAACTCAACTTTAAAGGGTAGATTTTCAAAGGGGTACGTGCGTAAGATACGCGCGTACCCCCCAAATACCTACCCCAAACCCCCCCTGCGCGTGCCGAGCCTATTTTGCATAGGCTCGGCGGCGCACGCAAGCCCCGGGATGCGTGTAAGTCCCGGGGCTTGCAAAAAGGGGCGGTTGGGGGCGTGGCCAGTGGCCATGGTTTGGGATTGGGGGCGTGTCCAGGGGCTGGCCGAGTGCCCCGACACAGCGGCCTGTGTCGGGGCCTGCCGCACAGGCACACGTAAGTTACTACTGCCCGGAGGCAGTAGTAACTTTTCCGATAAAGGTAGGGGGGGTCTAGATAGGGCCGGGGGGGGGGGGGGTGGGTTAGGTAGGGGAAGGGAAGGGAATGGGCGGGGGGGTAGAAAGAAAGTTCCCTCCGAGGCCGCTCCGATTTCGGAGCGACCTCGGAGGGAACGGGCAGCGCGCGCAGGACTCGGCACGCGCAAGTTGCACAAATGTGTACTCCCTTGCGCGCGCCGACCCCGGTGGCGCGAACAAAAGTACATGCGCGCGTATGTTTTTAAAATCTACCTCTAAGAGTGTAAATGCTTTTGAAAATCGGGCCCTAAACTTCTTCCTAAGGTAGTCTTTCAATGTTACTTAAATAAAGCATGATATTGCAAATATTTTTATCAAGACCAATAAAGACAAACAGAACTGCAGAAGAGTTTTAATTGTTCTATTTGTAGCGAACAAAGTCTTACAAAGCCTCACAACTATTCATCTCCTCCTTCAACCCAAACAGGGTTTTTCAGTTACAAAAAGAACTCTTTCCACATGGATTTCTGATTGCACTTTTTATTGTTATACTCAGACTGGGCAACAACTTCAAAGTAAAGTAAAAATACATAAAGTCATAGCTATTGTAGCTTTCTTGGCCCATCTTCACTCTGCTTCTAAAGAAGATATTTGCAAAGCTGCACCCTGGTCTTCTGTCCACACTTTCTCTGCTCGTTATTTCCAAGATAATGTTTTATATCAAGACAGCAATTTGGGCCAGAACTTCTTTAATTCCTACAATCTCCCCCCCCCCCCCCCCCCATCCTCTTCATCGTATGGATTGCACATTTTTTCACTACTGATATAAGAGCACAACAAATATTTTCACGCAGCCCTCAGCATGGGATTCCCCACTTGTATGGTTAACTTTTATCTTGCTTGTCTACAAAGAAAGCAAAGTTACTTACCTGTAACAGGCGTTCTCAGACAGCAGAGCAAATTGGCCACACAATTCCACCTCCTCCTGTAAAATTTCAAGGCTAGCTTGCTACAAAGCCCAAGACTCGCACCATGTTGGTTGTGTAGGAACACCTGCACATGCTCAGAATATCACCTCTGTTTTCTGAGCTCTGAGAGCTTTTCCATCTTGACACTCATATTTTTGTGACTGATTTGTCCTGCTGTCTATGGAGCGCCCGTTACAAATAAGCAACCTTGCTTTCCTGTATACATAGACTCAATATTCCTTAGTATTCAAACTTGCTAATAGTTACCCTCTGCATTTTTCCCAGTATCTCAAAATGTAAATATATATATATTTTTTTTTTAGTTTGCAGTTTAAATTTAGTTTTCATATCCCATTTCTGCAAACATTGGGACACATTCTGGCTGGGGAAACCATGGCACAATGCAAGCCACAGTTGTTTAAAATGATTGACTAAGGACATCAAAATTGCAATTTGTTGTGTGCTTACTGAGCTGTTTCACCCTTTGCCAGGCAGTGAGTGGCATCTACTGAAGAACCTCATAATAATTATTAAACATTTCACAGTTTGGACTGTATTGAATCACACAGTATTTCAACTACAAAATATCTTCTAATTATAGTTTGTCATTTAAAATAGGCATATGATATAAAGAGCTATTGCCACATCATGGAAATAATGTTAATTAGTCTTAGACACACTTTCAAATTATATTTCATATGTATCTTTATTTATAGCCATGTGTTTTTATTTGCATGAAAACAGGATATTATGATCCTTGGATTACAGTCCTTCTGCATCCTGTCTTTAATCATAAGTTCCTACATGCATCATCATAATTTCCTGAGCTACAGCTAGTGATGTCATAAGTCAAGGGTTATCCTCACCAGTTCTGGATAAGCAATACAAGCAGATGGACTATAAGAGACAATGATCTGTAATTAGGATTTTGTTTCCTAAGAGAATCATGGAAGAGCTTTCTCCATATATGTGATCCAGAAATTTGTTTCCTGCAATATTCCCAGCAATAAGTAATAGGAGAAGAAATAAGGAAAATATCTTAAATCAGATCCTAAGCTTTTCTGTCAATAGTTCTTTTAGGTTCTTTTATATTATTATTACTTAGGGCCTGATGAGATACATCCTGGGATATTAAGGGAGTTCAAAGAACTGCTGACAGATCTGCTGATGGACCTGTTCAGTAGATCCTTAGAGTAGTGTTGCAGGACTGGAGAAGGGTGGTAATGGCCCCGCTTCACAAAAATGGTAGCAAGGAGGAGGCTGGAAACTACAGCCCCAACCTTAATTGGTGGCGGGAAAATGAATGGAGAGACTGCTAAAGGAAAAGATAACAAACTATCTACAATGCAATGGGTTACAGGATCCAAGGCAACATGGTTTTACCAGAAGAAGGTCCTGTTAAATGTGGTTGTGGCTTTTTATTTTGATTGGGTAATTAGAGGTTTGAATCAAGGAAGAGCACTTGATGCTGTTTACCTGGATTTCTGCAAGGCATGTGCTACAGTCCCGCATAAGAGGCTGATCAATAAAATGAGAAGCCTAGGAGTAGATCCTAAGGTGGTGGAATGGATTACAAATTGACTGACCTACTCTTCACTACTTCTCAAGAGAGAAGAGTGAAGTGAAGTTCCTCAAGGATCAGTCTGGGACAGGTTCTGCTCAATACCTTTGTGAGTGATGAGGTATTAGAAGCAAAAGTTTGTCTTTTTGCAGATGACACAAAGATTTACAACAGAATGGACACAGTTGGAGTAGAAAGAATGAGAAATAATCTAAGAAACTCAAGGAGTGGTCAAAGGCTTGGCAGCTGGGATTCAATGCCAAGTACAGTCATGCATTTGGGATATGGCAATCCGAAGAAGCTGTACATAATGGGGGATGAAACACTGATGTGCAAGAGAGACCTCAGGGTGAGAGTGTACGAAGATCTGAAGGTAGCAAAGCAATGTGACAAGTTGGTGGCCAAGGTCAGCAGATACCGGGTTTCATAGAGAGGAATAACCAGGAAAAAGGAAGTGATAATGACTCTGTACTGGTCTCTGTAGAGGCTTCACCTGGAGTACTATGTTCAGTTCTGGAGACTGTAATTCAAAAAGGATAAGGACAGTTGGAAGTGGTCCAGAGAGATGCAACCAAAATGGTGTGGGGGCCTGCACTGAAATACTTATGTGAGGAGACTGAAGGACCTAAATATGTATACCCTGGAGGAGAGGAGAGACGGGAGAGATAAGATACAGACTTTCCTGAAAGGAATTAATGATGCACAAAAATCAAACCTTTTCGAATGGAAAGTAAATTGTAAAACTAGGGTTTATGATATGAAATTCCAAGGAAAAAGACTCAGGAACAGTGTCATAAAATATTTATTCACAGAAAGGATGGTGGAATCATGGAATACCCTCCCAGAAGAGATGGTGAAGACAAGGACAGTACAAAATTCAAAAGGGAGTGAAGGGTGGCGGGTGCATGAGCCCTTTGTGCTGCATAGTTGATGCAGCCTCAAGTAGGGATGTGCATCATTTTTATGATGAATTAAAATATTGTACAATATTTCTTAATTCGTCATATATCGGTAAAATTGATAAAAGATCGCATTTTCCCTGAATTTTCGAGAAAAATAGTTTTTCGGCTTAGTGTGCGCTAAGCTAAAAAATGATTTTTTACTAAAAAAAAAAGCCGATCTGTGGGAAAATGAGATTTTCCCGCGGCCACACGCACCCGAAAGCACAAACGATCGGGCATCCGATGCACATCCCTAGCCTCCAGGGTGAACCTACGTCGGCAGTTGACGAATGCATCCTATAGCGGGTCAGTGTGGAGCTTCACCTTTACCAACACCTCTCTCGCAGATTGAGCCCTTGGGTTCTGGCAGCCAGCAGGACTCGGGCAGGTCCCTAGAGTGGTGAAGAGAACTAGAGTTCAAAGGTACGCTGGGGTCGGGGCAGGCAGCACACTAAAGGATTCAAAGAGCAGGCCAAGCGGCTAGAAAGACTGGTCAGGCAAGAGGTCCAGAGAGTCATGCCAAGGGTGAACAAAGATACAGTGAAGACACTGGAGAACAGGGATAGAACAAGGCTGGGCTGGACAAGGCAAAGCTGGACTCAAGAACGCAGGAGAACAGGAACCAGGAATACACAAGCAACACATACTGCAAGGCAGGAGATCCGTTGCTGAGGCGAGGTAATGCTGCAGGACTCTTGCTTAAATAGCCTGGTTGGCTGATGTCATCGGGAGGTGCTGCTAAGTGATTCCTATTGTGGGGCCTATATTATGCTTGCACATGCAAGTGCACGCACCTAAGGGAAGGCAGCGGCCTGGCGGGATCAGCGACGGTCAGCAGTGAGTGGCAACAGTGGTGTTCTGCTGCGATGGGAGGCCTCTGCCAGCGTCAGTCGGCGATGGGAGTGAGTGCGGCGGCTAGTGGGGCAGTCCTGCGAGTCACCAAATGTAACAAAGGGATGGAACAAACACAGAGGATTCCTAGTGGCTAGAGAATGGAAATAAAAACATTGATAACCTTTTATATCTAAAATTCCCATGTCGGTATGGGAGTATTTGCATGGAGCGGTGGTTACTATCCTAAGCAACTTGCTGGGTGGAAGGGGTGGACCATTTTGGACTTTATCTGCAGTCATTAACTATGTTACTATGTTATGTGGTTAGTTTGAGAGATGACCAAAGATCCATCAAGCCCAGCCTCCTCCTGATTGCTTAAGAACCCTTCCCATTTTCTAAGGTTGATAAAAGAGAGGCTCGGAACATCACTATACCCTTGCAGAGTTTGAAAAATGACCAACACGCCATAGCCTTTCTATTTACAGCTCATGGCCCCTAAAATGATCTAGCTTGAAACTGGGAGTAAATCTTTCTATCCAAATTGATCATGTGCTATGGAAAGGAACAATTCTTTAAAAAAAAACGTAACTATAACCTAGGTCAGTGATGGCAAACTCCATTCCTCTAGTGTCACAAACAGGTCAGGTTTTCGGGATATTTACAATGAATATGCATGAGAGAGATTTGCATGCACTGCTTCCATTGGCAAGTGAGAACAACCCCGAAGCCTGCTTTGCCGGTGTGACAGCCCTTCCTCCCTTTTTTTTTTTTTTAAATTATTCAGCTTTTTTTGCTGCTGAATGCGATGCACAGATTGAATTTGTGGTGTTTTTAGGCCAAGCACCTTAGGCGCCTGGCTTCAGTTAAGTCTCCTCAGGCTGCTGAAAAGGGTCGACGTTGTTGTTTTAGTTCGGTATCTTGGATACTGAAATAGTGTCAGAACCCCAGAAGCCGCCCCCACTGGCTTAAATAGCGGTGCTTACATCGCCCATCCGTCCGCAAGCCTCGGGGGGAGGGGCACACATTGGGCAAGCGAGAGGAACTCCGAAGCCTCCCTTGCCAGGGTGATGGCTCCCTCAACCCCTTCCCTCCTTTTTTTTTTTTTCTTTTTTCTTTTCTCTCCCCCTTGTATTTATTTTTCTGGTGGCGGGACCACCTCAGGATGTGCAAGGAGTCCATGTGCAAGCCCTGCCGTTACTGGATAGGGTTTACTTTTATTTCTTTGTTTTCTGTTGCTCATGCCAGGCACTTTAGGTACTGGGCATTAGTTTTGCCAGTTCTAGTGACCCCGGAAGGGGGTGCAGGTTTTCTTTTTCCCTTTCAGTTCAGCATTGAAATTTACAGATGCTGAAACAGTTTCTGAACAGGCATCCCCCGCCCCCTACTGGCTGAAACAGTGTTTACATCGTAACTGGTTCCATGCGACTGCATACTGCAGGGATAGGCAGCTCACAGGAGCCTGCTTTTACTGTGGTTATATTCTGGGGGGGTGGACACCCATCGTTAATGCTCCTTTTCTTTCTGGTTCTACAGCTTCTCTGGACAACTAAGGGTTTTTATATTTCATGATCTAGAGTAAAAGCAGCAATGGGCAAGGGTGAAAGAGAGGGTATCTGGGCTATTAACAGCTTTACAGAAACTAGAATTTATATATATATATATATATATATATATATATATTTATTTTTAATGATCATCATTTTTAAAGGGGATTTACAGTAATTACACCCTCTCCTCTCTTAAAAAGGTAGAAGAGGAAAAGGACAATTGGATATGTTGGCAAGAAACCTTCAGTTCAGACCGCGGACAAGTGCATACAGCTCCTGTTTCTGATTCCCCATTATCAGATGTGGGCCCTGATGGTGACAGGGCAGCTTTAAACACGATTCTATTAGAGGGGAGATAAAAAAGAAATGAAGTGCTGAGAGAAAGAAAAGAACAGGGATATTATCCCTGCATCCCACCAAACAAACACCCAATTTTATAATTGACCGCAAGTCGGGGAAGAAATTGTCCACCTGTTAAAGAATTTCAGTGGTACTTTATTGTCAATAATTCAAAAAACACTAGTTGCATGTTGGCACATTCTTATGTTTTCATAGACTGAGAAGAAGATTTTAGGTTCCACAGCACTGGAAAATTAAGGGCAGCTTTATCATTTTGCTGTCAGTAGAGAATAGTGATTGACGTCATGGACTAAAAACAGTATCCATAGATCAAATGCAGAGCTCTGCCCTTGTATTAACAAAGGAGAAACTCCAGCTTGCCAGCAGTCTACAAGCAGCTGCTCAGGATGTCTGATTACAAACAGGAAGGAAGAGAAGTGGTATTTCTTATTTGCTCTGAATCTTGAGGTCTTTGGAAGTGCAGTAGTTTATACCTAGGTAACCGGTAAAACTACTGAGACTCCTAAAGCAATTTTCACTAGTATTAAGAAGGCCCATGCTGTTTCTTTCTGTATTAACCTTTCTCATGCCAGAATGTGAATTTTTTGAACTAGCATTTTTTTTTAAAAGGAAAAAGCAGCTTATTGAGACAGTTCCTTGGTTTGGAAGAACAACCAAGACAGCTGTAGAGAGGCATAGTCAGGGAAAGGGTACTAATGGATGCAACAGTCAATTCTGTAGCTGGCTAGAAGAAATATTAACATGCATCCCCCAGGGAATCAGGTAAAAGAAATCGCATGAGTCCTTGAGCCCTGAACAGATGGCTATTAAAAATGATTTTTAATACCATTTATTTATTTATTTATTTATGGCAAACTGAAAGCAATCGATGTTACTTTGCCATTATGATGAGCACTGTAGCATTTTACCCATGAATCAAAATTGATGTCTGTATGCCTTTACTGATTCCAGAAATAAAATAGCCTAATTCTTTAAGTGGCTTTACATTTTTAAGGTATCATAGCACAAAAATTAATAAAAGGCCACTTCTACTGAGGACCGAAAAAAAGGAGTAATTGCCAACCAGAATTAAATTGTCTCTAAATGTAGAGATTTTATATTTAAATTCTGATTGTTTAACTTCCAGCATTACTAACAAAAACACATTCTAATAACTGAGCTGGCTATTCAGATATTATTGAGGGTGCAGTTCTTTATTCTGACAGTTATTACATTTCAAAGCAAAGGTTAGTGTGTTAGTAGGTGAAATTTCAAAAACTTTAAGCCACGCCCACTAAAATGAATTACATTGCATTGAAGCACTGCAATGCTGATCCCTCTTACAAGATATTGCATATAAGCTGATCACTGAGGTGCACTACTGGGAACACCCACTATTTTACCGCAAGTCTACTAGTCCTAATGAGATCCAGTCACTAAACACATGCAGTTATAGGAGTGTACTTTTGTAATTAAGCATGACGGTGAGAGACATGCACAGTGGGCTCAAGCTATGCTGAAATTCAGAGCACAGTTTCCTTACGCACAGGTTAAATATATATTTTTTTTAACGCCCGATGCAGTAAGCAAATAGTATGCTAAGGCAGCAGCAGTTAAAAAAAAAAAAAAGTGCGCTGACTGGAAAGTGGAGTCTGAGTTCACATTTTTAACTCTGAGGCGCAGGGGAGTCTTTCAGCCATGATTTATGTGCACAATACTCATGTTATGTGCACATAAAAGTAGAGCACCGGAATACCTTTTTGTTTGGGGGTCCAACTAAGCTCCGCCTACATTCCCAATTTATTACTTTACATTTACAGCGAATCTTATTCTATCTTACATATATTTTTCGCATAAACCATATAGCAGAGGTTCCCAAACCTATCTTGGAGGACCCCCAGCCTGTTGGGTTTTAAGGATATCCACAATGAATATGCATGAGAGAAAATTTGCATATACTGAGTATCCATGAGATTTTTTTCTGCTCTACTGTTTCTTGTTTATAGACATTTCATGATGAGGGCAGTCACCTCCCTTCGATTCTGCATATTGTGAAATAATACAAAATCTTGGAAAAATAACACTCAGCACATATGTAGCAAACCTGCCATACAACAGCACCATAAACTCTCAAGACTTCAAAAGCAACAACCCTACATATGATTAGGCGGCACTGCAAATATTTCACTGGGTCCTAGAACACCAATACAACTCCTGTTGGGAAAACACAGGAGTAGATTTTGAAACATGCACGTGCACATCCATGTATGCGCGGTTCCCAGCGCGCACACACATGGATGTGCCGATTTTATAACATGTGCGGGCAGTGCACGCTGGGGGGGGGGGGGGCCGAATTTTGCATTGATACACGCGGCTACGCAATCGGGCCTCCTCTAGTTCCCTCCCAGTCCGCTCCAATTAAGGAGCGGACTGGGAGGGAACTTCTCTACCCCCCTGCCTAAACTTCCTCCCTCTTCCCCTCTCTACCCCGACCCCTAAATCTAGCCTAAGTAACCCTTTTTTTTTTGTTTTGTAACTTACCTGCCCTGATGAGCAGAAGTAAGTTATACGCAGCTGTCGGCGCACGCTTCCCCAGGATAAAGGCTAATGGCCTCTGTCCCCGCCCGCCTCTTTTTTCAGAGCCCCGCACTTGTGAGCTATCAGCACTTACGCATGTAACTGGGCCCTTTTGAAAATGTGCACGGCGCATGCAGGGCCCAGCCACACGCATAAGTGCCATTTTAAAATTTGGCCTACAATGAACAAGACTGCTACAGATCCCTATACAGAAACTACGTGGTGGAAGAATACCTCACCTTAGCCATATGTGCAAAATGACTCAACAAATACAAAACAAGTGATCTCAGATTAAAAAACAGAAATATGCAGGCAAAAACTAGAATGGTAACCACAAGAAGCCAAACTCTGCATGTAATGCAAAACTGAAGCTCTAGAAACACATGCATTTCCCCCTAAACTAAGCCGAACCCCAGTCTTTGTTCTTGTGAGGAATGAGGGCTGTTACATTACATAACAACCCCCACAAAAAAAACGAGAAAATCTCAGCGGCACCCTCATAATTTGGTATTGTGTTGGGACCGCTGAGCCTTTGTCTTTTTTTTTTCTTGTGGGTAAGGGGTTGGAGCAGGAGGGAGAGAACAGGAGGAGGAGTGGAAGCAGGGATGAGAGCAAGAGGAAGGGTGGGAGCAGGGAGAAGAAAAGAGGGAAGCTGAAGGAAGAGGAGAGGGGGGGATGGGCAAGGGGCGAGAGCAAGGAGTGGAGATGAGGGAGGGGTGTGGGGTGCTGAAGAGGGAGATGGGGAAATAGCAAGAAGGAGTGGGGATAGGGATAGTGGTGGGATGCTGAAGAGAAAGAGGGGAGGATTTAAGGGAAGGCAGGGGCCTGAAAGAGAGGTCGAGCCTTTGTTTTTCTTGTGAGAGGAAGAGGTATGTGTAGGGATAAGGTGGTGATAGGTGAGAGAAAGAGGAGCGAGTGGGAGCCAGGGGAAAGGCAAAGGAGAGGAGCAGAAGGGAGAGGAGGATGTAATGAAGGGAGGCCAAAGGGTAATGGGGCAGGGGGTAGAGAGACAGGGGCTATTGGGGGAGGCCGGCAGGAAAAGAGGTGGATGAGGGAGAAAGGTGGAATGCTAGGGGGATAGGGCTAGGAGCATGGGAGAGAGAGAGGAGAGGAAAGGCCTGTGCCCCCCCCCCCCCCCGAAGAAAAACAATGACCAGGCGTCTCGGCCCCTAACTTCTCCTCCTCCAGAATTCCACCACTATCCCCGCCTCTTCTTCTCCTTCAGCCCCCCCTGCCTCCCACTTTCCTTCCCCCAATCCTCTCTCTCACTCTTATTCACTCCCTCCCCACACAATCCCCTCACCTCCTATCCCACTTCCCATAATTCCCTCACGCCTTAACTCTACTCTCCCACTCGCCTCCTTCATTCCCCCCCCCCCCCCAATCCCCTCTCTTTAACTCCCATCCCATACGATTGTCTCACCTCCTTCATTCCCTCACTCGTCTTCATTACAGCAACCCCCCCCCTGGACAGAAGTATCACGGGTGGCAGGTGGGCATTATTTCCTTTCTGCACACGTCCCCCCTCCCCCTCCTGGTACTGACACGATCCCCTCACTCACCCTCTGTACTCCTAAAGAGTTGGAGTATTGTGGCCTTGCAGGGCCTTGGCCGCTTCCTCCTGCTTGGCTGTAGGCGACTGATGATGCCATTCAGGCATCCGCAGTTGAGGAGGAGGAGGAAGAAGGCCCAAAGCATTGCAAGGCCACAAAGGCTCATGCACTCAGTGGAATTTCAGCTTCTGCGCATAGACTGACACGAGCGCTGGAAACTTTACTCCACTTCTGAGCAGGAGTTAAATTTCCAGCACCAAAAAACCAGAATCAAGCCAGAGCATGTCTATTCACTGAGGGGAGGGTTAATAGTTACTGCCTTCATTTGCATGGAATTTCCATGCGAGGGTACTAAGCAGAATGTGTAGTTTTACATGCACATTTTATGTACGCAAAACTCCTTGTTACATCGGCAGTAACATTTGCATAGAAAATATGTGCCTAGAACTGAGGGTAAAACTGTGTGCTCTGCTGAATGCACCTTATTACATCAACTCCCAGTGGTTGTACAACGTCTTGGGCAACTGTTAAAAAGGCAATCAAAAAATCTGTGTAAATTTTAATATAATTTCAATGTACTTTTAATTAACTGAAAGCAGATGCAAGGAAAATGGATTTTTTGTTTTTTTTATAAATCAAGGGGTATGACAAGAAATATAATAAGACATAAAATAAAGGAGACCTAGGAATAAGCCCAAATGAGGATGCTTGAGAGCCAAAAACAGATAAGTGATATTTTGAGCATTGTTCCAATATTTCCCACTTTGGTTGGCATTTAGCTAGAAACATGGTTTAGAAATCAACAAATGAAACTAGTACTGCTTTAAAACGTGCGTCGCCTTTTTTTTTCAATTACCCCTTTGCCTTTGAAAGAAACAGAAAGGGGAGGAGAGGGCCAGGGAGTACTCAATACTGAAGAATTGCTAAAATTACAATATTTTTAGCAGTTTTCTGCATTGCTTTGCCCTCCAGCCGTTGGACCTGTTTACAGAGCTTGAGTATGGTGAATTGGGGAAGAGTTTGGATACCTGGAGGCAGCTGTCTGTAGGACACGAGTGTTATGACTGTTTTAAATTGCTTCCAATAACCAAAAAAAAGCTACAGCCAAGCCCGGCACTACCAGGTGTGCAAACCTTGCAGTTGCACAGAGCGGCACACCCAGTTGGGCAGCGTCGGGAGCAGGGAGAGACCCAAGCTGCCACCGGTGGACCTGATCCCACCATCGGCGGAAGAAGCAGGAGACCACAGCAGTACAGGAAGCCCATTCGGCAGCTCCTCCTCATGTGCTGGCCCCACGATATTCAACATTTCCTATATTTTCATCTCATGCATCACAAGATGAAAATACACTAAGGGCTAGCACCATGACTGTTGAATTACCTTGGGGTCAGCACATGAAGAAGAGCTGTAGAACGGTTGCTCTCTACATAGAAGAAGGTACAGGCTGGCAGCAGCTATGGAGGAGGAATGACCCATGGATTCTGACTAACTGTGTGTGTGTGTGTGAATGGGAGGCTGCCTGGGATGTGTATGTGTGTGTGGGGGGGGTGTGTGTGAATGGGAGGCTGCCTGGGATGCGTATGTGGGGGGAGTGTGAATGGCAGGCTGTCTGGGATGCGTATGTGGGGGGGGGGAGTATGAATGGCAGGCTGTCTGGGATGCGTATGTAGGGGTTGTGAATGAGAGGCTGACTGGGATGAGTGGGTGTGGGAATGGGAGCCTTCCTGGGATGGGCAGAGGATGTGTGTGAGAATGGGAGCCTGCCTGGGGTGTGTAGGTGTGTGAGTGACAATGGGAGCTTCTCTGGGGGTGGGGGGAGAGAGAATGGGGGCTGCAGGTGAATTACAACCTGCCAGCAGCTGAAACAAAGATGAGGGCCTGGGGCTGCTGGTAAATCCCAACCAAAGAAGAGTTGGAGACGCCTGTGGGTTTGTTTGAGAGGGAGCGTATGTGTATATGAGCTTGTGTGCATGTATATAAGAAAGAGGAGAAAGTTTCTGCATCCCACTCCCACTAATCCATAACAATCTCAGGGTGACTGGAAATCAAAAGTTCCCTGGTAGGAGAACGTGAATTTTTAAAATCCTTCTTAGTTTTATTTTTCAGGTGTTATTTGATGTGTCTGCTGTTTTGAAATATTTTATTAGTGTTTGGGACATTTAAAAAATGGTATTTGAGTTTTTAATTATTTGACTTTTTTTATTCATCAGCTTTTGTGAAATAGTATGATTTTAGTATTATGTATTTATTTTATTTCTTGATTTTTTTTTATATTTTATTGAAGTTTTAAACAAATTTACATTACAAAAAGAAGAATGACAAACATTCATAACACCATTTATATGAATTACTACCAAAAAAACATTAGTCTACATTATGGGATGAGATTTCAAAGCAATAAATCATGTAATCTGTAATTATACTCATTACAGAAATAAGGAGAAAAAATACTTTATTTTGCAGACAATTTACCTCAACCTTGCTCTTTATCCACTAGGAAGGATTCTAGGTGAGGGGGTTCTTGAAATATAAATTTATTCTTTTGAAAAACAATAGAACATTTACAGGGGAACTTTAAAAAGAATGTTGCCCCAAGAGACAACACTCTTGGCTTCAGAGCCAAAAATTGTCTCCTCCTTAATTGTGTTACCCGAGAGACGTCAGGAAATATTTGGATCCTTTGACCGCAAAACATATAGGGGTAGATTTTCAAATAGCGCGATTTGGCGTACTTTTGTTGGCGCATCAGGCGCCAACAAAAGTACGCTGGATTTTAGTAGATACGCGCGTAGCCGCGCAAATCCGGGATCGGCGCGCGCAAGGCTATCGATTCCGTATAGCCGGCGCGCGCCGAGCCGCGCAGCCTACCTCCGTTCCCTCCGAGGCAGCTCCGAAATCGGAGCTGCCTCGGAGGGAACTTTCTTTTGCCCTCCCCTCACCTTCCCCTACCTAACCCACCCGCCCGGCCCTGTCTAAACCCCCCCCTTACCTTTGTCGGGGGATTTACGCCTCCCAGAGGGAGACGTAAATCCCCGCGCGCCAGTGGGCCGCTAGCGCGCCGGGACGCAACCTGGGGGCGGGTCCGGAGGGCATGGCCACGCCCCCGGTCCGCCCCGGGCTGTAACCACGCCCCGGGCCCACCCCCGAAACGCTCCCGACATGCCCCGAAAACGCCGTGCGGATCGGGCCCGCCTCTGACACGCCCCCGACACGCCCCCCTCTGAAAACCCCGGGACTTACGCGAGTCCCGGGGCTCTGCGCGCGCCGGTAGGCCTATGTAAAATAGGCGCACCGGCGCGCAGGGCCCTGCTCGCCTAAATCCGCTCGGATTAAGGCGGATTTAGGCGAGCAGGGCTCTTAAAATCTGCCCCATAATCTTTATTTAGGAAATACTTTTGTAGGATCTGATTTTTGTCCCTCTCTCTACAAAATGTAACTATAAGAGTTGCCCTCTGTGGATTATCATCCAAAGATGATTCCAGGAATGAAGTCAGATTTGGAGACTGTTGAACAAGGTCCATACCCTCCTCACCTTCTTGAATCCTTAACCTAGTTCTTGGGATATAATAAATCTTAAAGATACTAGTCTCATCAATTGTTGAAATAGCCAAAATCTCTACTAAGTATTTTTTTAGTAGTTCAATAGGTGATAGCAATCTGGTTTCAGGAAAATTTAAAAATCTCAAGTTTCTATTACGATTAAAATTTTCCAGATTCTCTATCTGCCTATGAATCACTAATCCATCTTTTATGAAGGAATTATTAACCTCCTGTAGTACATTTAATTGCGCTACCACTGTTTTTCCTTGCTCTTCTAATTGATTCATTTGAGTATTATGTACTTCAATCACATTTTTTATCTGAACAGTTTTATTATTTTGAACAATTGAACTAGACATAGTCTTCTGTAAACCAACCAAAACTCTCCAAACATCTCCCAGCATTATATTTTGGGGGTCAATAGGCTCTGTGACCAACACTTGAGGTCCAGAGCTTTCATGATCCCTACCACCCTCTATATTTTCCCTCACTACAGGTTGTACAACTTCAGAATTAACTAATTCCCTTAATGCCATTGATGAAATCTGGGCTATGGGGTTTGGGTCTTCCATCAAGGTTAAGAGTTGCTGCTGTGGCCCTGGACTGTCTGTGGATCCAGATGAAAAAGATATTTCAGGGATAGGCCCTCTAACAGGGTTACTTACCTTACAACCGGTAACGACGGTGAAGAAGTCCAAGTTTTAACCTTTCTTTTCCTTCCCATATAGATAAAATAGCAATATATAAAAAGGAAAAAATTTTGATAAGGGGCGCGCCCCTTTGGCTGCGCGCCGCTCCTTCCCCAGATTTATACCTGAAGCAGTCCCTCCCCGTTAGGTGATGTCACAGGGGGCGTGGCTTCAGCTGTTCTGGCGTTCTTCCTGGTTCCAGTGATTGCAAGAGGGCTTGCGCCCCAGACACAGTCTTTTAGCCAAAATCTCTCTTTGCAGAGAGTTCTCCCTCAGGCTCCTCTGGTTCAGGTACGCTCCTTCCCCAGATTTATACCTGAAGCAATCCCTCCCTGTTTGATGACATCACAGGGGACGTGGCTTCAGCTGTTCCAGCATTCTTCCTGGTTCCAGCGATTGCAAGAGGGCTGGAGCCCCAGACACAGTCTTTTAGCCGAAATCTCTCTTTGCAGAGAGTTCTCCCTCAGGTTCCTTCTGATTTTTTTTGTTTTTTCATTGTTGCACTGCATAAAGAGTCTGGCTTCTTGCAGTTTCCAGTTCAGTTTTTATCTTCGTGTTTGTATTTCTACTTTATGGTTGCCCTATTCTCTATTTGCTGAGGGTCTCTTTATGTTCTGCATGTGTGACAGAGGTGAGGCATTTTCCTAATAGGAAGCGTGTTAGTGTATTCGGGCTTTCAGAGGATCAAGCCCACACCCAACACACATCACAATAGGCCTAATACCATATGGGTTCCAAGTGTCTTTTTTGCAGGGATTTCTGGTTGGCATCACAGCAGTGATAGTTTTACCTCAGAATACTGTGCTTTGATATTTTTCATGTAAAATATAAATGCATAACTGTTAACTGTGTGTGTGGAATGGGATGGGGGTGTTGTGCAAGGCTATAAGGTTTGCCTAGAGTACTTAATACCCTTGCACCAGTCATAGGTTCGGTGGAGGGGGGGGGGGTATGGTGTTAGATTGTAATATTTGTATCACTGAAGGGAGTTGGGCTTTTATTAGTGGGGGGAGGGGCAGCACAGTAATTATTCGCACAGGGCAGCAAAAAAGCAAGCACCAACCCTGGCTACAGCTAGACTTACATCATTTACAGATGACATAATACCATGCCTCCATCTCTGCAAATTATAAAATATGACTTTTAATAATACTAGTCTGGTTTTATAAAATGTTGAAACATTAAATTAGACTGCTCTTTCCAAACACTGACATAATCCTTACTTTAATTTTTACAGCCCCCTGCAACGATTGCCTATCAGTTCTTTATCCCCCGCTGGGCGAACTGATTGGAGCCTCCCCTGATGCTTTCCAGATCACTCGTTCTCTCCCTTTTTCCCACACCATCGCCTGCCGCCCCATCTCCCCTCGGCAGTTAATTGGTCAGATTCAGTTCTACCGTAGATGAAAAAAATGTTCAGGATTAATTTAGTGACAAAAGGTGCTTCATGCAAGCATGAAACAAGTCTAAAAAGAGAAAAGTAAAGGTTAGAATTGTCCTTTTCATGCAGATTTGAAAGGTTAGAATTTTTTTGCAGTGGAAACAAGAATTACTGTAAGATATAAAGTAATTCAATAAAAACTCTGGGGGAAAACTCCAAGCAATGAATAAGACAATAACATAAATTAGTGCTTCCTGAGAATATGAAGATACTAAAATAAGGGGTTTTACCAAGTTTGTGAGCCAACAGACGGCACAACAAAGCATGAAGAAAGCAAGTGAACCAGCCTTGTGGTTTATCTGCACCTGGGGTGCAGAAAGCTGCTGCCCCGTGGAGCTAGCAAGGTTCAAATGTTTCTGTGGAGCTCCCATCCGCCACCTCCGGCAGCAGCAGCTAGATGGGAAGACAACGGCCATGGCAGGAGGACTTCCCTTCCAGCCCTCGGGAGACCTTTATCCACCAGGCAGCCCTCCGAGGCAGGGGGAGCAAAAATGAAAAGGTAGGCCATCATTCCTTCTTCTGAGAAGTTATTTTACATTGTAATAACTCTCGCAGCTTCTTTCCCTATCCTCCCCCTCCTGCCACATGCCAAATATGTCTTCTTGCTGTCAGACTAAGCAGACCTGAGACGGTCAAGTGGTTTACCTCACACTGCTTTGTAGAAAATGTGCTCCGTTAGAAAATGATTTTTGTTTTTTGCTCTCTGCTAAAGATATTGCAACCTACTAAAGTAAAAAAACTCCATTTTTCACTCAATATGGCTCCTAGAACTGTACGCATAAAATGAAAGGCAGCGTTTAAAGAGCCGGTTCAGCCTTTTCCAGTAAGCAAACTAAAGCCAAGGTGTAAGCCGGATAGTTTTAATCGCTACTCAAGAGCTTTGGATACTCTAGAAAATATTTGGAGTATACGTTTTTTAAACTTTACTACTGATATGAAACAAGAATGAAGTGTTGCAAACCTCCTCTGCTTTTAGTTTTCTGTTTCCTTAGAAATCCATGTAAAGTTGGTGTCATGCTGTCTTCTATCAGAATCTTGTGCTAGGTCTGCCCAAAAATATTCCCCCAAGTACAAAGATAGCATGATGAACAGAAGGTTTCACACAACTTGAAAAAATAATTTTTTTTTAAAAAGCTATTTAAATACAACCAAATGTTTTGGACCAAAAAAAAAAAGGCCAGCTATGAGTAAGCCAGAGAGGGAGGAGCATATGTAAGGAAAGATGAGATATTTTGAGGACAAGAACAATATTTGCAGCTTTCAGTAGGGGTGGGAAAGAGCTGCATAAATACATCCCATGTACCGCTGTGCAAACATAATGATACGGATTTATGTCTCGTAACTTTTAACAGAATTATATAAAGAATCAATTCCTCCCACTGTCTGCATGATTAATATCTGCAGGAAAAAGGAAGGCATTAGTAAGGTATGTTCATGTTTATTCATGCTTGATATACTGCCTATATAGAGTACCTAAGTGGTTTACAGGAAAAGTACATAATTTCAGAAAAACCTGTACGAGGCACTATGACATACATTTTTCACAAGACGTTTAAAACATACACTACTGATCCATAGTGGTCAAGAGTTTTTACATTACTCCCACTATAAAAAAAAATGTTAGAGCCCCTGTCTGCAGAAGAAAAATCAGTTTTAATAGGAGCTGAGAAAATGTAAATGAGGTCTCTGCCCCTCTCACTCATGCTCCTTTGACCTATTCACTGCGTTTAATACTGTTTAGCATTCTATGGCTTAACACTCTGTCCTCAGTTTATTTTGCTTCTCCTCTGCCGTCGCACTTTTTAGTGTATTTCTTGGTGGATCTTTCTCCACTTCTATCCTGTTATCAGTCAGTGAGCCGCCAGGCTCTGCTCTGGACATCTTCTCTCTTTACACTTGTTCCCTTGGTGCTCTGATTTCCTCCCAGGGGGCGATAACTTTCAAACAGCTGCGTGCAGCGGAACATGCGCGTGTACGTGGCCGAGGGTAGTTTTTACCCTAGTGTTTTACCACACGCGCTCATGTTATAAAATATGTTACTTACCCCACCACACACGCGCATACGTAGGCCGACGCACGAAGACATGGAGCGCATTGAAACCACGCATTTCAATGCATTAAGCGTGCATGCCTTACCCCCCCTATTTTAAAAATATACATATGTGTATTTTACACTTGAAAGTAAACTAGGACATACTTGCGAAAGCCCTGATTTACATGCGGAAGTCGGTCAGTTTTAAAACATACGCACCTCGAGGAAATGAACCAGTTTACCAATGAATCCATCAGTTCACCCAGTCCTTCTCCAGGTCATCAGAAGCTTCCTGGTTTTTCAACCCGAACTCCCGCCCCCCCCCCCCCCCCCACTCCACAGTCCAACCAGACCTCCCTGCCAGTCAGTACAACACAATAAACAGATTTAATATCATTTACCCCAGATAATTAGCCGGTGTACAATAAATAGGCAAGGAAGCTGTAAAATGGGTGTCTTTTAAAATAGCAGCCTACACCTTGAAGTGTTGGCCTTGCCTCACAATGCCCCTAGATGGCCCCTTTTTGAGATGTGTACATCTGCGCGCAAAAGTGAAAATACACGCCTATTTTTGATGTTTATAAAATACAGAATATGTGAGCATAGGCTACTTATGCACGTGTATACTAATTTTTAAGCACATAACATTTTGGAAATTTACCTTACAGCGTTCAGTAGCATCTTTATGCTGCTCTCTGCACCAGAGCTTTCACTCAGAATGTGGCCTTGGATCTTGGCTTGTTTATCTGACGGATCTGTCCAGGTGTCCCATCGCCCCCTTAAACTTAACATGGCCAAGATTGAACTTCTTATATTTCCTCCCAAGCTCACTCCCTTCTTCCATATTTTTCTATTTCAGTGGATAACAATGCTGTTTGTTTGATTTCAGCAGCTAAGACTACTTTTAAATAAAAAATAAATCCTCCCTGTCCCATCAGTCCACAATCCTGTGTTGTCTCTGACTCCTATCTCTTCTCTGAACACATCCAAAACCTTGCTAAAATGTCATTTCTTTCTATATAGTATCACCAAAATCTGCCCTTCCTTTGTGAATATACTACAAAAACACTCGTCCACATGCTTGGAATTCTGCAACGATCTCCTCACAAGTCCCACCACTGAAATGTCTGTCTCTGCTATAGTCAGCTCAGAATTCAGTTCTGTGATATGTCTTCTTCCAGTGTCATAAGAACATGCCATACTGGGTCAGACCAAGGGTCCATCAAGCCCAGCATCCTGTTTCCAACAGTGGCCAATCCAGTCCATAAGAACCTGGCAAGTACCCAAAAACTGTTTATTCCATGCTACTGTTTGCTAGTAATAGCAGTGGCTATTTTCTAAGTCAACTTAATTAATAGCAGATAATGGACTTCTCCAAAAACTTCTCCAATCTTTTTTTAAACACAGTTATACTAACTGCACTAACCACATCCTCTGGCAACAAATTCTGGAGTTTAATTGTGCGTTGAGTGAAAAAGAACTCCCTCAGATTAGTTTTAAATGTGCCACATGCTAACTTCATGGAGTGCCCCCTAGTCTTTCTATTATCTGAAAGAGAGAATAACCGATTCACATCTACCCGTTCTAGACCTCTCATGATTTTAAACACCTCTATCATATCCCCCCTCAGCCGTCATTATAACCATGTTATTACATCTTCTCATGGCTCTACTTTCGCGCCCTATCTTCTTTTATCTTCTTTTTGCATTCACTTCAAAGTACTTCTCAACTACAAGTGTGTTCACTCTGCTGCTTTGCGTTGCCTCTCTTCTCATCTTCTTCTGTGTCCCTCCTCATGACTTTCGTGGATTGCAAACTGGCTAAAAGACAGGAAACAGAGAGTAGGATTAAATGGACAATTTTCTCAGTGGAAGGGAGTGGACAGTGGAGTGCCTCAGGGATCTGTATTGGGACCCATACTTTTCAATATATTTATAAATCATCTGGAAAGAAATACGACGGGTGAGGTAATCAAATTTGCAGATGATACAAAATTGTTCAGAGTAATTAAATCACAGGCAGATTGTGATAAATTGCAGGAAGACCTTCTGAGACTGGAAAACTGGGCATCGAAATGGCAGATGAAATTTAATGTGGATAAGTGCAAGGTGATGCATATAGGGAAAAATAACCCATGCTATAGTTACACAATGTTATGTTCCCTATTAGGTGCTACTACCCAAGAAAGAGATCTAGGCGTCATAGTGGATAACACATGAAATCATCAGCTCAGTGTGCTGCGGCAGTCAAAAAAGCAAACAGAATGTTGGGAATTATAAGAGGGGGAATGGTGAATAAAACGGAAAATGTCAAAATGCCTCTGCATCGCTCCATGGTGAGACCACACCTTGAATACTGTGTACAATTCTGGTTGCCGCATCTCATAAAAGATATAATTGCGATGGAGAAGGTACAGAGAAGGGCTACCAAAATGATAAGGGGAATGGAACAGCTCCCCTATGAGGAAAGACTAAAGAGGTTAGGACTTTTCAGCTTGGAGAAGAGACGGCTGAGGGGGGATATGATAGAGGTGTTTAAAATCATGAGAGGTCTAGAATGGGTAAATGTGAATTGGTTATTTACTCTTTCAGATAATGGATAGATTAGGGGACACTCCATGACGTTAGCATGTGGCACATTTAAAACTAATCAGAGAAAGTTCTTTTTCACTCAACACATAGTTAAACTCTGGAATTTGTAGCCAGAGGATGTGGTTAGTGCAGTTAGTATAGCTGTGTTTAAAAAAGGATTGGATAAGTTGTTGGAGGAGAAGTCCATTACCTGCTATTAATTGAGTTGACTTAGAAAATAGCCACTGCTATTACTAGCAACGGTAACAATGGCAGATATATATAGAGTTATATTCTCTCTCTCTCTCTTTCTTTGTTTCTGCATAAACCTAGTCAGTGATCCGTGATTGCTGTCATCACTTCTTTCACATTTTGAAAATGGCACCCTTGCTTTCCCTGGAGGCGCCCTGCCCACTGATGCTACCCTAGGCGCCTGGCTAGTCCTGCCTAATGGACACACTGGCCCTGCCCAGAGCCATGCCTCTCTATGCTTTTCCTACTTGTTTGTTAATCAAGAAGAAAATTAAATACAAGGGCTAAAAAAGCTTTATATGATGCCACTTAAATAAAGGCCTGGATTTATCAAAATGCACTAAATACTGCATGCGACAGAAAAAGGGCATGTTTTATGGTAATAGGCAGTTTTTTGCAATTTGCGCTAATACCTATGCGAAGAGCTAAGTTACTGCAAATGTCCATAACTTTTTTGCACTTTGAGATAGGTGCCAGAAGTGTGGTATTTTCTACATACAACCACTGGGGGGACCATGTTGAGAGAGAGAGAGAAACACTAGCCATAATGCCCCAACACTAGATAGGTATTTATATCTCTATGGGAGGCCCACCTAGTAATTTGAGGTGAGGTTTAGGTATTAGTGTAGGAGTTAGGGGCCACTTTGACATTCAAAGTGAGACGTACGAACAGAACAGTGCTCTCTTGTGAAGATTTGATGACCTTCGGCGTGAGGAAACTCACACAAAAGATGAAATTTGTGCAATGTTCTTTCAACCTAGCTTGATGGACTCTCTACCTGGGTAACATCAAGCTTGAGAGAACCTTCGGAGTTTCCTCACTCCAAAGGTCATCAAATCTTCACAAGAGAGCACTGTTCTGTTCGTACGTCTCACTTTGAATGTCAAAGTGGCCCCTAACCCCTACACTAATACCTAAACCTCACCTCGAGTTACTAGGTGGGTCTCCCATAGAGATATAAATACCTATCTAGTGTTGGGGCATTATGGCTAGTGTCTCTCTCTCTCTCTCTCTCTCTCTCTCCTTCTCCTGGCGCTCTGGGAGCCCTAAAACAGGCACAACACCACTGGAAAAAGTATAGTTAAAGCCATGTGATACCCCTAATTCCTCCTCCTTTTCAGATTTCCATCCCACCATACGTTATGGTGCTATTGCATGCGTTAAAGGCATTTCCGCATGTGATAACGCCTTATAGCATTTTGATAAATGACCCTAAAAGCTTGCTAAAACTTCTCTGAAGCATCAATGGCTTGTTGAGAGAAATGTCCTACACCATCTTCTCAAATAACTATTTCCTAAGCTATACTGAAGATTCATTCTGTATTTGTTAATTATTTTTCAAAGCAATTGACTTTTAATTTACTGTCACACAAAAGGTATATTTTCTTTGGTTTTGTAGTTAAAAGTAATTTTGCCCTGCAGTAAACAATGCCTCATTTGATCTACTTGGGTTGGCAATACTTTGTGAACTGGGAAAGCTTTTAATGTCTTTATTTCTGTGAATGGCAAAGATGAGTCTTGTGGCCAGGAACTGTATTTCTAGTGAGTCTTGGCCTGGCTTCATTCATTTATCCTAATAACTGCCTAGAAAAGAAGCCATTGAGAGACGTGCAAGGACTTGACTATGTATTGTAGAAATGTAACTGATCCATAACAGTCAATAAATCAGTATCCTTGGCATTTTCTTTCTCCTTTCTGCTCCTATGTTTAATGATCATGTGAACCTAAATAATGCAAGAATGTTGATTTCATATGCATTGCTGCATGCAAAGTATTTTAAAATGTTTCCCTCTTCATATGACTGAGTAATCAGACTATATATAGTTCATGCAAAAAAGGTCATGACTATCCCTTTACAGTAAAAAGACAGCTTTAATGCGGCAGTGTATTGGAATTACCAGATAGCATTGTGCATCTTAGGTTAAATCTGTTAAATGGGTCAAAAGTAAAATATTATATGTAAAATCATTTTTATATGAGCTATGAGTGCTGCAGCATCCTTTCTTGTGAAGGAAAGGATGTGAGTGAAAAACAATGTGATTAGTAGTTAGAAAATATTTTCAGCTAACGTACATTGTACCATTTTCTGCTGGGGAGAAAGCATATGCAGACGCTGGGCGCTTATGCAGCTTGGTCTGTGTGTAGTGCATTTCTGTGACTGGGAAGAGAGTCAAGACTGCCAGTCCAACGTGGGCTAGCATAGCTTACCATTTTGTAGTGTCCGGAAATCAGACCTATGCCACAGAATACGTGTTTTGAAGAGCAGTGTGGTCATTAACAAGGGTGTGAATGGAATCTTTTTTATGAGTTAAGTCAAACACCCTGGCAATAACGATTTTTATGATCCTAGCTACTGAAAGTGAGGAAAGTAAATACAATTGTTTTTAACTGGTCTTCTTCTGAGTATGTAAAGTTGAAGCTTGGAACTATTGTAAATATCCAGTCAGAGAGGCTGCAACACCCCCCCCCCCCCCCATTTATTAATTTTTTTATTTCTTTGCCAAGTGCACCTGATATAGGCGGGGGAGAGTGTAATTTCAAAGTCATTTACATGCATAAAACTTTGTTTTATGTGCATAAATGGCTGTTACAAAATCAGCCAGGGCTCTGCTCATGTAAAGTATAGGTGTAACCCAGTTTCATGTGTACTTTGGTGCAAACTGAGTAGAGGTGTGTCTTGTTTTTTTTCTGGGGGGTTTTTTTTTGGGGGGGGGGAAGGGATAGTTAGAACTTGTGCACATTTTTTTATTTTAAAAAGTATCAGGTGGATTTTCAAAGGAGTTTTGCCCCTAAATTTAACATACTATTGTAGGAATCTTCAAAAGCCATTTACTGGAGTAAATCCTATGAACAACTCAATGGCAGATATTGTAGCAATTTTCAAAAGCCCACTTGAGTAAAGTGCATTTAATGGAGTAAATGTTGTGAGTGGGGTGCTACGGCGAACCCCACTCAGGGTGTTTAGTGTGCCCTTGGGCCTCAGCCCGACCCCAGAGCTTCCAGGGCCGAGCCGAGGGTTGACGGTGTATACAGCACAGCTGGCGGTCTTACCCTCCACCAGGCCTGCAGGCTCCCATGGCCAACAACAAGAAGATGTTGGAAGTTGAATGGTCCTCCGACCATTCCGAGCCCTTTCGGACCTGCTGCGAGGAATAGCATGGAGCAGCAGGCCTGGCCTGAGGTTGAGGGCAGAAGGAGGCCTTGACACGTAGACAGGACAAAGGTTGGTGTGATGGCATCATAGACGAAGACACTTGGGTTGATACAACGGCATCACAGGCGAAGACACTTGGGTTGATACAACGGCATCACAGGCAAAGACACTTGAGTTGAGCAACTGGTAGGAAGGACAATTGCACTGTCTCTCAGGGTGCCCTACTCAGCCCACCCGCGGGACTGAGTCGCGGACCACCCTGTCCCACTACGTGCCCTACACAACCTGGAGGCTGATCACGGACCACGAGGAGAGCGGGACATGCGCAGGGAAGATCCAGGCGAGGAGGAACTCCGATGACAGGACCAATGACATCCGAAGCTCCAACGGCTGGCAGGAACGGAAGCTCAGGAGCACAGGGACAAATCCCTCCTGCAGGCCACTCCACGGCCCAGCAGGTCAGAAGGCTCAGGAGCACAGACGAAGACTCAGGGAAGAACATCCGGAAAGGCAGGAACATCAGGATGTGGAGGGTCTTGATGGGACATCTGGGCATGGAAGATCAAGACGGGAACATCAGGATACCTGGACAGGGACCTCAGGCAAGACATCAAGACACGAGACGTGGTACGAAGGCGGACGAGACACAGAGCTCCACGAAGAACAGGAAACCTTACAAGGTTCTGGCAGGCAGGAGCCTCCAGAAGGATGTCACTCCGATGCAAGGGGAAGACGTACTGACAGAGCAGCCCGCTTATAGGGCTGAAGCAGGAAGTCCAATCTTTAGGTGGAGCCAGCACACTTTCTGTGTCTGGCCCTTTAAATACAGAAGAGAGATGCGCGCCAGCGCCTAAGGAAGGAAGCAGGAACTTGTGCAGGACCGTGGACAGTGGCCTGCACCGACATCTTCACGTAGAAGGCAGGCTGGGCCTGGGAAGCAGGCCTCGATGACGACAGCGGCTCCGGCCGCTGCAGGAGGCCCTGGGGGCGGCTGCAGCCGCTACCCAAACCCGGGGATGCGGCCCACGCGCCGCGAAAGCAAGATCACGTCGGCGGCAGTCCCGGCCACGCAGGGGACGGCAGAAGGTCCGCGGCTCCAACCGCAGCGAAGGCAGGACCCAGGGACGGCCTCCGGGCCGCAAAGAAGTCCGCAGCTCCGGCCGCGTGGGCAGGGGCAACAGCGGCGTCCATGCTGCGTCAGGCAAAGCATGAGGTGAGTGAGAGTCTGCTCACGGGGAGACCCGCGGGCAGCAAATCACAACAGTAAAACCCAGTTTTACGCATGCAAATGCTTTTTAAAATCAGACTCTACATGCGTGAGCATGTGTGTGCAAGTTATACCCTCTGAAGAGGAGGTGTAACTTTATCCAATTGAATCTCTGAACATACTTGGCCGCTTATCTGTGAATTTAAGGTAAAACTTATGTGGTTAAATTTGCTTTGAAAATCCTATGTAAAGTCTGCATGTACTTTGCTGCCATACGGGGAATTATGAAACTAGCCTCCCTATGTATCGAGAATGGATTTTAAACAGTTACTCCTGCTCGCATCACTGATCTCATACTTCTTTTGAATGTGATTCCTTCTAAAATCCTATTTTCGGTTCAAGACTAAAGCACTTTTGATTTATTCCCTTCCACTCCATCCCTGCTTTCCCTCCATACCCAGAACTGGATTTAAGATTTTGGTACCCACAGGCCGAGTGCTACGGTGGCACCTTTGAACCTCTGCAGGCTCATGGCCTTAAAGCAAGCTTCTCATGGCCTGGATGTTTGGTGCCTTCAAAATTTGGTGCCCTGGGCGGTTGCCTATATGGCCTATGGCTAAATCCAGGTCCTCTCCATAACATCTCCTGCCCACCTCTTAAATATGTGTTTGCAATTTATTTATTTAGATTTAGCTCGCACCTTTTCATTCAGCTGAAGTCGAATCATTAAGGTGCAATAGGTATTTCCCTGTCACCAAAGAACGTACGATCTAAGGGGCTTGTTTGCTAAAGGCTTTCTCCTGCCTTAGTAAATGACCCTCAGATTTGTACCTGAGGTAATGGAAAGTGACATGGCTTGTCCAAAATCACTAGCAGGCCGATACAGTAAAGCACGCTCGGCTGAACGCACTGTTTAACACATGTTTTGGATGCACGTCCACAATCCCTTATACCATAAGGGGTTTAGCGTGTTCAAAATGCACTTCCAATCCCCCCCCCCCCCCCCCCGAAACTAACAGCGCTCATCGCATGCAAATGCATGTCAAAGAGGCTATTAGTTATTCGCCCCAAATACAAAAATAAAATGTGCGCCCGATCCACACATTTGTACGCTAAGAAATTAACGCCAGCCCAGCGCAGACATTAACTTCTGAGTGGCCCAAAAAAGTGTACAGAATAGCAGGAAAAAAAAAAAAGTTAGAGAAAGAGTGCTGGCAGTCAGGTTAGGAAAATGGATGCTCAATTAATGAGTACCATTTTCCTAGCCCATGGCTGTGCACAGGTTAGGAAAACGGATAATCGTAAAATTGAGCATTCATTTTCCTAACTCGCTGACAGCCACCTCTCCTGGGTTGCCAAGGAGGCACTGGGGGCGAGCAATTGTCTCTAGCGCCTCCTTATCTCTAGTACCCTCTCCTGGGCACACCTCATTTAAATATTGTATCTTGCGCATTAGGAAAGCGGGCGCTCAACACCGAGAACCCATTTTCCGTGCAACTTTACTGCATCAGCCTGTAGGAGCAGTAGTGTGATTTGAACTCTGGCTCGCCACCTGCTGCCGCTACTCCTCCACTTATTCTGTTCTTACAGTTTAAAACAACAATAAAAAAAGCTTTAACATCCTATATTAAAAGGTATCTTACCGTAGGTCATAAGTGCTAACTCTGTAGGTGGAGTGGGTGCCTGAGCTCCTTCACCATGTGTAGGGAGGGGTAAAATTTGAGTTTGGCACCCCCAATAATTAAAAAAAATTGGCTTCTATGTCTTAGATAATGCCTCATTTGAATCTCACCTCCCAGTCCAGCCTGCTACTTCTTCTAATTCCTGACCTTTGCAGACTAATCTCAAACAGTAGTCCGACACTAAACTTCCCTGCTTGAACTGGACAGCGTTTTGTTTTCTTCCTAGATTTCAGTATTACCAGTTAGTCCATAAAACAAGGACATTCAGTCCTGTTGTCTGACAGCCGACTCCGTAAGTAAATAAGCAGATCGAAATGGTTTGTATCCCTCCCACTGAACACAGATATACACTACAGCAAGTAAAAGCATAGCTGAATCTGCACGTTGGGGAAACTGCCGGGCTGACCTCTCCCCCTACTTCGAATTACAAGCAGAAGACAGCGCAGTGCGGGCCGAGCATCGCTTTCCCTTGTGGCCAGGCCGCGCATTGCTCCGGCCGGTGCGGGGAAGAGCGGCAGCGGGGTTAGCGGCAGGGACGAAGGGGATGAGGCGCGCGCCTGCGTGCCTGCTGTCTAGGACCGGAGGAAGGAGGGACAGAAGCGGCAGCGCGCGCTAGCGCGTGGCTCTCGGCTTGTGTTTTCATGAATGAAATCCAATCGGCCGGATATAAATAGAAGCCATGGCCGCTGACGTCATGAGGTGAGCGGCGGCACTGCTGCCGCTGCCGCTGATCCTGTGAGAGTCAAGTTGCTTTGTCTCATCCATCCGAGCCCCGTTTTTGTGGGGGCTGGGGAGACAAGCAGTAAGGTGGGAGAAGGCCAAGGGCAAAATAAAACAAAACAACCAAAACCCACCTCTGGACATGGACAGTGAGAAACATTAAGGTAAAAGGAAGGACAATGAAAGCACGCCATGCTTTCCTGCAAAGTTGTGCTGGCTAGCGTTGCACGCCTATTGCCCACGCCAGGAGCGCTAGTGGCTTTGGATGGGCTTAGCTATAAAGAAGGTTGAGAGAACATATGCACACATACGGGGTAAGTCTGGGCGCGCATGTTATTGAACGATCTTTGTTTTATTTTAGCTGGTGGATGCCCTACTTATGTTTAATTTTATTTCACACATCGGCGTTGGGGTGTGTGTGTGTACGCTGAGCGGTGATGGGAGGGCAGCCAGTGACCGTGCTCGTGCTGTCAGAGCGGCTGCTGCATATAGTAGGTGAGGCAGCGGAATAAGATCAAAGCGCTTCTCCTTTGCTGTCCTGCCTCCCCAGTCAGCGCCGGCAGCTGGAACGAGAGACTTGGCCACTTTCAGGACATAAACTCGAATGCGTTAACTCCTAAGCGAATTTGGAAAACAAAAGAGAGCTGTGTTCTGTACGCAGAAATAGCAGTTTCCGAGGCAGCCAGCGGTTCCGGTGCATTTTTATGCTGTTTTGTCTGTGGAGTCTGTTGTGAGTTGCTGTGACAACAGCTGTTGCCAACAATGAGAGTTTAAAGCGCACCAACCTGGTTCCTAAAAAGCAGACTTTTTAATGTTTATAGATCCGAGAGTTATGGAAGCAATGATCAAAACGAAAATCAAATTGTTACAAGGGCTTATTTGGAAACACACCAGTGCGTGTCTATGTATGTCTGCATAAAAGCGTGCATTATAACATTCTCTGCTTTGTAGGGATTAAATATTTGCTGGTGTCCTAATATTCATTGTCATTTTGCTTCATTGTGTCACTTGTTTGCTTCCAAGGTTTGTCATTTTTCTTCATTGTGTCACTTGTTTGCTTCCAAGGTTTGACAATTTTTTATATTTCATGATTACTTTTTCTTGTATTTTTGTGGTAGCAGTAATTGTAGTAATAACCATATTTGAGTAGCTGAGATATGTGGGGCTTTTGTTTTATAAAATAGTTGAATTGTCATCATTATTTGGAAGGTATGTAGTGTACAAGTAGTAACTCTTGAGGACAATAGAAGTCTGATATTGCCTTATGTTTGTGGTAATGGGTGGCCCTTGGACATAATTTCATGTGAGGTAGCGCTTGAGTGCTTAAGGGCATTTGGCAGCTATTGTGCTGAAATGTAACAGTATGATAGTTTTATAAACCCTGCACTGGTCTCTTTACTGAGAGGGATGGGGCTGGACAGGTGCCAAGCAAGTTGACAAATGAACCTGCTCAACAGGTTGTGTCTGGCAGCATAATACTGTGTACCCAAATTGTGCATGACTGGTACTACAAAAATCCTTTTCATTATTTCTTGCTGTATTAATCAGTAATGGTCATTAATAATTCATTAAATAAAAGCATGTACATAATGATGTAGATACATTTACACGTGCTTTTCACATGACAGTGCAAGATGAAGCATGTTGCTGTAAACCTGCCTTGTTGAGTTTAGCCTATAGTTTTGAGCACAGAAAGGTTAAATGACTAGCCCAGGGTTATATAGTAAGTATTTTATGTATTTATGTATTTATTTATTTATTTATTTATTTTTAGTGAGTTTTGACCTTCATTCTCAGGGTGCATCCTCTAACCACTAGGATAGACTGTCTGCCTCTGATTTGTCTCAAATATCTGTCAGTAAAAAATGCACAATAACAGTGCATACTGTAATTAAAATGATCCTCAGAATAAAGTTTATAGCTACTGAATTTCAACATAAATGAAAATTATGGTAAGAAAACATCTATTGATATATTTTAATAAGATACCAGGTGCAGATGGCTTTCTCCTTAAAATATTAGAGAAGATAATTATGTAATAACTGTGCTATCATGCATTTATTAGATATTGGAAAGCAAGAGGAAAGCAAATGGATTGTCATTATAAGAAAAAAAAGAATAAGACACAAGAAATATTAGTCTGCTCAGTAAAACACTAGAAATGATTGGTAAGGAAAAATAGTATTCCATTTAGAGAGTGATAGATTTTTTTATTTGCAGTGAGGAAAGGGCTTGAGGGGCATTTCATATTAATGTTTCTCTTTCAGCAAATGCAATGTTTAGAAAACTATTTTATAATTACTGTGTAGGCAAGATCTGTTTAACCTTATCTTTATAAACTCTGTAATGTAAATATTTGTTTAAAGAATGTTGACAGATAACATTTAAATGTTTTGCCAGTTGTTGGTCATAACCATGACTCTCCGACATGTAGCGCCTTATACATTTTCTTTCCTCTGGCACTGAGGGATCATGTTGGGTGGAAACAGGCAGCTCATGATTGACTGCAGTTTACCTGTCATGTTCCAGCTTGGAGCATACTTGGATTCTTCTGTAAGGCAAATCTTGCTTTCTTCATCACCTCTAGAGCTGCTGCCTTATCTTGGTTCATATACATTAAAGATTGTCACAAAAACACAAGGCTTGCCATATTGGGTCAGACCAAATGTGTCTCAAGCCCAGTATCCAGTTTCCAACAGTGGCCAAGCCAGGTCACAAGTACCTAGCAGGATCCCAAGGGGGAGATAGACTTCAAACTGCTTATCCCACAAATAAGAAGTGGATTTCTGCAACTCTTCCTTAATTGTTAATGAATGTTTCCTCCAGGAAATTGTCCAAACCTTTTTTAAATGCAGCTATACTAATATTCTCTGGCAACGAATCCCAGAGCTTAATTATGAATTGAGTAAAAAATAATTTTCTCTTATTAGTTTTAAATGTATTACCCAGTAAATTCATTGTGTGTCCCCTGGTTTTTGTACTTTTCAAAAGAGTAAACAACTGTTTACTCGTTCCATTCCACTCATTATTTTATAGACCTCTATTATATCTCCCCTCTTCTCCAAGCTGAAGAGTCCTAACCTCTTTAGCCATTCTTCATAGGGGAATTGTTCCGTCCCCTTTATCGTTTTGGTCATCCTTCTCTGTACCTTTTCTAATTTTGCTATATCTTTCTTGAGATATGGTGACCTGAACTGCACACAATAATCAAGCTGAGGTCACACCATTGAGCAATACAGAGGCATTATGATAGTCTCTGTTTTATTCTCTATTCCTTTCATAATTCCTAGCATTCTATTTGCTTTCTTGGCTACTGCTGCACACTGTACAGAATATTTCAATGTATTTTCAACTATTACACTTAAATCATTTTCCTGAGTGGTGACTCCTAATGTGGAACCTTGCATTTTGTATCTCTAATTTGGGTTTATCTTTCCTAAGTGCATCACTTTGTACTTGTCTACATTAAATTTCATTTGTTATTTGCATGCCCTGCCTCCCAGTTTTGCAATGTCCTCTTGTGATTTGACAACTTTGAATAATTTTGTGTCATCAGCAAATTTGATCACCTCATTTGTTGTTCCCATTTCTAGGTCATTTATAAATATATTAAAAAGCATCAGTCACAAAACAGATCACTGGGGCACTTCATGATTCACCTTTTTCTATTGGGAATATTTACCATTTAGCCCTATTCTCTGTTTTCTGTCTTTTAACCAGTTGGTAATCCACAATAGGACACTGCCACCTATCCCATGACTTTATAATTTCCTAAAGTCTCTCATGAGGGACTTTGTCAGTTGCTTTCTGGAAATCCAGATACACTATATCAACTGGCTCACCTTTATCCACGTTTGTTTATGCCTTCAAAAAATGTAGCAGATTTGTGAGGCAAGACTTCCATGGCTAAATCCATGTTGGCTTTGTCCCATTAAACTGTGCTTATTTATAGGTTCAGCAGTTTTGTTCTTTATGATAGTGTCTACCATTTTGCTTGGCACAGACATCAGACTTGCTGGTCTAATTTCCTGGATCATCCCTTGTACCCTTTTTAAATTTGGCATTACATTGACAGCCTTCCAGTTGTCAGGTACCATAGATGATGTTATTGATAGTTTCCAAATTTCCAATAGCAGGTCCTCAATTTCATTTCATACTTCTTTCAGCATTCTGGGATGTATACCATCTGGTTCAGATGATTTGCTACTCTTTAGTTTATCAATTTGCCCTAGTACATCTTCCAGGTTCACTGAGACTTGTTTCAGTTCCTCTGAATCATCACCTTTGAACAGCTTGTGCTGTTTCTTCAGTGTTCCATATTTTTCTAATATATTATATACTTTGCTTTAAATGGAGCAGCTGACAGTTTTGGAAAATCTTCCTTGTGAAAATTAAGCTTCTCCTACATGAAATATTTCAGGCAAGGCACTAGAAATTTCTCTGAAAATTGGTGGCTTCATGTTTAGTGAAAATGAAGGTTAAAATGGTTAGATTTATTTCCTATAGACACAGAATGGGAGAATAGCCTTAGTGAATCAGGCCCTAAATGAAAATTTACTAATGAAGATAGATTGCTATGTGCCTGGAGAATATATAAGATCTCTAACTCGAGGGCAATAGATAGATGCAACAAAAATGATTTGAACTTTGATTTTCTTCCACAGCTGACCATGAGACCACTGAGGTTCAAGGGGGATTCTGAAATCCGTCCAGCTGTAAACACAAATATCTCTGTCTCTTATGATTGTCTCAGGGCCTCCAAAACATTAAATTGTGAATTATTAGTTGCTGATTAATTCTCTCAAATTATTTTCCATCATTCATGGCTGTCCATTCCAGTTAACTTTTGTAGTAGCTAGGTAAATCTTTAAGCTGAACATTTTGTACACAGAGGAATTGTGATCCTGAAAGGTAGTATGTTACTCCCTCTTAGTAAGTCCATCAAAAAATATTTTTCCTAAGTTAAAATGCAATCTAGTGTATGTACAGAACTGTATTAAAGCACTACGCATATACAGAAAGAAAACAACTCTCTTCTTCATAATTAATATTTTTCTGTATTACATGGCCCAGCTTTACTTTCTGCGTGTCTCTCCCATCTGTTGGGAGCATCTCAGGGAGTATGGGATCCCTGACAGATAAAGTAGGAGGTTCTGGTGTAGCCTGGAAGGGAATAGAGATAGCATTACTGATGTGAATGCCAAGCTACCCACATTTAGTTTAATTTAAAAATATGTAGTATTTTGAAGATTATCACTCTGTGCAGCATTTATACATAGCCAACATTATCAAACTATCTATGTTGATGTACCCATGCTTGCATTCAGGAACAGATCTCCAGGCATCTGTGTTTACTTTTCTGCTGTAGCCATAGCCATTAGAAAAAAAAATTGAGAAAATTTTTTTGTGTCCAAAGCCATTTTTCAGAAAGCCCTGTCATTTTATTTTTTAGTGCACTTCCGTGTGTATGACATGGATACTGTAATGTATATTTAGCGAAATGGATCTTTTAACCTACTGGATATACAATACAGTTCTGAAATCCATGTGTGCAACAGGAGAAAACCAGGCACAGGTTGTTCAGCTGACCTGGGAAGAGCTGGCAACCCTAAAAGCCTGAGTCAGAGTGCCGACCCAGCGCCAGATCATAGGAAAAGGATCAACTCCTGTTTCAACACTTTTCATATTGGCTAAAGTCCTAAACTATTCTGAATCAGTGTTTACAAAAACAAGATAACTCACTTTTTTTTAATATAACCTGGAGTCATTGACTTACTTTTGCAGAGTTATTTGATAATGTAATTATACATCTGCTATAATATGCTTTGAGCGATATGTTGGTAAAGCATGGCAGAAAAATAATTATCATTGTACACTGCACAGTTTTACTGATGGTGGAACATTACCTATGCTAGTGCTGTCAGTACAAACTGTGGTCTAAATTTGCTTTATTTTATTTTATTTTTTTAAGTAAAGACAATACTGAGACAAACACAGCTTAAAATTATATGCTCTAAAGGGTCCCACATCAGATCATCTTCTAAGAATAACCACCAAACACAAAGTAAAATTATGAAATCTGTTTCTAGTATTGTAGCTCTGTTAAAATATTATTCTAACGCAAACAGTTTTTCTTTAAGAAAAAAAGTAGGCATGCTAATTCTGATAAGCTGCAATGGTATTTTGAAAAGTGTCCATCATGAGGCTGGTGGTCCCCCTAAAGTTTCTGTATCCATTACGTTAAAACGCCATTGCAACACAGGCAGGCCAAAGACGTCTGAGCTGAAACACTCTCTACTGAGTGTATGCATCATAATTGTATATGAGACGTGCTAAGTGTCCACACTAGATGGCCATCTTATCTGGGTGTTTCCAGCAGTGCAAATTCTACCAAGTGTAATCCATAATCATAAGTAAATGATCTGAAAAAGTCAGGATAAACATAATATGGCCCCTGACTGTATTCTGTTAGTTAATTTTCATCCCAGTATTTTCATTTTTTTTTTAGATTCTGTATTGTAATCGGTAAAACAGGGTCCCCCAAGATAAAATATCTGGATAAAGGTGGGGGGAAGGGAATCTATGATCAGCATTTTCAGCCAAGTACCCATTTTCACCACACTGTTTACCCTAGGGAAAAAATACTGTGAAAAGCTGGAAATGCTGAAATGCAAACATACAGTTTGCATACCTTTTGAATCTTGTAAACCGTTGTGATGGCTTCACCGAATGACGGTATATAAAAACCAACAAATAAATAAATAAATAAATGGATACATTTCTTTTGCTACGTACTGTCATGTGAGGAGCAAGAGGTTCAATCAGCTCCCTTTCCTTCCAATTGCATCAGAGCAATTTTCAGCTTTTTCCATTCATCTAAAAAGAACTTTATTTTTCATTTATGTGTACAAAATGAGTAGCTGCTTCCTAGTAAATAAATCAATGATATAGGGAAGTCTCTGGATTTATGCACAGGCCTACTTGCCCTGTGCCTAGGGTGGCAAAATTCTGAAGTTCCTCTCCCTTCCCCATCTTTAAATCTGGCAGGAATGGTATTGACAGCAAGTTGAGTGGGTGCATGAAATGAGCCAGCATACGCTTTCAGCACCACAATGGCACTGCCCCTTCTGGGCATCCATGCAAGAGATGGAACCTGAGTGTATGCTAGTTCACTCCTTTGCTCTTATCCAACCTGCTGTTTGATGGTATTGCCACTAGACCAATGAAGTTGAGAGGGAAGTGATTGGTGATTCTGGAGAGTTGGAAGGGAAAAATGATGAGAGATCCATGGGAGTGAAATGGAAGGGGGGCACTGGTATCAACAGCATCTATGGGTAGCAAAAGCCTAAATATGTCACGTACTACAGAAAGTAACTTTTTTTGGGTAAGAATTTTACCTCTTAGACCATTAAGTAGAGAGAGGCTTTTTTTACTTGTTTGTTTTTGCATTCTCTCACCCTTATTTAAAGAAAGCAACTGTATACATTCAAAAAGAGTGTTGCAGGACAATATTAGTATTTTGTTTGGCTGCCTTCCAAGAATGTTTGTTTTCATTTTGATTGGCTTTTATGTTCTAGTAATTTCTATTACTAAAGCCACCTAAGTCTCCCTTTTATTTCTCTGTTATATTATGAAAATTGGCATCCTTCTTAACTAGGGATAACAGGAGAAAAACGATTTTAGTGGGGACCCCAATTTATTTCTTTAGTTTCAAAACAAAAGATTTATTTTGTCTTAATTCGATTTTCGTTTGCATTAAAGTCAATGGAAGAAGCCTTACAGCTTATATTGAGCTCCAGAACTGAGGTTTTCTAATTAATTGTCTTAAAAATTCTGGAAAGAAGTTATCAGAAGGGGGAAAGAACTCCAAGGTACCTAGACTGAGGAAAGTGGCACCAAAAGTGGCATGAATAGCCTAAGGTTCTGTAAAGGGGCAAAGAAGTAACAGCATTTGCAGGAATTCTCCAAATCACTGAGAGGGGACCAAAGTGGGAAGAACACACCAAGGCTCCAAAAGGGCACCAGAATCATTCATATGGACCCTTCATGGCATCTGAAGTGGCAACCTGGCACCAAAAGTGGCATCAGCATCTTAAGACACCATGGAGTGGGAATGAAGCAGAAAAGGCAGAAAAACCTCAAGACAGACACTGCTAAAGGAGCCAAGTAGCACAAAAGATGGCTTCAGGACACCAAATGGCATGAGAAGTGCAAAGTAGGCCCCCAGTCTGGCAAAAACAACTCAAAGTGAAAGGTCTGGGGCAGCAAGGCACAGTGGAACAGAGAACTCCAAGTTGTAAGGTCTAGGCACAGAAGCAAGGCTCAGCGGCACTAAGACCCCCAAAAGTGCTAGGTGGAATTTTGATCTTCCCGTGAAATGGGGTTTCCAAATAAAACTGATATCACATTCAGAACATGAAAATAGTTTCACAGATGAGTGTGGTTATCTTTAAATTAAGTTGTGAGGGTTTTTTTTTATTTTTTTGAAACTTTTTCACATTGTACAGCAGCACCTTGGCTGTTTCATTTCCTAATTTCTGGTTTTTGCATGAATTCTTACTATGCTAGCTGTTATAACATTCAGTAAATGGTTTTTCTTGAGCATTTTTTTCTCTTGTGCTTATATTTCTTCCTTCTGCATGACAGTTTTTTTGGACAAACCACACCAGTATAATCAACCATGAAAAAGGGTGGGAGAACCAGGCTGAGATTGGGGAGGGATTGTAGAAAAGGAAGAAGTATAGAACAGGTGCAGTTTTTTTTGTTTTTTTTTTTCAAATTTGTATAGTGGGGATGCCCCAATATACTGTAACAAACCAAGAAGAAAACAAGTGTGGGTGGAAACATCCCAAAGCCCCAAAAGAGGGTACCATATCCTTCTGGCAAGTTGGCATGTGACATCAAGGCCCTATGGTGGTATGGCAGCTGGGTGGCTGGGTATGAGGCAGCAAGTTCATGGTAGGAGAGAAACTTGTTCTTTTGTCTTTTTTTTTCACATTTTTGTTCTGTGGACAAAACACCCTAGTAGAACCAACAAACAGGGTGGGAGAACCAAGATGGGATCATTGTAGAGGGATTAGAACAAAACAACCATAAAATAGGTGGAAAGGGAGGATACTTTTTTTTAATGTCTACTTTTTTTCTTTAATGTCTACTTTTTTTTTTGTGGGGGAAAAACAAACACCCAAAGAACAATCAAGAAACAAAAAGGAAATAAAATGGAAGCACCAAAACTCCCATGAATGTAATTTAGGCAATGGCAAAGCAGGTAGGTGGAGCAGTAGCAATGGTGGTGTTAAGGATAGGGCAGGTAGGCATCATGCAGCAAATCCCCTCTGGTGGTACTAGGGGTATTGTGAATAAAGAATAGGTGATAAGCTATAAGAAGGTGTTCAGTATTACACAATGCATTTGATAAGTATACCATGTTTTTGGTGCTATAATAATTAAGCTATTCAATGCCAATCTATGTGACTTGAGATTAATCCACTTGGTCCTTCCCGATGCAGCCCCTCTGCAAAACATGGCCATGTTGGAGGCCTGTACTGCTAAAGAATACACCTTGTGTACTTAAGCATTGTGAATGAAATGATTATTTGAAGAGCTTATCACTATCATGTAATATTGAACAGCTTCCCACTTTTTTTTTCCTGGAGAAAATTAAATACCCCAATACAATAAAGAACCAACAAACAATATGGAGGCACCAAAACACGCATGCTTGTACATATTAGGGAATACTTACTGGAGTTGAGTGGTAGTTTATAAACTAAGCTTATGCTTTAATAAATTGGTTAGTCTATAAGGTGCCACTCGACTCTTGATACACCAGACTAACACGGCTATACCTCTGAAGATTTTTCACCACATATTAGGTAAGTGGAGCAATAGCATAAAGACCTCTGTGGTTGTATAAGGGGTATGGCAGACAGGCATGTGCCAGCAAGTCCTCTATGATGCAATTAGGGGTATCACAAAACACAATCAGAAGAAGTACCCAATATGTACCACTCATTGTAACACTCCACTACAAAAGCTCATGGACACAGCATCAGACAAACAGCGCTCAAGTTTTCAATAACTTGTCTCTTTCCATTCACTTGGGCAACAGACATTGTCAGATGAAACCACCTTTGATATCATTCATATGCTGGTCCAGTGTGCTGCTTCAAAAAACATCTTTAAATAGCTTAAATAACTAAATAATGTGAAAACGTAGCTCTTTAATTTCTTCTCCAACACACTGAAACCCGATCAGAAAAGCCATTCAACTCATGATGCTGTCACCGACGCTGTGTATAATATTTCAGACACCTGACCCAACATAGGCCCATGTTTCAGCAAATGTTTTGCCTGCCTCAGGAGTCACATTAGAAGATAATGTTCTAACAATGCTGGTATAAATGTGACAGTACTCAAAAATGAACCATGCAAGTGAAGAAATATGTAGATAACAAAAGGATGTTCTCACTTTAATCAATCGGTAGGAAAAATATGTTAGAACTCTCTAAATTTGTATGACCATCATATACTGGTACTTGGAATGCATAGAATAATCTGACTCATGTCCTTTCATGTGCTCACATGATTATAATCATGTCATTACTGGCACAAAAGATGATATAGTATTTTTTAGAATTTTTTTCAATATGCAAATAAAATATCAGAAACATTTCAACCTAAGTTTATAGTACATAAATGCAAAAATAAGACCTTGCAACAAAAATTGTTTGAGCTATACCTTCAGAAATCTGGATACTTATTTCAATCTTGAACTATCTGTTGGGGTTTTCTTTATGAGACAAAGTACAGCATATAGATGCATATTCATGATGGAAATCCTGAAAACCAAACTGGTTTGAGGCCCTCGTACCGGATTTGGAAACTTCCAACTTAAATTAAAAGGCACAGGGCCACTCAGAATCTCATAATAGCAATAAGCAAAAAAGGGACTAATTTCAGTTATGTGCATAGACAGGCTGTATTCGGAGAAGCTCAATAGCTTTGCAAATCATTTTTAAGATGCTGGTGGTCACAATTTTTCTAACTATTGACTTTCTAATTGCTTTTTGCCATAAGAACATAAGAAATGCCAATCTGGGTCAGACCAAGGATCCATCAAGCCCAGTATCCTGTTTCCAAAAGTGGCCAATCCAAGTCACATGTACCTGGCAAGTACCCAAACATTAGATAGATCACAAGCTACTATTGCTTATTAATTACAGTAATAGCAGTTTATGGATTTAACCTCTAGGAACTTATCCAAACCTTTTTTAAATGCAGAGGCATTATGACATCCTCCGTTTTATTTTCCATTCCCTGCCTAATAATTCCTAACATTCTGTTTGCTTTTTTGATCGCCACAGCACACTGGGTCAATCATATTAATGTATTATCCACTATGACGCCTAGATCTCTTTCCTGGGTGGTAACTCCTAAGATAGAACCTAACATTGTGTAACTACAGCAAGGATCTTCCAGTCTCACAAGGTCCTCCTGCAATTCCTCATAATCTGCTTGATCACCTCACTTGTCGTACCCCTTTCCAGATCATTTATAAATACATTAAAAAGTACCGGGCCAAGTACAGATCCCTGAGGCATTCCACTAGTTACCTTTTTCCACTGTGAAAACTGACCATGTAATCCTACTCTCTATTTCCTGTCTCTTAACCAACTTGCAATCCACAAAAGGACATCTCCTCCTGTCCCATGACTTTTTGGTTTTCTTAGAAGCCTCTCATGTGGGACTTTGTCAAATGCCTTCTGGAAATCCAAAATACAACATCTACCAGTTCACTTTTGTCCACATGTTTATTCACCCCTTCAAAAAAATGTAGGAGATTTGTGAGGCAAGACTTCCCTTGGCTGTGTCCCATCAAACCATGTCTATCTAAATGTTTTGTGATTTTATTCTTTACTAGCTGTACCCGGCATGCGTTGCTGTGGCTCAGTCTGGTTAAATGGAAAAGAAAGAAAAGAGAAAGCACACATTTCTAATATGTTTACCGGTATATAAAAGTTTTTAAATAAATAAATAAATGTTTAATTTCACAATGCTTGTGGGTATACAATATTTTTTGTTGTTCCATTGTCTGTGCAGATATAGAGATTGTCTGGTTTGCCGACTCTAGAACACGCAACATATAATTGTCCATGTGAGAAGCAATCCGTGTCTAGATGTAAACCGCATAATTCTAGAAATGAAAAAGAATGAAAAAAGAAAAAAAAAACAAACTATACTCCATAAATGAATGGTATGGTAAACGACACAGCTCAATTCCAACACAATGTCACACGAATAATTAAATCAAAATGAAAATAAATCGAAATCTATGAAAATTCAATGTAACAATGCAATCGGAAATATTGAAATGGAATCGTAAAATATTTAGTACAAGCCGTTAAGCCTGTTAAAATGGGCGAGATTTTTGTCCCCCCCCCCTCCTCCTAAGTCTTTGCTCTGCTCCGCTCCTCCCCCCACCCCCAGCACCACGAAGGGCCAGAGGCGACGGCAGTGGTAGGAGCTGCAGCGGTGGCCGAGGGGGATCTCGCAAGGCGTAATGGTCCTGCCATCCCAACTCCCTCCCTCCTTCCCCAGTGGTGGAGGGACAGGCTCAGACCCCTTTCACTCTATCCTTACAGGCCCCAACTCCTTTCCTCTCCCATTCCCCTCTACACTGAACCCCTTCCACTGTAACTATAAGTGGAGAGCTGGGAGGGGTAGAGAATCTCTCTCTCATACAGCCCCCTACATAGGCTTCCTCTCTCTCTTTCTCTTGCATACACTCTCCCTCTGTCCCTCACACATGCACGCCCAATCCCTCTCACACACATACACAATCCCTCACGTAGTCTCCCTCTCGCTCTGGCACTCACACTCGCCTTCAGCGCACATTAACACACTTCTCTCTCACACAGTTAAAACGGGCGGTATTTTTGTCCCCTCTCCACCTAAGTCTTTGCTCTGCACTTGCAAGAGCTTGTAAAGTTCCCACGCCTGTTGTGTCTGGGAGAGTGAGGAAAACACTCCGTTCCCCCCCCCCTCGCAAAGGGCAGGCGGCAGGCACTGCAACAGATTTGGGACACATTGCCTAGCTTACTTTGCTCTTTCTGGGAGACCTGTGCTTTTAAAAAATCCGATCGGGGGCTTGAGAGGGAGGAGGGAGCAGGGCTCTGGCTTTCACTTTTGTGACAGAGCTTTGCTGGGAGTGGGGGTGGAGCGATGCTCATGTAAACTCTTCCCGTTGTGGCTGAGACCCACTGGTGGCTTGACAGCACTAGAGCGCCGAATAGCACCACCTTTCACGGACGCGCTCTTTGGTGCGAAAGCCGGTAGTGAAGACACTGCGGTGCTGCGAAGGCTGCGGGCTTTCGCAGACCCGCCCTCTCTTCGCCCCCGCCCGTTTTTGCTGGATTCATCATTCAGTGCTGAATGATGAATCCAGGCCTTAGTTACTTATTTTATTGGCTATTAGATTATTTAAAGTGCCTCTGCTATTTCTTATTGCTATGCTGTTTGCTTTGTAAATGCAGTTTCTTGCTCACTGTTGTGTCGTGTTATTGTGTTTGCTGATATTCTATGTATGCTTTGTGAAAGAGCCAGGTTTTAAGTTCTTTTTTGAAATCACGGGTGTTTTGCTGTAGTCTTAGATTTTCCGGTAAATCGTTCCATAATTTAGGACCAGCAATGGAGATTGCTCTATTTCTTACTTGTGTTAGACGTGCCGTTTTTATGGTTGGAATAGTCAAGAGGGACTTATTACTTGAGCGTAGGGTTCTTTAAGGAGTATGCAATCTAATAGAGGCATTTAGCTTTTTGGTGCCTTCTCTGTATAGACTTTTATGAATGATGCACAGAGTTTTATACTCTATGGGGCGGATTTTAAAAGGCCCACGCGCGTAAATCCTTCCGGATTTACGCGCGCCGGCGTGCCTATTTTGCATAGGCCACCGGCGCACGTAAAGCCCCGGGACGCGCGTAAGTCCCGGGGCTTTCAAAAAGGGGCGGGAGGGGGCATGTCCGGGGGCATTCCCGAAACGACGCAGTGTTTCGGGGGCGGGCCCTGGGGCGTGGCGCCGGCCTGGGGGCATGGTAGAGGCCTCCGGACCAGCCCCCGGGACCGGAGGACGGAGCGGGGCTGCCGGTGACGCGTGCAAAGTTACGCCTGCTTTCAGCAGGCGTAACTTTGCCGACAAAGGTAGGGGGGGGGTTAGATAGGGCCGGGGGGGGGTGGGTTAGGGAGGGGAAGGGAGGGAAAGGTGGGGGGGAGGGCGAAGGAAAGTTCCCTCCGAGGCCGCTCCGAAATCGGAGCGGCCTCGGAGGGAACAGGCCAGCGCGCGCTGGGCTCGGCGCGCGCAGGTTGCACAAATGTGCACCCCCTTGCGCGCGCCGACCCCGGATTTTATAAGATACGCGCGGCTATGCGCGTATCTTATAAAATCCAGCGTACTTTTGTTCGCGCCATGGTGCGCGAACAAAAGTACGCGATCGCGCAAGTATTTAAAATCTACCCCTATGTGTTGTTCTATGGGCAGCCAGTGTAGTTTGATCAGGACTGGTGTAATATGGTCATACTTTCTAGTATTTGTAAGAATCCGTGCTGCCGCATTCTGAAAGACTTGAAGTGGGCAGATTGAGGTTTGAGGAAGTCGAAGGAGAAGGGTATTGCAATAGTCAGTGTTTACGAATAATAATAATTCTAGTACTGTTCTAAAGCTGTTTTCGTCTAATAAAGGTTTCAGTTGTTTTAAGGTATGCAGTTTATTGTATCCACTCTTTTTTTTTTTTCTATTTATCAGTTTTACAAATTATTTCAAGAATTTCTTAAATTATTTTAACATAATTAACATATTCAAGTTAACAATGGCTAATCAGCCAACAATAAGAAAATCGATTTACTATCCTTAGTTTTCAAACTGCAAAGTATATTATTTAGCCCTCAATTTGGGTTCAAAATTCACACAGCCTTAAGAAAACTTTTTAATCATTAATCTAATAATGGGGTGAGTTTTATTCTATAATAGACCTATAATTACACTTTAGAAGCTTACATTCAAGTTACTGGAGAGGAGAATGCCACAGAATTCTTTTTACTAGTAATAAAAGATATTAATTGAGAGGGTTGAAAAAATATAAAAGAATTACCATGAAACTTAATCAAACATTTGCAAGGGAATTTCAACAAAAATCCTCCCATTTCCAAAACTTGTGGCTTTAACACCAAAAATTGTTGATGCCTTTTCTGCGTAGACCTTGAGAGGTCAGGAAATATCTGTACTTTAAGACCTAAAAAACTTTCAGTGTGGTGGGAAAAGTATTTTTTGAAAACCCATTCTCTGTCTGATTGAAGCAAAAATACTACTATTAGTGTAGATGGCGAAGCTGTATTCTCTTCTGGTTGTTCAAGGATTTCCGAAATATCCAAATTTGGTGTTTCTCTGGGTTCAAGTATCTGGAAATTATCTGAATCTCTCTCAGTATTCTTCCTTGATGGAATATAGAAAACTTTAGAGATAATGGGAAGAATCTCTTCAGTGATTTTTTTAATTTCCACCATATAATTTCTCCAGAGATCCTTGGAAGTCCTATATGGCACTTTTGGAAAGTTGATGCATCTCAAATTTCTAGCTCACATCTGATTATCCAGATTCTTCACTTTCTGATGAAGTATCTGGTTCTCTATAATCAAATCACATTGTAAGTTGTTCAAGCTTTCCATTTTAACATCCAAGTTTTGTATCTTTTGCATTTTTTTCAGTGAGCTCTTTTTCAACAGACACCATCTTTATTTCTAAATTTTCCACAGTTTTTGCAATGGTTAATATTTGACGCTGAATGTTATTATTAGTCTCCTTTATTGCTTCCCATATGGTTTGCAAAGTAAAAGTTTGTGGTCTTACCAGCTCACAAGGTTGACCCAAACCTTCAAAGAGTCCGGCAAGCCTTTCTGACGACTCCCTTCTCAATTCTTGTGTCGCTTCTGGCAACTCCCTTCTCAGCACTTGTTGAATCGCTTCTGGTGTTTCTCCCATCTCCCGACCCGGATGTAGTATCGCAGAGAAACTTCCCTTCGGCAACTCGGGCTCTAGAGAGGCTTCCCGTGAGGCACCCAATTCTTGTATCTCCGGATCCTGCCATAGTTGTTCGGCATGTCTCTGCACAGGGTTCTCAGGTGGGCGTCTATCCTCCAGCGAGAGTGACAGCGATAGCTCAGGGCTGCTCACGGACTCTTCTTCCCTCTGGTTTGCAGCCAGCGAGCTCATGCCTGGAGTATCACTCCCCGGCGTATGTGAGCGTCCATAGGTCCTATGACCACTTGAGTCGAGGGGGGCTCTAAGGATAGCCGCTCCCTCTCTCTCTTCTTGCAGCCAGAATGCAGCATCAAAACGATCAAGGTAACTTGGAGAGAGACGCTCACACACGTCTTACCTCTCCGCCATCTTGGACCCTAAGATTTCTCTATTGTATCCACTCTAATTCTCCCATCTTACTTCTTAGACTTCTGACATTAGCATACAAACATTTCAAAGTGAGGTTTTTTTGTATTTTCATTCTACTTTTCAGTTGTCAGGGTTAAATTGTAATCTTTTAACTCAGGTGAGTTTTTAATTACAGGTATTTGGACTACTTTTGTTATTAGTGGAACCTCTCTGTTGGTATCCCCTAACTCTAATGTTTCATTAGTATCCTTTGAAGATACCTCCCTTCGAACCATGCACTGCTGAGCGACTGTCGGCTTTCCCCTTAGAGCAGCTTTTAAACTAGAACAATCTACTTTCTAAAGGTTAGCACCAGCAGTCTGTTTCCACCCTGGTTAAGATGGAGCCCATCCCTTCAGAAAAGACTCCAGCCTTCCCCAAAAGGTTCCCCAGTTCCTTACAAAACTGAATTCCTCTTCCTTGCACCATCGTGTCATCCACCGTTGAGACACCGGAGCTCTGCCTGCCTCTGGGGACCTGGGTGTGGAACAGGGAGCATTTCAGAGAATGCTGCCATGGAGTTTCTGGATTTCAGCTTTCTACATAAGAGTCTAAATTTGGTTTCCAGAACCTCACTCCCACATTTTCCTATGTCGGTGCCCACATGTAGCATGACAGCTGGCTCCATCCAGCACTGTCTAAAATACTATCTAGGTGATGTGTGAGGTCCGCACCTTCACACCAGGTAGGCATGTTACCAGGCAATCTTCATGCCCACTGGCCACCCAGCTATCGACATTCCTAATAATCGAATCACCCAACTATGACGGCCAACCTGACCCTTCCCTCCTTGGCAGAAGCCCTGAGAGACACATTTTCTGTGCGAGAGGACAGTGCACCTCTTGGAAAGCAGGTCCTTGCTACAGGATCATTTTCTGCTGTACCAGGTTGATGCTGTCTGATCATGAGACCTTCTTCTTCCAAGGCAGTACCAGGGATGCCAGACTGGAGTTGGGGCTTTGCTACTATGTCCTTGAAGGTCTCATCTGTATACCTCTCTGTCTGCCTCAGCTCCTCCAGGTCTGCCACTCTAGCCTCCAGAGATCAGACTCGTTCTCTGAAAGGAGCTCTTTGCATCGCATGCACATGTACAATTTCTCAACGGCAGGTAAAAAATCATACATGTGGCACTCGATGCAAAAGACTGGAAGGCTACCCTCTTGCTGCTGGACTGCTGCCTTCATCTTAAATTTGTTCAGTTCCTAATTAAGTTTTAGGTTGCTATGGGTGTAGAATTGAGTACAATTAGGATTCTTTAAATGTATTAGTGTATTTACTATATATCTGGTAGTAACCTACAAGGGAATGATCAAACTTTGGATAAGGTATGGGGAATTTCTAAGTTTAAGTTAAAGGCTGATTTTTTTTTTTTTTTTTTTTAAATTTTAAGTGAAAAAGTGGCACCTGTCTACAAATTAAAGGATGAGCTAGGGATGGGTGGGAGGGGGTGGGAAATACAAATAGACAAACTTCTGTTTGTTGCCTGACTTTATGACTACCTATTTAAAACAAAATACACAAATACACTAAATAATATATCCCAATAGTTTAGTTCTCCTCTGAAATTTTAAGTTTTAAAAATTTCTCCAAGCAGTACTTACTGATACTTTCCAGCCACCAGTAAGGTAATCCTGTCCTCTCAGTGCTATTAGACTTAAACTGATGAATGCATTGTAAATGTTGACTAACTACTTGTTAATTTTAAGAACATAAGAAATTGCCATGCTGGGTCAGACCAATGGTCCATCTAGCCCAGCATCCTGTTTCCAACAGAGGCCAAACCAGGTCAAAAGAACCTGGCAATTATCCAAACACTAAGAAGATCCCATGCTACTGATGCAATTAATAGCAGTGGCTATTTTCCTAAGTAAAACTTGATTAATAGCCGTTAATGGACTTCTTCTCCAAGAACTTATCCAAACCTTTTTTGAACCCAGCTACACTAACTGCACTAACCACATCCTCTGGCAACAAATTCCAGAGCTTTATTGTGCATTGAGTGAAAAAGAACTTTCTCTGATTAGTCTTAAATGTGTTACTTGCTAACTTCATGGAATGCCCCCTAGTCCTTCTATTATTCGAAAGTGTAAATAACCGAATCACATCTAATCGTTCAAGACCTCTCATGATCTTAAAGACCTCTATCATATCCCCCCTCAGCCTTCTCTTCTCCAAGCTGAACAGCCCTAACCTCTTCAGCCTTTCCTCATAGGGGAGCTGTTCCATCCCCTTTATCATTTTGGTTGCCCTTCTCTGTACCTTCTCCATCGCAACTATATCTTTTTTGAAATGCGGCGACCAGAATTGTACACAGTTTTCAAGGTGCGGTCTCACCATGGAGCGAAATAGAGGCATTATGACATTTTCCTTTTTATTAACTATTCCCTTCCTAATAATTTTACTTGATATACTGTTATTCCATTAATTCTAAAGCAGTTCATGTCAAAATCCTAAGAAAAACTATTACGACTGGCATACAAAACACTATCTCACAAATAATTAACATACAAAATGTCACTGCCTGAATACATTTCTGTAAACAAGGACAACCTCATAGTCAGGACATGCCACAACCCTTGCTCCATTATAGATGCATCAACCAACTACTTTAATTCTGACACTGCCTGTGGCAGAGAGAGCTGATTGTTGCACGTCCTGGCTGCATTGGTGCCGAGGTCGGGCCTGCTCACCTCATGCTGCCCTCCATCAGTTCCAGCCTTGCCACAGCCGCCAGCTACCGACATCCCTGACACTCTCCCCAGGCGTCCTCGGCCTATTCCACACCACAGGCCTCTCAGTGGAGCTCCTGTAGGGGCTCCACGTCTTCCATCTCCTCGGCCCCGACCCCTAGGCGCGTGCGGGGCCGATGTCGCTGCTTTTAAAGGGCCAAGCATGGGAAACCCGGCTCGGACGAGTTCCGATAACATCACACAGCACCAGTATGTAAGGCAAGGCTCTGTCCCCAGAACCTCGCCTTGGCAATTGGGGGTCGACACCTCGGTGTTTCAAGTTTGCCTGTTCCTTGTTCCTGTGCCTGATCCTTGTTCACAGCATCTCCTTGTTCCCGTGGTCCTCTGTGTCTTCCAGCGTCCTGTCCTGTTCCTGCTCCACGTTCCTGGTAGTAGGACCCTTTGGACTGATTCTTGGTACTGACCTCTGCTTGCCTGACTATGACTGACCTTGCCTGCCTTCTTATCATGTTGACCGCCCACCTGGAACTGACCCTCGCTTGTCTTGACTACACTCGGACTGACCTTGGATTTGACCCCTGCTTTGGCTGACCACTTCGTGGATGGATACTCTGGCTTTGGACCCTTGTGCTTCAACTCACTCGGACACCCTCTTCTTGCCATCTCGTGACCACCAGACCGACCCCTGCTTGGACTCTGACTGCAGCCTTCATCTGACCAGACCCACAGGCGCTGCTGTCTCGCCCGGAGAGCCTTCCTGAACTGCTACCTCCCTGAGGGTCTCGAGTCTCCAGTTCAGGTCTGGCCATCCTCGTGCATCAGCCGAGCACCCTTACTCGTGGTGGGCACACCTCTCCAGGAGACGCCTCTGAGGCCCACCTACGTCCAGGGGGTCTGGGTACCAAGTGCTCACCTGTGGAAACCCTGGATTGTTATTGACGAAGCTCTAGCTAGCCTCTGTCTCCTCGTGTGCTCCGCCTCCTGATGACAGGTGCTCTCTGGGTTGATCAGAGGGCCATACCAATCCTGCACCAGGCCAAGGGTCCACCTCCAGCGCAACCCTGATGGCTCAGCTGCATCCCTTTAAACAGAATTCTGCAGAGCCGAAATTAATCTATTTGTTTTAGTTTAATCATTTGAGGGGATTTTCTTTTAATGACTTTTGGAACTGTTAAATTTGCTCAGTTGTTAGCAGAGGACAATGTTCATAAACTGGGATAAACCAGAAGAGAATGGAGCTTGTCCTGTGGCTGCTGCTATTAGTGATTACTGAACTTTCTCGGAGCTGTTACTATGTCACACAAGTGTGTCTATAGAGATTTTGGCACATTGTGTTCCATTTAAAGTAACATTGACTTTTGCTTGTTATACATTTTAAAGTTTGCTATGATGCTAGGGCAGTAGTTCTCAAATTTGTCTTGGTGCTCTCATAGCCAATCAGGTTTTCATCATGTTCCCAATGAATATGCATGAGGTGTATTTGCATATACTGTGTCTCCAGTGTATGAAAACGGTTGTGGGGGGTCACTAGGACAGGTTGGGGCAGCCCAGCTCTAGGGACAACTTTCTTTTAAAAAGAAGGCATTGGTTTCCTTCAGAAATAGATGTTTTGATATTAAAGAGAGATCCATGATAATAGCCCGTGGCATCTGTGTATCTTTTTTTTCCCCCTATCTTTGAGCCTCATTTACTAAGGCTTTTTCCCCATTCTGTGTCTATGGGGGAAAAATGCATAGTAAATAAGACCTTTTGTTTGGGAGGCACTAGTGTAGAGCATGACCAATCTGTCCTGGGAACTCCACAACCAGTTGAGTTTTAAGGATATCTACAATGAATATACACTAGATAAATTGTATGTTTCCAGTCTATGCAAATTTATCTCCTATGTATTCATCATGGTTATCCTGTAAACCTGACTGACTGTGGAATCCCTAAAACTGTTTTGGGAAGCCCTGTCTAGACACTAATTGGCTGTTTTTTGATCAGTTGACAAGATCAAGAGAAAAAGATGGATGAAGAATGAAGAGTCTTTCTTTATAGTTCTTTTAAAGTAATATTGCTTAATTTTCATTTCTTGGTGAATTCAATATGATTGTTTTCCAATGTGTTTGTGTTTCTTTATGATATTCTGCTATTAAATTCTAAAAAATTGATGTTTCAATGAGAAACCACATGAATACTTTAAAAATGTCAGGCACTGAAGAGAGTTTAAAACTGAATAGCATCGGAACATGATACATAAAACTATATTCCTGAACATACCCAGACCAGTCCAGAAAAGTGGTTGTGTATTCCCTACCAGCAGGTGGAGTCAGAGAACAATTAGAACTTTGGGCACTGCTACATAACGAGGAGTGCCACCTGCAGTCACTCAGTATTTCTCTGACTCCAGCAGGTGGTACAGATGCAACACCTGCAGTCTTTAGTTATATTTTTTATTTAGTTAGTTTGAATTTAATTTTTTGGTTTACGGTCGCTTCGTAGGCTACCCCTCAGTAGAATCCGGGAGTCCGGTAAATTGGATATTCCTGTCAGGGTTTTTGCCCGCCACAGTTCGGTGTCTGACGACCAGGGGCATCCTGGCTACTCACCCACTGTCTCTGCTACAGCTGTTCCCTTGTCTCCTGCAACAGCTTTTCTCTGTATCTTGGTAAAGTTTAATTAAAAAAAAAAAAAAAGAGCTGTTTTCACTGTGGCTGACTGACAGTCTTCAGTGCTGAGGTAAGGAGAGGTGCAGGAGGGGCCGGGTCTTTTAAGGCCAGCCGGGAAGCTGTCAGCAGTGTTCCCCTCAGCTCCCGGGGCTCTGGGTCGTTTTCTGAGGGCAAGGTGAGTTTTTTTCCCAGTGTGCCTCGTTTACTCGCCGCTTCTCTGCTGGGCGCCTTGCGATTTCACTTTAGACAGGCTCCATTACCACGGCACGGCTGCGCGCATTTTTTTCTCCTCAGCCGGTAGTCTCCTAGCCCACAGCACGAAAAGTTTGTTTTTTTCTGGTCCTGCCTGACTGAAATTTTCTCCGCATCGTGGCTTTGAGCTTTTCTATTTTTTTATTCGCGCCCTTTTCTATTTCACTTCAGACTATCGGTACGCTGCTGTGCATGGGACCGAAAACAGAATTGCAGGCCTGCCCGCACGTGTGGGTCACGCGGCCAGGTGTTAGATGCGGCCTCCTTATGCGCACGTGTTCCCCGGGGTTAGAGGGCTCTTCAGGGCTTCTTGCCTCCTCCCTCGGGGAGGGAACGTCTGTCTCGCCTTCGGCTGAAGAGGATTCTTCGCCTGTTCTAGCCCTGGGGAGGAAGTCCTCACGGGGGAACTGATGATATCACCCCAGCCGACTCTCCAGTGGGGGAGGGGGACCCAGAGGGGTTTTCCCCAGAATTTGTCCTCCTTTATGCACCAGGCTTTCCTGGCAAGGAAACACTCGGCGGTAAAGCAGCCCGGTCCTCCTGAGGGCAGGTTCGGACCCTTGTCAGCGCCTCTCTGATCAGGCTCACCTCACAGGGGATTCTCCCCAGGGTACGCGGGATCCGATCCCGGGGTCTGGGGCAACACCGGCTTCTGGGATAGTAAGGGCGGCAGACCCGGATCTGCGGCCGGATCTGACTTATGTGGATACTGATGATCCAGATGAGCCCAATGACCCACCTGTGGAGGGGGATGACCCCAGCGTGGTGTGTTTGTTCAAGCATGATGAGTTAAGACCACTTATTCCCCAGGTCCTTGAAGTTCTGGTACTTAAGATTTCTCAAGAAGAGTCTGACAACGAGGGCGTCAATCCAGTCCTCAATGGCATTAGGGGTCCCACAACATCTTTTCTTCTGCCTAAGAAAGTTCGCAAACTAGTGACCCGGGAGTGGGAGACTTCAGATTCCGGCTTGAAGATGGGCAGAGCTATGGCAAAACTGTACCCGTTATCGTCTGATGTTTGGATTTACTGAAGATTCCAAGTTGGACACCACGGTCTCAACAGTCACAAAAAAGACACTGTCTCGGTTACTGGGGCGGCTGTTCTTAAGGATATGCAGGACCGCAAGCTGGCGATCCAGTTGAAGTGAGCATTCGAGGTTGCCATGCTAAGCCTTCAGGCAGCGGTTTGTGCTAGCCTCATACAGAGGGCCTGTCTGTGTTGGGTCCAGGAGTCGGCTGCCGGGGCCAGTACGGGTGACAGTGGGGCTCTACAGTCCCGTCCGCTTATGTTTGCAGATGCTTTGGATGATCTGGTGAGGACCTCGACGAGAGGTATGGTGCCTTTGTGTCAACACGGCGTCTCTCTGGCTGCGAAATTGGGCGGTGGATTTGTCCTCCAAGTCCCAGCTTTGTAATGTACCTTTAAGGGCAAGCTCCTGTTTGGGGAGGATCTGGATCAGCTAGTAAGCTGCTTGCCGAATCCAAGGGCAATCAGTTGCCGGAAGATTAAAGATCTTCTAAGAAAGTCTTCCCTCCTTGAGCTAGGTTTCGGGACTCTTGCCGCTTCAGAAGCTGGTAGATACTCCACACCTCCTGCTTCAAAACCTGCTTCGGGGTGCCAGCAGGTCCTTTCAAGGGGGTTGCCGGCCTGGGAAGAGATTCGGGACATCTTGGGGCAGGGAAGTAATAAAAAAAAAACCCCAATGAAGCCATGAGCACCCATTCCATTGTCAAAGCTGTCGGAACAGATTATTCAAATTTTACACGGAATGGGCAAGAATTACATCAGACCACTAGAAGCGATCAAAGATGGGTATGCACTGGAGTTCTTGTGCCCGGTCCAGGAGGTTTTTGTAGAGTCCCGAGTGGCCTCAAGTGTCAAGTGAGAGGCGGTCCGGGTGATTCTACAACGACTTCTAGAGCTCAAAGCTATTGTCCCAGTTCCGGAGGCTCAACAGGGATGAGGTCTGTGTACTTTGTGGTCCCCAAGAAGGAGGGCACGTTTTGGCCCATCCTCGATCTGCCTTCGGGTTCCTCGCTTTCGTATGGAAACCCTGAGTACAGTGATGGCCGCGGTTCGAAAAGGGGAGTTTCTCGCTTCTCTGGACCTCACAAGGCGTATTTACACATTCCAATCCAGCTGAATACCCAGAGGTTTCTGTGGTTCAAGGTCTTGGGACGACACTTCCAATTTCAAGCCCTCCCATTTGGTCTCTCAACAGCTCCTTGCATGTTCACCAAAGTGATGGTGGTGGTGGCAGCCTTCCTTCTTCAGGAGGAAATCTTGGTCCACCCTTACCTGGACAACTGGTTGATTTGCATGAAGTCTCGGGTGGACTGCGAGAGATCAGTGCACATGGTGATGTTCACATTGCGATCCTAGGTTAGATAATCAATGTGCAGAAGAGTCACTTGGAACCCACTCAGAAGTTGATTTATCTCGGAGCACAATTCGATACCTTGCTGGGCAAAATGTTTCTAGCGGCAGACCGAATAGGGAAGTTGCAAGAACAAATACATTCCCTTCTTTGAAGGAACAATCCCACAGTGTGGCATCATCTTCAGGTCCTGGGCTCCATGGCTTCAACCTTGGACTTGGTTCCTTGGGTGTTCACTCACTTAAGACCTTTACAGCGTGCGCTTTTGTCTCACTGGAGCCCGGTGTCGGAGCAATTCCATCTACCAATGCCTCTACTTCCGGAATCCAGAGCCAGTCTGTCATGGTGGCTGTCACTGGAAAATCTGGAACGGGGGTGGATTTGGGCACTCTGAATTGGCTGATAATCTCCACCGATGCCAGCCTCTCAGGTTGGAGGGCAGTGTGTGCAGACAGGTCCGCCCAAGGGCTCTGGTCGGTGTTGGAAAGATCCTGGTCCATAAACCGGCTCGAGACCAGGGCTGTATGTCTGGCCCTGCGGGGTTTCTTCCCTGCGACAACGGTGGTGTACATCAACCGGCAAGGCGGAACTCAAGTCCCGCCGTAGCACTGGAGGCACGTCTTCTGTTCACCTGGGCGGAGCGCCATCTCGAGGGCATTGCCGCATCCCTTGTCGCGGGAGTAGAGAATCTGCAAGCCGATTATCTCAGCCATCAGCAACTAGACCCAGGGGAATGGGAACTCTCTCTTGAGGCGTGGAATCTCATTTGCGCCAGATGGGGAACTCCTCAGCTGGATCTGATGGCAACGCAGGCGAACACAAAAACAGTTCGTTTTTTTCAGCCGTCGCCAAGAACAGGGCTCGGTGGGCATAGATGCTCTCGTGTGTCCTTGGCCCATGGGGATTCTGCTGTATGCCTTCCCACCCTGGGCCCTCATAGGTCAGCTTCTCCATCGCATAGAGCGGCACCCGGGAAGAGTGATTCTGGTGGCGCCAGAGTGGCCACGTCGTCCGTGGTTCGTGGATCTGGTACGCTTGGCTCTAGAGGGTCCACTTCAGCTGGCTCATCTAATGCATCTGCTCCATCAGAGGCCCATATTTTCGGATCGGAAGGATCACTTCTCTTCGCGGCTTGGCTTTTGAGAGGTGACGTTTACACTTGAGGGGTTATTCAGAACAAGTCATTTCCACCCTCCTACAGACGAGACGTCCAGCCACCTGTATGGCCTATGTGAGAGTTTGGAAGCTTTTTGAGACGTGGTATCATCAGCATTCCTGCAACCCTTTCATGTTTCTTGGGTGCTTGACTTTCTGCAGCAGGGCCTCGCTAAGGGCTTGGCGTTCAATTCACTTCATGTACAAGTTGCAGCTCTAGGTGCCTTGCGGGGAAACTTTGACGGCTGTTCACTGGCAGCGCATCCGGATATTGCTCAGTTTCTTAAAGGGGTCAAACATTTGCGCCCTCCCATCTGTTCGGTGTGTCCAGATTGGAGTTTGAATTTAGTCCTGCGAGTTCTATGTGGCGCTCCTTTCGAGCCTCTTCGTGGAGTTTCCCTGAAAGATCTGACTTTGAAATGGTGTTTTTGGTGGCCATTTGCTCGGCCCATCGTATCTCAGAGTTGCAGGCATTGTCTTGTTGGGATCCTTTTCTTCGGATTTATGACGTTCGGGTACCGTTATGTACGGTTCCTTCCTTTGTCCCTAAGGAGGTTTCAGCCTTTCATGTCAATCAAACTGTGGAGCTTCCGGGGTTCCCTAACTGGTCCTGGGAGTCTTCTCAGAACAGAGACCTTCATCTTTTGGATGTGCGGTGTGCCTTATTGCGTTATCTGGAGGTTACCAATGACTTCAGATGTTCTGCTCATTTGTTCATTCTTTTTGGTGGCCCAAAGAAGGGGGACAAAGCATCAAAGGCGACCATATCTCGGTGGATTAAGAAAGCCATTTGCGCGGCATACATAGCCCGAGGGCGTCAGGTGCCTTTGGGTCTCAGAGCTCATTCCACTAGAGCTCAGGCTACCTCCTGGGCAGGGTGTCAGTTACTGTCACCTCAGGAGATCTGTAGGGCGGCGGTGTGGTCATCTAGTCACACTTTTACGAAACATTACCGATTGGACATTAAGGCTTCTGATGAACCGTCCTTCGGGGAAAGTGTGCTTCATGTGGGTCTTTCGGGTTCCCGCCCAGTGTAGGGTGGCTTGGGTACATCTCACTTTTCTGGACTGGTTTGGGTATGTTCAGGAAATGAAAATTGGTTCTTACCTGCTAATTTTCATTCTTGTAATACCACAGATCAGTCCAGAGGCCCACGCCTTTCTTCAGATACCGAAAGACTGTCTTGGTCAGAACCTGCTTAAGTTTTTTATTGTTGAAGCTCCTTTTTTGCAGACATGATTCATGGAGCAGTTTTTAGCAGTTGTTTGGTCTGGTTTTTTGCCAGCGACGAAGTGGTAGTCCGGAAATTTGGTTGGGTGCTACCCTTCGTTATTTAGTTCTGTTAGCATGGGCTTGGGTACAGGTCAATAATGAGTGACTGCAGGTGGCATTCTCGTTTTGTAGCAGTGCCCAAAGTTCTAATTGTTCTCTGACTCCACCTGCTGGTAGGGATACACAACCTGCTTTTCTGGACTGATCTGTGGTATTACAGGAACGGAAATTAGCAGGTAAGAACCAATTTTCATTCCTGACCCCTTTCATTCCATTAAACAGACCCCACTGGAACAACCAAGAAGTGCTGTAATACTCTAAACAGTACCATTTGTTTTCAATAAACTTGAGAGCATAGTGAATATTTTGTTGTCAGTTTTTGGTTCTTTATAAGTCAACAGAACAAATTTTCTCAGAGGATGTGCCGCAAGGATCGGTGTTGGGACCGGTCCTGTTCAATATCTTTGTGAGCGACATTGCAGACGGGATAGAAGGTAAGGTTTGTCTTTTTGCGGATGACACTAAGATCTGCAACAGAGTGGACATGCCGGAAGGAGTGGAGAGAATGAGACGGGATCTAAGGAAACTGGAAGAGTGGTCGAAGATATGGCAGCTGAGATTCAATGCCAAGAAGTGCAAAGTCATGCATATGGGGAGTGGAAATCCGAATGAACTGTACTCGATGGGGGGGGGAAAGGCTGATGAGCACGGAGCAGGAGAGGGACCTTGGGGTGATAGTGTCTAATGATGTGAAGACAGCGAAACAATGCGACAAGGCGATAGCAAAAGCCAGAAGAATGCTGGGCTGCATAGAGAGAGGAATATCGAGTAAGAAAAGGGAAGTGATTATTCCCTTGTACAGGTCCTTGGTGAGGCCTCACCTGGAGTACTGTGTTCAGTTCTGGAGACCGTATCTACAAAAAGACAAAGACAAGATGGAAGCGGTACAGAGAAGGGCGACCAGGAAGGTGGAGGATCTTCATAGGATGACGTACGAGGAGAGATTGAAGAATCTAAATATGTACACCCTGGAGGAGAGGAGGAGCAGAGGTGATATGATACAGACTTTCAGATACTTGAAAGGTTTTAATGATCCAAAAACAACGACAAACCTCTTCCGTAGGAAAATAATCAGCAGAACCAGGGGTCACGATTTGAGGCTCCAGGGAGGAAGATTCAGAACCAATGTCAGGAAGTATTTCTTCACGGAGAGGGTGGTGGATGCCTGGAATGCCCTTCCGGAGGAAGTGGTGAAGACCAGAACTGTGAAAGACTTCAAAGGGGCGTGGGATAAACACTGCGGATCCATAAAGTCAAGAGGCCACCAATGAAGAGTGGGTGACTCGCCAGAATGATGGCTATTGACACAATACCCTTACTAAATAAACATACACATGCTTACTGTGACTCCTACATCGCTCTAAGCTTCAACAGCAAGAGGTAATGGAAAAAAGGATTTGCACTCATAAAGAGGGGAGTAGCTGGCTTGTTACGGCGGTTACTACCCCAAACCAAATATGCCTGATACTTCACTTTCCATGCATATACAGCATAGCTCTCTGCTTCAGTGACAGGGGAGAAGAATAACTGATACTTCACACATCCAGCAGAGCTCTCTGCTACAACGGCAAAGGAGAAGAAAAAGGGTTCGCACTCAAAACGCGGGGAGTAGCTGGCTTGTTACGGCAGGTACTACCCCAAACCAAATGTGCCTGATACTTCACTTTCCATGCATATCCAGCATGGTTCTCTCCTGCATCGGCATGGGAGAAAGACTGATACATCACGCATTTCCAGCATAGCTCTCTGCTTCAAGGGCAGGGGGAAAAAAAAAAAAAAAAAAACCTGATGCTTCACGCATATCCTGCATAGCTTCAACGACAGGGGTGAAGAAAAAAAAGGATTCGCAATCACAAAGCGAGGAGTAGCTGGCTTGTTACGGCGGTTACTACCCCAACCAAATGTGCCTGATACTTCACTTTCAATGCATATCCAGCATGGCTCTCTGCTTCTACAGCAGGGGAGAAGAAAAAAAAAAAACCAACAAGAGCTGTACAACATCGTCTAGGTAAAACAAATAAGCATGGGTATAGCTTGCTTATCGCGGCGGTTACTGCCCCTACTACCCCTAACTAATCAAGCTAGATATTTCACTTGCATGCAGCTCCATCACTGCTCTCTACATTAATGGTGGGGGTGGAAGGGGAATAGAACAAGGAGCTAAGAGTAACAGATAAGAATGAGAGAAAAAATGTGTGAGGCTTGCTGGGCAGACTGGATGGGCCATTCGGTCTTCTTCTGCCGTCATTTCTATGTTTCTATGTTTCTATGAATAGGTCTCTTGATAAAGGATCATACCAGTTTTCCACAAAACGGTTGCCGGGTTGTCTATAATACAACATATAATTCCTAGGATCATAATTTTGCTCAGTCAATATCTTCATTGATAATATTGACATGATGTCAGATAAGCTAGAATGTTAGACTGTCTACTGTTTCTTTGTTTCACTGGCTCTAAAATAAATAGCCCTTTTCAGGTTTTAGCACAAACAGAAAAACCATGATACACAATTCTTTTGTGAATAAACAAAGAAAATTATCCTTTTATTGGACAACGTCCTAATACACTCTCTTCCCCGCTTTAGTATTGTATTATTAAAATAGCTTGTGTTCTGTGATAAAGTGTGTGCCTCAGACCTGGAAAAGATGAACAACTTAAGAAAGAAATGTCTGTGTTTTCAGGTCCACTGCCTCTCCCACCAAGTAGAATGATGTTTTTGTTCCATTTCTTGCTGTTACTGGCTTGCTCATGGAGAAACCTTGCTGGAACCATCACAGACTTGAATTTCTAGTGACTTGCTGACATTCACCACAAGCTAGGGCAACTATGCCATGGTTCAGTGTTCCTGCTGACCTTCACACCCAGGCAGCTACGGTAGCAAGAAAGACCATTGCTTACCAACCAGCCCATCCTTGAACTTGACTTGGTATGATGATGCATCCTGCATAACATCATTCATTATATAACACAATAGGTTTTATTCACTCTGTGCCTATGGAGGAAATTTGTATTGAATAAAGCCCAATATGCGGGGAGTGAGGGAGGGGAGGCTGGTAGCTCAATTGGCAAGTGCTGCACATTGCCATATGGAAGGTACCCAGTTTAATCCCCAGGTTGGGTCTTCTGCTTTCCAGGTAGGCCAGGGCTGGAGATTCTGTGGAGACAGTATTTACAGCCTCTGCATAAGAATGACACCTAGTGGCCAAATCCAGAGAACACGATTTCAGGGTTCCAGAAAGAAGTCCTGACCTGGTGCATGCTTCCTGGCACAGGCCAGTTGCAAATGAAGACCTGTGATCCTAGAATTCCATGCCTAGTTCCAATTGAATTGGAAGCACAAAGGAGCAGGAGAAAGCTAACAGGTCAAAAACAGAAAAAGCCCAATATGAGAACATTGCAGGAAATAAAAATATATTTCTTCCCAAATCAATGAAGCTAGAGAAGAGATTTCACATTTTTCCTCCCAAAATCCACATCTCCAGTGTACCCTAGTACCTTTAGTTAAAAAAAAATTGCTCTATCTGTGTGTATTTTCTTTAATATCACAGTAAGGACTTTTGGTCCATATACCCCAAGAAGTTTTGACCTCCAGGAAATGAATAGAAACCAAATATCATCAGGTTTTTCCTCATGTAACTACTATAGCCTGCTAGCTTCCAGATTCACTAGACAAGCTCTGCAAGGCTCCTTTCTGTTTTTTCCTATACTTTATTTATAAAGATGTGAGACATACAGCATTGTTGAACAGTTAGCAAACCACCATAGGTAGCTTCACTTATTATAGTAAAACTTGCCAGCAAACAGGATAATGACTCACATCTCATTTTAACTGTAACCACAGAAAGTAAAAAAGTGGTTGTCTAGTGTTTACATAACACAAACACTAGACAACCATTCATCCATCCACGCTCCCTCTAAACAAATCAGGAACTCCACTTGGTTAAACCTATCATGTGGCAAAGCCTAAACACCTCAAATGAGTCTTCAAAGAAAGCAGTAGATGCTCAAAATGTACCCATACTAGTATATAATCCCTTGGCAGAGAGATGCATAGCAGGACATCTAATCGTTCAACATGCATCCACTCTGACATAAGGTGGAACCAAAGGGCAGGAGATGAGGGTTCTGGTTGCATCCAAAAATTTAAAACTGAAAAGAAAGCCATGAACAGAATCACATATACAATTTTCATAGAACCTTTTGACAATGAAAGCCCAATAGCAAAAGACCAGCAAAAGAAGGGTGAACGTGAGTCACTTTTAGAACAGCAGACTAAACAGCTTCCCAAAAATTAAAAATGTTACAGCACAAAAGAAATTTAGGAAGGAAAGTGCAAGGCGTCTTTCCTTGGGGGAAGCTGCCACTTCTAAGTCCTACTAGTAGATGCATTATAACTCAGAAATTCATCATGCACATCAATGCATTCATAAGTCCCAAGGATTTTCTTTACTGTGGAATTCTTTCAATATCAGTGATGTTGCAGTAGATGCAAAAAGTTGTGGATCCATTCATACTTTGGGCATG